>NW_028288881.1:0-313916 GCF_059628265.1 Tinamus guttatus | reverse complement strand
GGACAAAACACTCCTTCATGCCCCTATGTGCTCCATCTACTTGAATCTTTTCAGTACTAATATACCCACAATGACCCTCACAAGAATTGCCATCTCAGTACTTTTTGCAAATTTTGTTTTTAAAATATTTATGTGAATTGAGAGTACTATCTCCAGTTTACTTTAGATGTGTACTATATATTTGAGCAGAAAAGTATATCATTGTAAAGCTTTCACATATTTTTAAACAGGCTTTGTAGACAAATTATTGAAGACTTCTTTAATAAAACGGAGTGGCATGCTATCAAAAGGCACAAATACATTTTCATTATCTGGTCTAGGAAACAGAAAAATGGCATGATTATTATACTACAGTTTGATGACTGGCACTTAAATAAATAATCGAAGTAATTACCATCATAAAAAATAAAACCACTTTTTGGATGAACATCAATGAAGAGGCTGAAGACAGCAGGTGGAATTCATTACACCAGGTACTGTGGTCATACAGCCTTTGTCTATGACTGTCACTGTGTAATACATTGTAAATATCTATGAAGAGACAAAAAGTAGGCCCAGTCCTGCCGACTCTTCTATGAAAATACATGCTTCTGCTCAAGCTGACTCCACCAATGTCAGTCAAGTGCTGTATGAGTGGTGGGTTCAGCCACACAAAATTTCTTGCAAGACTAGGGCCTAAATAAATTAAACTTTGTCATATTAGGCATTACCATCACCAGAATAGTAAATATTTCTGCAACGACAAAAAAAGCCCCCCCCAAAAAAAAACCCAAACAAATAAACAAACGAAACCAGAAAAAAATCTCCATAGTACAATTGTATACTAAATTGTAAAACACTAATTAAAAGCTTTGTTATTATTGTGGTAAATCAGAATGCATTTCTACTAAAAAAATAACAAGAAGCTCTAAGTCATTTTATTTAATTTTACTCTTTTTTTTGAAGAGAGATTGTCACTGCCACATTCCATATTGTCAATAATTTCAATGGTTCCCTCGCACCCCCCTCCCTGGAGTAGGTTAGTGTAACAATTCAGATTACTCTTACAAATAGTTATATTTTGTCAACTCTTCTGACATTTCATACTAACACTTAAAATTACTTTCAAACAGTAAAAGTGACATTTATACAGATATCTGATATTTCTTTTTAGTCTAGAATAGGAAAAGAAAATAAAGAAATGATGTTATTCCAGTTCTACATATATCTTACAATTTACTACAAGCTGTCCCTCATTTGGAAATATTTGCAAGTAGCAGTGGTTTTGAACATTCTTTCAAAGTTATAGTTTAGTTTCCTCTTGCATAGCACAGAGTCAAAGCACAAGAGAGAACATATTAATCCAAAAATTAAAGGGTATGCTTGGAACAGTCTACCAGTAATTTAGCTCTATTTAATTCTCAGACCACACACTGCACAACCGGCAAGAGAGTGAGTAACAGTAATAAAATATATACTTCTGGGACTCGATTTTGATTTCTAATCAAATACACTGGAAAATACTTTTGCTTTCATTATTGACAATTTACATAACTTTGCTGTATACTTGGCTTGCAAAGAGTAGCAAAAAATGTTAATGAATGTGCCGAAGAGGCATCTTAGAATTTGCAATCCCTTCACACTAGTTTACATGTTGTAATTAAAAGCCATATTAGAAAAATAAAAAGTAGTTGTTAAGCAATGCAAGTGTTTTTGTGTAAGTCTTAGGAGGAAATACAAAGATGTGGAGTATAACTGCAGCTATGCGTAGATACTCTCATTTCTGCTCACATTGCATAAGAATCTTGTGCAAATGGTTATGCTGACTTCAGAGACAGCATTTGCACAGGAAAGCTGTGCTGCAGTGAGCATTCACGGCACCACTAAATTTGTGGTGGCAGAGGAAAGAGGAAAGGAAGTTTCCTACTTCATTCTCATCCCTGTAAAAGTACTGGGTGATACAAGGTTTGGTGCAGGTGGTCAAGCCACACCAATCACATTATTTCCTATTGCTTTAATTTTTCTCATCTCTTCCTTACAATTTGATGAAAAAAAATGAGAGAAAAAGCCCAGCTGCCTATACATATTTTGTAAAAGAATGCACATCCACACATATAAACCAGGCAAGTGTGTTTCACAGTTATAGTTTAGGGAGTTCTCCTGCTCACTCAGTGCAGGAAACAGGAGAGAAAGCTGGTAGGCCAGCAGCTACTCTCTTTAGTCATACTCCATGGAGAGCTCATGGGAGCAATAGAGAAAGATCATAAAGGGACATTTTATCTTCCCTTGATCCAGGAGTGTCTCGGCATTTGAAGAGCCTTATTGCCAGCAGCTTTAAAATACTATTTTTCATGATTTTCATTCTACATTGTTATCTCCTCTGACCCATACTTTTTACTTTAGTTCTGGCAGATAATCTCCAAAGTTTCCTTCCAGCCTCAACAATTCTGTAATTCTGCGATTCACCTAAATTTGACTTCTTATCCTAGCACTCCAGTGACATGCCTCTGTCCTCAACTACTTGGCGCATTGTAGGTTTTTCTCAAAGTGAGGAAAAGTTTTAAGATAAAACATAAAATTACTTGTTCTTGAAAAATCAGAGAGCTTCCTATACAGTTTATCTACTTCTGCCAAAGCAAGACTTCAAACGGTTTGGTAGGTATGGATATACTGTGCTGGAAAGGGACCAAAATACATTACTCTAATTAGTGACACCATAAAAACAATGATAATAAATGATAAATTTTTTCTTGGTAAGGTATCTTAACCAGACTAAGAAAAAATAGATTGTCTCAAAGAATGCTTAGGAGGAAAAAAAATGTATTTGGCCTAATACTAGATGCTACCAAGTAAAATTTAAAACTGTTCTTAACCATTTAACTAAAGTGCTTCTTTTTATCTTTGCTTGTGTATTCTGCGAATACAAAGGATATGAAATCATAAAGCAGCAAGTGCTCCTTCAATAAAGATAACTTTTAGTCTTTCAGGTAATGATATGAGGTGAAAATTTATCTTTTACACTAAAATATATTTTTACTGACTAAATGCTTAGAACTAAATGAATATCATATATGTATAAATACATTGGGGTAGCTAATTTCAGCTTACATTTATTGTAAAGGTTCCTTTGATGCCAAAACTTATTATCAAAAATCCATTTCCTTTCACACATTTGTCACATTTCAGTTCAGAAACGACCTTCCAAACAGTAATACAGAATGCCTGAAGCACTGAAAATCCCGGGCCTTTAAAAATCACATTCATATAGATAAGATGAGGCCAACATAATTCTACAAAAAATTTTAAATCTGCACATCATGGTTATTAATCTTTTACTATACTAAATCCAGGTGAAAATGTGGCTGGATGTGTGTTGGAGACATTTCTTTCTGTTTTAAGTGATAAGCACAGCTGGGATGAATAATGAGTGTTGGCCAGCTCTAAGGTCTAAAATGTCGTATTGAGATTGTTCTCTTTTAAAGGCAACCTAAACTTTTCCTTTGTTACAAATGAAAATAAATACAACAGGATATGGCACGTTCCTTTACGTATGTAGCTTGCACTGTAAGATCTGGGGAGACCTCCTGTGTTGGTGGAGGTTAAGGGTGCTCTATAAAGTATTCTTCTAAATAAATACTTTGTCATATAATATATCACAGTTCTCATTTTGCAGATTTTTCAAATTTATACCATGGGACTGGTGTCAGCAAAACTACATACTAAAACCATTAACAAAAAATAGAAAGAAACTGTAGACAGAAATAGTTTCATCATATGTACACATGTACCAACTATTCCAAGCTTAAGTTTCCAAAGAAATTTAAGGTCGGCTGTAAAGTTTTGGTCACGGGGTTACTTCAATTCAAATACATTTTTTTGGACAGCTGTAGTTTATCTTATTATGCTTTGCTATCATCTTCTTTTGACTGGATGATGTCATTAGCAACTTTGATTTCTATGGTTTCTGGATTTAAAGCTTCTTTCCCATTTTCCTCCTTTAGTGGCAGTTTCCTATTAGAAGAAAAGAGGAATGACGGTAGTTACAAAAAAACACAAAACATAATTTAAGCCTACAACATATTCATTGTTCATAAAATACACAGTACTTATAATAAAACATAATTTACTGAAATTAATGTAAAATTCTTTTACAATGAGTATTGAGAGTTTTTTTTTGTTTTTTTAAAGATATATATAAAGAATCTTTTCTATTTCTATTATCCCAAGATTAGCTGTGCACCACAGCTAAATAGTGCACAATAAGCACATTGTTGCTTCCCAAATGCAGTTTCTTCAAAAAAATGAAAGAAGCAATAGAGTAAGGGCCTGACCCAAGCCAGCATTAAAACAGGGGTTCCTTAGGATACGGTGAAACACTTAACTGTTAAGTGCTTTGCTGAATACAGGTTTTACTTTTGCTATGTCTGTTTCTAAATGTAAATGCAGTTGTGTATGAAAGAGGAAGTTCTTTCTTTAGAGATTATGCCAAAATGTAGGTGAAGACGTTTTTATAGCAAAAGGAGGTAATAGAATCTTTTTTAGAATCTTCTAGAACTTATATTTGATCATAAATTCTAGCTGTTTAATGTTTAAATTCTAGCTGTTTAACTCTTTTAAGACTAACTAAACTTGGTGAAATCTCCAAATAAACAGCACAATAAGAACTTGGCCACTTGCATTTTGCCCTGTGCTAAAACTGTTCTTATCTGAATGGATGAAGATTAATTCAGATGGAATTTTAATTTCAAAAATGGTCTAAACATTGCTCTGGGTCTTCTAACCATTACTTCCAATGGCAAAGAGTCACTTTCACTTTAAAGGAAAGACAAAACACTGATCTTATACAAAACGGATATTGAAAATCATAGATTTCTTATTGCCAGTTACCTGTCAAAATATAACTGTCAAAAATATGTGAAGCTTATTCAGATGTTTCTCTAATAACATCGCTTGGGCATAACAGTTGTTAATCCTGGTTCTGGTTTGAGTTTGCTTTGTTTTTTAACTGGGGAATAGCACACATATGCCTTTTTTATTCCTAACAACTGTTTATTTTTTTTTCAGAAAACTGTCACTAGGATTGCTAGGATTGTCCCAGAGTGTAATATATTGCTCAAAAATTGTCTGAAGAATCTCTTAGGAATGTCTTGTATAAACAGTATTTAATAATCAATAAAACAATGCAATGTCCAAATTCCTGGTCTTATGAAATTTTAGTTTGGCTGAAAGGAACTGGGAAAGTTGTTGTTTATCTAGCAGTTAAACAGTGAGCACAAACTATACCTGAAAAACAAACAAAAAAAACTAGATGGCTAACTTGTTTTATTATCATAAAATGTGTGGGATATATCAATCAACTATCTTGCTTTGAACAAAGAGGGTATTTGCTAGTAACTGTTTCATATGACACAACTAAAGGATAAAGGAAACAGAATACAGCCTGCAACATGATGCCGGAATGAGTGGAAATAGCAGAATCAATGGAAATCTATTTTTAAAAGAAGATAAGAAAATGGTGCAAAGGAAGCAAGACTCCTGACAGGCAAAGGCCTAATAATGCAAAGCACTAAACTTGATATTCAAAAAGACTCAATTTAATCAAATTTTATAAAAAATGCAGAGTGCTACTAAGAGAGGCAGCCAACAGATGCAGAGGTTGGTGCAGCAGTTAGTGCAGAACAACATAAGAAGGACTTAATGTCTCCATTCAGAGGAGCATACATGTTCTCAGTTATGGTGTGATATGCCATAGGGCAAGGTCCCCAGCAGCTGTTGAAGTCACTTTCCCTGCCATGTTGTAGGCTTTGACCCAGACAGACCATCTGGCAGAGGGTGCAAATTTACAATTCTCAGGTTGCAGGAAGACCTAGAGCCTCTTCATGAGACTGGGGCTGACAGTCACCTTTGCTGCAAAAGGTGTGCTGTTGTTGACGAGTTGTGTTGTCAGGCCAAGGAGCTAGAGGAGGAAGTCAGCAGGCTGCATAGCACAGAAAGGGTGAGTGAGAAGTAGACAGTATCTTCTTGGACACCTTGCAGCTTCAAGTGTCCCGACCCCCAGCGACAGTGGAGATGCAAGTGGAGTCTGTGACTCTCAGAATAGTAAGAGGGAATTCCAAGGAAGGTGAAGACTGGAAACTACTGTCTTCTCATACAAGGAGGAATCTTCCTGTCCTCCTGAAGACCTGCAGCTACTGAATAGGTTCAGCTGCCCTTCAGGCTGAGGAGGACTGGTGTGTGCTTTTGAGTGAAGCAACTGGGCAGATACATCCTGAACCATGTAGGAGTACCCAGAGGAAGCAAGGAATAATAATAATGGGCTACTCACTGCTGCTTGGGACAGAGGCACCATCTGCTGACCTGACCTCTTGTTTAGAGAGGTTTGCTGCTTGCTGGGGGCTTGGATCTGGGATGTTGTGGAGAGACTGCCAAAACTTGTCCACTCTTCTGACTACTAGATGCTGCTGGTCTTCCACATGGGTATCAACAATACTGCCAAGGTATTAGAAGGTATCAAACCTGGAAGGTATCATATGTGACTATAAAGCTCTGGGAGCAGATGTTAGAGGTAGGGGTGGAGGGGGCAGGTGATCTTCTTCTCTATCCTACCAGCAAGGGAAAAAGATGTCAGGAGGAGTGGACAGATACTGCAAATAAACAATTGTTTGTGCAGCTGGTGTCATTATCAGAGTTTTGGGTTCTGTGACCATGGGACCTGTTTGAAGATCGACATCTGACTGGGAGAGATGGTATCCACCTCACTAAATGGGGAACAGGCGTCTTTTTGCCAACAGACTGGTGAAACTGTCCAGAAGCACTTTAAGAGATGGAGGAAGAGCAGAGTTATAGGGATCACACAGTCAACAAGATGAGGATTAACTTGCATGACTGGAATGCTGCCACGGATGGATATAGCCTGGAGGCTGACCTGAAGAACAGCTCTGCACAGAAGCATGTGGGAGTCCTACTTGACTCCAGGTTGACCATGTGCCAGCATTGTGCCTTTGTGGCGAAGAAGGCCAAGAGTACCCCAGCCTGCATGAGGAAGAGCATTGCCAACAGGTCAAGACACAACTCTACTCAGTCCTGGAGTACTATGTTCAGTTCTGGGCTCCCTGGTAGAAGAGAAATAGAGACCTACTGGATCAGGTCCAATGGAAGGCTGCTAAGATGATGAACAAGCTTGAGCATCTCTTATGACAAAAGAGTGAGAGAGCTGGGACTGTTCAGCCTGGAAAGGAGAAGACTGATGGGGGACTAAGGCTGTGAGTCTCCATTCTTGGAGATATTCAAGAGCTGTCGGGACAGGCTCCTGGGCATCCAGCTTTAGCTGACCCTGCTCAAGCAGGGGTATAGGACTACATTATCTTCAGAGGTACCTCCCAATCTCAACCATGTTGTAATTCTGTGACTCAGTGAAATTCTGATCACAGGTGGCTGAAAGGAAATATTTAACCAAATTAATAATTGGGCAAATGACAGACAGTATTGTACAGAAATATGAACAAAATGCTTTTGGAGAAACAGATTAGGAGCATGTCACAAATAATTTCAAATTATTTGAAATAGAAAACTTTGTGAGAATCATTCTCACAATGATTGCTAGATATTACTAAAATCCAAGTTCATACAATGTGATAAAACTATCAAATGTGACTTTCACTGCAAGGAAGAATGAACAAACATACAAACAAATAAACAAAAATGTTTGATAAGTTTCCTCATCAAAAAAATGGTCCATTATTCTTCGATTTTACTGTCATAACAAACTTCTGTCTTGTTTTTGGAAACTGTGAAATTACTGGTTCAGTTATTGTCAGATATTAGTAATTTTAAAAACATTTTTGTTATTTTGAATTTTTCTTCTCCCGGGAATTACTTTCAGATATTAATTCATATTTAATCTCAGTCAGTTTCAATATTTTTTTCTTTTAATGAACTGTACTAAGTTTAAAGATTTCAAATATCCCTCCTCCTACACCTGTTAGGAGTTATTTTGTATTTTTAAGTTGGGGCAAACAGGCATTCTTCTAAATATTAAGTCATTTTACAGCAAAAGACATTTTTAAGGAAAAAAAAGTGCTGATCCGTATAAAGTTATTTTGCTTTAGCCAGATACTGGCTGTTATATAGACATCCTTTATTTTAGCATTCGGCCCTAACTGTGATATTCCACTGATAGTATCCATACAAAACATTCCAAAGAACATTTACTTCTCTAATGAATGACAATATTATTGCAATATTGTCTCCCAGCCATTTTGATACTGAAAATGACTCCGTTTCATTAAAATGAAGAACTCTACCAACACTAGAAACACAATTATATCAGACAATACTAGAAATGCCATTATAATGCCATGTTGCAGGTGGCATCTTAATCACATTACAGAAATATAAAAATGTACAATTTAACAAATTGATTTTCTGTCATTATCATTAAAAGTGCTTTGTGCTGATATGCTGCCACAAATGGATCTCTGATTTTAAAAAGATTAATCTGAGTGAAGGTAAAAATAGTTTAAGGAGTAATATGCTTGGTAATACAATGAAATAACTCCATTATTATGAATCTCTATGTCATCTTGTCATTGATTATTTTAAGAAATGCTTAAACTGCATTTAAAATTCTGAGTATTAATTGATATTATTCAAAATAACACAGCATTTATTTTGTCCAATTGTAAAAATCTGCAAGAAGGGCTGCCTGAAATTTAGGCTAAATTCTGCAGTCAAGGAAGAGACAGGCATAGTCATGAAGTATCTTACCCTGAAATATTCTCTTGGATATGTGGGACATGCTGGCCTCTCTCTCTCTCTGTCTCTGTCTCCCTCTCTGCTTATTTCACCTAACATATACTAAAGTCTAACCTTTCATACACTCACCACAGCCAAAATTAGTAAAAATGAACCCCACCTTATCTGAACACTTCCTGGAATATCCTTGGAAGTCTTTCCTCCTACAAACAAAGCAATTCCCTTCCAGATCCTTGCTGGTCATCATTGTTCTGTTCAGCATATGCCTTTCTGGTTGATAGCACCTGTTGTTGTTAATGTGCCTCACTGTAGATATTGCTGCTGCGAGACTTAGTTCTAACCAGCTACTTCCTTCTTTCCTCTCGTGGGATCTCGCTCATATTTTGTATTGCTTCTCTGCTTCATTCGTAATGAATCCTGAGTGAGCAAAGGTCATTCTATGTCTCCTCAGTGTTCTTATCTCTTCAGATATCCTGATTTCATGAGGCTTTTCTGTATTCATCTTTGGTTTCATAAGTGACAGTTTCCTGAATCTGCAGCTAACCTGCCTGACCTTGCTCCAGCTGTACTTTGGACTTTTGCCACTGGTTGTGAGAGAAGAAATTGCCAAGAAGGAAATAGTCATCACTATTAATATCTTTTAGCAGTTTATTCTCTCAGGGATATAATACCCATCAGAGTCCTTATCAGCTGTTCCTGTGATTTAGGTATTTTTCCTGGCACCAGTGACTCATTCTTTTTCCTCCCAATAAGACAGTAAAACATTTTTGATCTTAATTTTCTCATGCTTCATTCCTGCCAGCTGTTCTAAAGACTGGGACAGGCAGAAAGAGCTGAACTTAATCTTTCCTTGTATTGTGCCCTATGCTGCATGTAACTCATTGGTACTTGCAATATCTGGCACTGTGATCAGCCTTTAAGGTGTTAAAACAACTTGGCCCAAGTATCCTAGCAGCAAATCTATCCAAAGACACTGGGTTTTGTACAATGATTCATCTTTATAAATATGATCACATGGCTAATTCTGCCTGCTGAGATTCACTTAACATTTTTTATAGTATACATCTCTACTAGTTAAAAGTAGTATTAGTTATGTGGTAACAAATATCACAACACTGGAATTTTTATAAGCAGCAAGGGATAACCCTGTGAGGAGCTGGATTTCTGGAGCACTGAGCTCCGTAACAGGGGTGATGCAATCTATGGCCATCGTTGAGAGTCAGGAGGTTGGAGCACAGAGCAATTATAATCTACCGCCGAGGAAGCCCTTGGGTAAAGGTTAGCTGCATCTGCCTCTGACAAGGCTGTGCTCTTGCTCAGTTGCTGTTGAAAGGCTCGGGGAGCTGGAGGTCTGGGGGCACTGGGGCTGCAGAGGCCCTTGCAGACATCAGCGGGGCTGTGAGCTGACCGTGCCAGCCGGCCGCGGCCTCCCGCGGGATGGGAGGTTAATCTGGGCAGGCAGAGGGCCGGGTGGGCCTGGCGGAACCGCAATCTAGAATGGTCCTTATAAAACATACCGGTAGACTGCCTTGCTGTGGCATATCGTTACCATGTCAGTGTTATTTATAGCTTTCCCCTTCCCAGAGACAAAAGTCTTCAGGGCCAGATTTTTTCATAAACTGAGAAATTCGGGGCTACTTACTCAGGTTCTGTGAGTGGAGTCGTTTCATTTGGCTCATTTACTGGACTGCCATCTTCATGATTGGTAATTCTTTCATCCTCTGTTCTCATTTCCACTATTGGTTCTTTTGATCCATCTTTCCTAAAAATTATTAAAAGCATCTTAATCTCTAGCATTACATTAACTGAACACACCACACCTTATTAATTACCAAGACATTTTCTTTCAAAAGTTCTCAAAGAAAAGGTTGAGCTAATTATCAGTGATTAACACCACTAAGACACACTTAACACAATGAGTTCTCAACTCCTTGAAGCCTTCAAAGTATCCATTATCCATGGCTTCTTGCCTATTCCATAAACATCATGGTTTTGCATCTCAAAAAATCATTTTGTTTATGCCTGAATAATAAGAGGATAGCCTCTTGATAGAAGTGGATTTATACTTTGCTAAGATAGCACAGTAAGGAGCAAACTAGGTTAACTGATTCCCATTTATGCCTAAATTTTTCTGTGAAATGAGATTTTATGTCAGTACAGATGCTGCATATTCTGTTCTCCTCCTGGCTTGTCAGAGTATGGTAAAAAGCCCTTGTGCAATACGAAGCTAGCTCATTCTAAACAAATTGATAGAAGAAAATCTTTGCCTTTTGTGTCATAATTCCTCTATGTCGAAAAAAAAAAAAGTTATTTTCACACACTTACAGCAGCACTACACGACCTTTGTGCTTGGGCCAATGGATTATAAAGGACAGTCTTTTTATTATGCTTTTGTTGAGCATTCAACATATCAGGCCCTGATACAAAAGCATGGCTGACTTTTACAGCAATATTAATAATACTACCATTAATTAATAACTAACATAGTTTTATGCTCAAAAGGCAGATCAAAGGATATCAAAAGAATATCTGATATTTGCAATATGAAACCTCTTGTCACTTAAATATTTCCTTCCTTTTCTCAAAATCCCAATGGTAAATATAAGTTCATTAGCTACAATCTGAAAATACAGGATAACCGGACTTAGCAATCCCTTTTATATTTAATAGATTTTTCCAGACCTTTCACATTCCAAAGAGCGGTCAGATTGGTATGTGCCATAGCAAAGATCTAGTCAAACCTTGGTCTAATTCATATCTTATATTTTTAACTGTTCCTGAGAGGATAATCCTTAAGCAGTCTGTTACAAGTGCAAAAATCTATTCAGAAAATACCTAAAAAACCCTAGTGCCATCTGACAGGTATTCTCCAGCAAAATCTTTATAAAGCAAAGGTAGTGTAGCACAAATAAATTTATAGCTAATAAGCTGATTAGGGAAAGATTAATGAGTAAAACACTAACATTTTTGTTATTTTAAAAAGCTCTACATGATTTGTGTTTATTTACTTGTGAAAACAAAATTCCATTTTGATGTGTATAAATGAATACAATGCTCACTTCTGCAAAAAGTGCACATAAATGAAAGATTTGATTTACACATTAGGAGTTGTTCGATAACTGCATGTAGTTATTATTTAAAGTCACAACCTCCTTACATCTGTAAAAAGATTACGGATCATAGTAAGATTGGAAAAAATAATTATAAATTCTCCATTATTTAGTCTGTACACCTACCATCTTATCCATAAACACATATTATTACTTATCTAAAACCCCAAGACTAGTATTATTAGCAAATGGCATTCCCACAGAATGACAATTGTAGAGAAAACGCAAACTGTGTAACAATTAAAAGTTTCACAGAGGGAAGCTTATTTGTAGGAATCACATTAAGCTACTTGCATGCCAGGAATGTGCTGTGCATATTTTGCATGCATTGCAGCATCTACAATCACTACATACGGTATATAAATAATGACTATGTTTTTCCTGCTAATCAAATGCAACAAAAAAGCTCACAGAAAAATAGAATGTGAACTGGCACATACATGGGTGAAATGTCATCTAGGGAATGGCAGTTGGCATGAAACTAATTTAAATTTTTACTGCTCAAGACTGTCTCAAAATTTAGCCTGATAGTCTATTTTTATCTATTATTATCAGGCCTATCTATAGGCCTGATTGACAGCCTATTTTTATTTATGCAGAGAACAGGCTAAATATATGACTGACAGAAGACTACCCTAACAAGAAAAGAAGTATAATTACAGAGGATACTCATGTTTACTTATGTTTGCAAAAAAGTGTCATGGAGAAATTAGTGTTAAATGACCAGCTTTGTGCTTCTCTGGGCCAGCATGGGATGGCATTTATATATCAGAGGTTAATAGCAACATATAAATTGCTAACAAGTGACATTTGCAACTAAAGTCTTCCCAAAGAGTCTCTACACCACCAAGTCACAGTCTCTTTCTGAATGTGAAATTAAAGAATTAGCTTAAGAAGTGCTCTGGTCAGTAGAAAAGGAGAGCTGAACTGAAGCCAGAAGCTTCAAATGCTGATTCTACTGAACAGAACACATTTCTTCAACATGATAGGGAAACTGGTATTATTATTCCTCTTACTGTGAAGAGGAAGAAGAAGAAGAGGAAGAAGAGCTGTGAAGAATTAATATCAGATATTTTATAGCGTAATTTCTTTCATCAAGAAGCTTTATTTGATGTAAATATTGTGTGCCTGCTTCTGATTGATTGTTTTTGTTCTCTGGAGCCGTTTCACAAGGGGTTCTTGAGAACCCAGCCAGGAAATGTAATAGAGTGAGCTAAGGAAGGTGCAGTATCTCAGTCACTCGCCAAGACTAAATGCTAATAGAGAGCTTCTCCACTAGAGGCATCAAAGGAGCCTGACAAACTGTGAACAAGGGGGTCTGCAAACTGCTCTGTGCTACCAACAGCCGGGGAAGGACAGCACTTGGGAAGCTGCAGCAGGAGGAAACCCAGGCCTGACTGCAGGGAAAGCGTCAGCACTCAGGAGCGGGACCAGTAAATGTTATCTATCATCTAAGCCATGCAAAGACAGTATTCTCATAAATATGGCAGGGGATGCATAAGAAGTGTTTTAGATAAGGATAATAAGGAAGTGAAGCTGCTGCACCTAACAAAAAACAGAACTGCTTAAAATGAGGGAACAAAGGCAATCCTCTTTCCATCTCACCTTTCGTAAACCCTGTAAACATTTGTTCTTTAAAACACTATTATTTTATGCAGACAGCACTTCAACCGTTTTTCCAGAGATCTGACTACCTCTTCTTATCATTTAAGGGAATATACTTGCCCATAAATGAACAGTTCATTCCCATTTCTCTGATGAATTGGCCACTTCACAAGGGTGTTTCTTAGAATCATGATTGTTCTTTCCCACTGATTTTTGCAATCATTAACTGTTGCTGTGAGGAATAATCACACTCACCAGCAATTTCAGCCATGTCCTTCTGCGCACTTCTATTTTTGAAAGTCAGCAATACTTCCAATTCCAAAGCTTTATGGGTAAGAGACAAGATTTTTCCAGCAATAGCTGTATTTAAGAAGACAAGCTCTTTCACAGATTTTCTGCAAAACCTACTGTGCTTTGCTCCCAAATTTACTGGCACTGCCACAATCATATGCTGAGTTTGGGTGTTAGCAGCTCAAAGATAGATTGATGTAAATGGAGTTAAAATATGCTGCCACCCATTTCTCATGGAATAAATTTGTTCCTATATATCTATTACTAAGATATGATTGATTTTACTTTTTATCTGAGTAGCCCAATTGCACAAAAAGAGCCTCTTAAAGTGAATTATGGTGGATGCTTTTCTGCTTCCGAGTAGCAGAACGAGTTTATGGAGCATTCCTTTTGCCACACTGCAAAAATGCCGTGAAATTAATACAAGCTGGACAATCAAGTGTTTCTTTCAGTATTTCCAAAATACATGATTAATACTCACAAGTAAGCAGCCTTCCCTTCTTCCAGTTCTTTACTTTTTCCACTTGAACCACTCTTTTTCCCACAGATCCTCCTGGTGATGCACATTAACAATCCACATTGTCGTACAAAGAAGCAGCTAACATCAGTCACAACAAGGATTAACAAAAGGGCCGCCACTCCAAGGCCAATGACAGCACCGAGTCCGAGACCGTTAAAGAGAGTGTCTTGAAGGAAAGAAAATTACAGTTCTTTAATAAACTTCATGCCAAAGAATATATTTTCTACAGCTTTTAAGGAAACCATAGACCAGAATGTTAAAGGATGCTTACTAACGAACCCTTCAGAAATCATGTAAATGAACAGTTTTAAGCATGCATACAGCCTGATTAAAAAGGAACAAAAGCCATTTTTTCCATGTAGTATTTTCCCACTGCCAAAATTCTAGTATGTTCACATAGCAAAAGTGGCGTTGTTTAACAGTTACATAATAACATCATATCTCAATATTCCAAGAATAAATCAGTATGCAGCCTACGAAACAAAATTTAAAAGTTCAGCATAATAATAGTTAATATAAATTGCCATTTTCCCAGCTTCAAATTTAATTAATTAGACGTGGTGCTAAGCAGAATTACTGAAAGGTTGAAGATTGGTGCTAAAAACTGTATTTATTCTTGCAAGGGTCATTTTTTGAATTAAAGTAGAATCAAAAAGCCGGCAGAGAAGTTAATTTGAACTCGTAGTCTGCAAACAATTGCGCACACTTACTCTTAGATAAATTAGTATGAGGAAATTATGCATGTTCTTAAGTAATTATAGGGTCAGAACCCTATTTGGTACAGTTTTGTACTTTGAAAATACATTCATATGCTTAAAAAATAAATGCATTCTGCATTTGCCTTTGTATTATGAAAGCTTAGCTAATTTTACTTCGCAATAAATCTCAGAAAAAATATTTTTAATGATTTAAATGTATTTGTAATGACTGAAATGTAATTGACTCATTGGGCACTCTATAATACACAACAGTGTCCCAGACGGTTTTGAATATTGGGATTCTGAGAAAAGCAATGACTAATGTGTTTGTAAACTCAAATTACCCTTCTAAAGGAGAAGACTTGCATCTGATCAATAGACTATGGAAAAAAAAGAAGCAAAAAGACCTCCATAATAGTTGATGAAACTAGCTAGCTTAAGAAAGTATTATTGTAGCTCATGATGGGGTCCTTAAAAAAAAAGACCGATGGCAATTGTCTAATGTGATTCTACAGCATGAGTAAATGCCCCAAAGGATTAAAACACTGCAAATCAGTGTTACTTGCTTAATATTATCAGGCATGGGAACGATGCACTACTCAGCAGTCAGTGGTGTGCTTCCATTTGCAGCTCTATGCCTATTGCCAAAATAAAAGCAAGATTTTTCCAATAGAAGATTATTTGTGTTTGGTTATAACACAGGGCAAAATATAAGATAAAATGGTGATTTTTTTAATGGTGCTACTACTAAAATCTTTTTTCTCACCCTCCATCTCAATGATAAACTGTGGCCTGCTTTGAGATTAAGAATACTGTTTAAGCTTTCATTTTATTTCTTGTTTTCCAAGGAAATACAATGTCTTTATCCTTTCAAATGTAATTTGAAAGTGATTTTTCTATACTTTCTGTATTTTCTAGTTCATATTATATTAACCGAAATTTAGGCTTTATTCGTATATTTTATAGAACTCAAATTGTAATGAAGATTCATTGTCCTTCTTTTCAAAGGACATCAATCTTCTTATGCAGTCAAGTTCATTTAATAATGTATGGGTTACTTTATTATAGCACTGTTCTTTAGAAGTTTATTATGCAACAAGCCAGAGTCCAAAGTGTGTATACTTGGATGGATGGCTGAATAGAGAGATGGCTGAATGGAAAGCTTAATATGCATAACTATATAAAAATATGAATAATACACAGAGAGCATTTTTGTTTCACTGATATACAGTGATGTGGCATGACTCGTTAACAGAAATAACTATGTAATATTTTCACGGGCAAGTGAAGGAAATAAACAATAAATATATTTATTTGAAGTTCTTTTCCTTTCCTCAAAAAACTTGAGAATATATAATTTAGTAAAACAGTGGCACAGCAATGAAATGATTTATCATTTACACAGTGCCTCATCAGCAATGAAGCCAACATTTCAATGAACTCATTTCCTTTTTAACAACAACATTCCTTGTTAAGTATAAGGAATAATAATAATTAATAATACAAGGAATACCTTGTAGGTATACTTTCTGATATATTTTCAGCAAGTTATACCCAAACATCCAATACTTCCATCCGAAAATTCAGTCATTTGCATTGTCAGGAAGATATACGTAGATATTTAATCACAGTTTATTAGAATGTTCTTATGTTTAAACTGATATAATATCAGTAAAATCGTATGGACTCAGTTTCTGGGAGCAAAGACAGTAAAATTGGTATATAACATATCTTCTTAACCATTAAATAGAAATGTGGAGGAGGAAAATTAGGATCTTTCAAAGCCATAGTTTCTGATGAATTTGGGTTTGGTTTTGTTGTTGCACTGTTAGGAATTTGTTTTGTTTGTTTGTTTGTTTTCTATGCAGTGTTGACAGGTCTTTTCTGTGAGAAGATAACATTGACAGCATTTCTGCCTCTCTAGAAGACTGTGGTGCAGCAAGCTTCCCTCCCTGCAGCGATTCAGTCAAGTGAGGGAAATGTCTGCAGTTACACTATTGATCTTGTACGGAAATATTTGTATTCAATTGTCATAGTTGTGGATGTGACTTGGTTTTTCATTTTTTATCTTTTTGGTATTGGTGAGACATCTGAGACCAAAGTACTTGACTGTTATGTAGTTTTCGCTTTATGATGGATATATTTCCTTTTAATTCCATCCCATCTCTCCCAAATCAGATTATGTATATAGATTACATTATTTTAAAGCATATTAATAGGCTATGCAGGAACGTAAATCTAGAGTACTGTGGGGACATATTCTGCAAGACTAGTATTTTGCAAACTAATGTCTGCAACTATTAAAAATAGTAAGATTTTGAATGGACCACATACTCATGCCCATAACAAGCATTATGCATTTCCAAAGTTGAAAGAAACTAAGATCACTCATCACTTCTTTGGACAGTCATTGCCTGTAGTAGCAAGAAGCAGTAGCATAAGCTCAGTGAACTTCTGCTCGGCCAGAGCCATTTTGTTGTGTCATGTCTTTACTTGTAGGCACTTGGCACAGATGGGCCAGAGTGACCTAATGAAATGTTGGGCATTAGGGCATAGAAATGACCTAATCATAGTAACTATATAGTAGATAGTAATCATAGGACCTACTTAGCAATAACTGCAATATGTAGTGAAATGTAATTGTGAGTATGAGATATTATTCATGTAGTAGATGTTTAGAGTAGTAAAACTGTTGACCACAACCAAAATTTGACTTTAGGTAAAAGGTCAGTTTGTTCTTGCTGTCCTGTTACCTGCTAGACCTTTAATGCTAAAACATAATAAAACGGTTGTCTGAAAGTGACCACTTTGATTTCTGGTCATCACTCTCATTTCTGAGCACTCAAGTTAGCAACTTTTCATGTTCCATTCAGTTCAAATTATCTAGTATCCTTTTCAATATTATTCTTCATAAGCACTGAAGAAAATCTCTGTTCAACATATTACACATATTTCTGTTAACAGAGTTTTGGTCACGGAAATCAGTAAATTTGCACATTATTATGAAAACAAACTTTAAGGAACTATTCTGATATTCGTCTGCAGCAATGTTAGTCCCTTCCATTAGCTTTCAGCTTTCAGTTTTCTATCAGCTTTTAGTTTTGTTAAATAAAATCCACTGAGAGCTTAGGTTACTGGATCCATTCAAAGTTAGGATCCTAGAACGAATGTACCAATATTCTACCCAACAGTTCTATAAAAATATCATAGAATCATAGAATCACAGAATCGTTAAGGTTGGAAAGGACCTTTGGAGATCATCTAGTCCAACTCCCCTGTACACGCAGGGTCACTTCGAGCATGTATAAATAAAAAAAAAAAAAGGAGCTTATTTTCCATCTTTTAAAAAAAATCTAAGATATCATTATGGATATTATCAATATTGTTACACTTATTGCATAACTTATGAAAACATATTGGTGGGCTTAATATTGGTATTAAGACTGTTCTGTTGAATTTGATAGTGACTTGTCCTAGGGAAAAAAAAAATGCATCTACACTGCAACTGCAATAATTAGCTGTGATTAAATTGGGTGAAGATATTAGCAGCTTCTGCCCCTTTGGATATTTTATGCTTAGAACATTTACCATCTTAATGGGAAAACTCCGACTTTTTCATTGTTTTGAGCAGACTCTTGGTGGATTTACATGCAAAAGGAATTTATACAAGGAAAGAATCTCAGGGACTTTATATATAGACTCCTACAGAGTGTCTGGACATCTACTTGCATAGAGCCTGTGACTTTCCTCCACACATATGTGAGTTTTAAACTTTGTAAGGCATATAAAAGACTATTCCCTGCTTTCTATTCTAATAGCCAGAGAGGAGCTAGCCTGGGGCAACAAAAAGTGCCAAATCAGCAGAAATCACCATTAATATCCATCATAATAAGAAAACTCCACAGAATTTATAGATCTCAAGGAATATCCTATAACCTTCAGTGAACACTAAGGTGTGGAAGCTCATGGAAATGAGTAACTGGATTAAATAGATGTGATATCCATGACATTTTTTCTTGACTGATTTTACAATTATACATATATATTGATTCGGATTGTTTTTTCTTTTCCCTTCATGTATTTTTACTTTTACTTCACTCGGGCCTCTTCTGTTTTCCTCCTGTCTCAAACCTGGATTTCTGATTCGTTTTCCTTTTTCTATTTATTTGATATCATTTTTTTCCTCCCTCTATTTTGGCAATTTTGTAAAGCTACTTCTGTCTTTGACTTTATAAGACATTTCTTTCCTTTTGAAACCATCTATTTGTTAATAGTTTTCTCTCTTAAAACCTTTGAGAAGTCTTCCTTTTTAATATTTCTGATACATTTCCAAAAATTACATCCACATCCCTTATCCACTCTGAAGAGTAACAGAACACGGACTAATCTGGCAGTTGAGCATGGACTATGACCACCCTTTCTCTTTGTGGAGGTAAGGAGAAATTATTAATAAAATAATTTTTAAGTTCACCCTTGGCTTGTTTCTCTTCTATTTAAGTTACTGGGAATTTGCACCGATCTCTGCTCCTGCAAAAGTCAGTTGTAATATAATTATAGCAATGCCAATTACTGTAAAAATAGATTTAAGCCTATCTCAACTGCTTTCAAAAATCACATCCTAATGTATTTATGGCATCACAATAATGTGAAATCTTGCACTAATGCCTGATGACATTAACAGAAATGCAAACTTATTGACTAGATGAAATGTTAAGGTCATACCGTACATAGTTTTTAAACCAACTTTGAAAAACAACTTTGTTATCAAAAAGTTGTGTATTTAATTACATTGGGATTAGCTTTAATGTGATAACACAACAATACAAAAATACATTACAAGCAGCATTGACTTTAAATGGATGCTTAGCATTCTATTATGCACCAAATACACTCAAAATATTAGTTTCATTTGTGCAGTACCACGATAATGCATTTATAGACTCTACCTTGCTTTTCTAATTGAAAATACTAAATTTACATGATATAAATTCAAGTTTAATTTGAATGAATCAGATTTTAACTTTTCTGTAGAAAACTTTATTGTATATCTGTCTTAGTAACCTGATCATAATGGTGCCTTTTAAAATGCTGATTGAAAAAAAGTGTAACTTCCATAGTTCTGAATGAGTTTTAAATATAATTTGTCAAATATTTATTTGATTTAAAATAATATGCTCTGCATTATGTAAAATGTGGTATAAATAATATAATACACCTTGTCAAGATAATGAAAGAAACTGCCAGCTTAAAAAAAATCACTTTGTTTATCCACTTTTTCAGATATGTGGTTATCAATGTGCAGTACTTCAGGAAATAAACTGCAAAACTTCGGAAGAACAATTTTAAAAATGAAGCAAATTTCTATAAGTATCATGGAAGGTTTGGGCAATATTAAAACTCTTATTTATTCAATCATCAGTTATATTTCTTATTTTTAATATCAAAACTGAACATTTTTTTGCACAAACCATTCTTCAAATAATGGCAAAGAACAAAGAACTTTGGCAAGTAATTCAGAATTTCCCAGTAAAGGGAAATAACTTGAAGTTAAAGGGAAATAACTTGAAAATTATTTTCCTTTGAAAGATGTAAGTTTGTGGACCCTCAAATGTAAATTCTGCAGTAATTTTTAAGCAGTTTAGATCAGATGCTCTAAAGGGAATCCAGTCTAAAGAATTTCTGAAAAGAGACCCACCATCGAAGTGCGTACATAAGAGTGTGCAGGCAGAATTCCTGTAGAGAAAAATTAAAGCCATTGCTTCTGCACAAAGATAAAGGAACTTTACTTGCAAAATCCATATGTTCAGATTGATGCTTCATGAATGTAGATCCTTTTAGGTAACACAATTTGATGGTATGCTTGCAGAATCCTAGTGTATAAATTTAATTGCTTTAGAAATAAGATAATAATTGGAAGTGATATATAAAGTTCTGTTGGAAACTCCATCTCAGCTCCTTTCTGTGTCTCCCCTTCCACTCCTCCATAGAAGCCATGGATCAAAGAATGACAGATGATTGAGCAGGGGTGTTGGACTGCGTGATCTCTAGAGGTCCCTTCCAACCTCAACCCTTCTGTGATTTTGTGATTTTGTGTGACTCTACATAGCCCCTAACCTCTCCAGATCTTTAGATTTGCAGGAAAAAGAACAATCCTACATAACACCTCCCTATGCTCATGGGGTAGCAGCTAACATCTACATTTGAATGGGTATGGATGACTGTGCAGGGGCATCCTGCTTTGAAGTAGGAACTACTACTCTGGAGCTTAGTAGTTGAAAACTATCAGATAGAGAATGAATTTGAAATGCTGTATTGGGTGGTGGCAGGATGAAAAATAATATTGTTTATCATCTTTTGAACTGCCTTTTTGTCCGGCCATGATGGTTATGCCTGCACTTTCTACGACTATCATCTTTGGCTGTACATCTGATCTGGAATCCTGCTCTGAATTGAAGGCCTCCAAGATTCCTATACTCCTCAAAACCTCTAAAAACAATAATTACATGCATCTTAAAAACAGTATCTACTGATGAGCAGCCAAAAAACTGTAATATCAAAGTACCAAAAGTATCAAGTACCAAAAGGTTAAACATTATATAAATTTTTTCTACCATTGAAAATTATACAGGTGGAAAAAAAAAAAAAACACGCACAGGGACACATCATGAAAAAAGCAAGTAAAAAAAACAATTATAATTGCTTGCGCAAACATTCACTGCAGGAACATACACAAAAGAAACCAAGACAATAAATAATGTTCTTTTTGATCCAGTTCCTTTATACAGAAGATTATAACTTGAGTCAACATTAAATGAATCCTTCTTTCTTTTCTGCCTTGGTGATTTTCTCCTATCAGTTTCCCCTAGAACAAATCGTGCTGGCAGTACAAGCACATGAGGATACCTGCCTTGTACTGCCCAACCGAGTAGCTTTGACAGATGAAAAAAAAAAAGGGGGGGTGGGGAGATACCTTTTTGAAAAGGAAAGGGGGACTGCATTTCTGAGCCTGACATAACAACCTACCCAAAATGAAGGCTGCCCCTAACCCTTCCGTCCTCTAGTGACGTATTTTCCATCTCTGATAAAACTAACCGTCAGCTCATTGCTAATGACGATGAACGTGACCTCCATCACAGTGGAACTACTTTTGCAATAGTTTTGCACCCGTTTCCAGTGGCATCAAGGGCAAACAAAACACCCATTGGGCTGCCAGGCACCGATGCTGAGTCGGGATGGCCACGCACAGGCCACAGAGTCTGCAGGGCAACAAAGATTAGCAGTTCTGGAGACCTGTACGCCCAAAATGTTATCTTCAGATATCTTACACTTTTCTGGTATTTTTTCAGGCGCAGTAGAATTCTTCTTTACTGTTGCAAAGACACGTTTTCTCAAATGCCTTTTGGTTAACATTTTAAAGGAAGATTTCTTTTATAATGAGCTTTTCTGCATACTAAGACTTGAGTTCTCATTTACACTAATGGCCCTTTACAGCATCTTTCATATGCAGATTTCTTATATGGGATGTAAATGAAACAGACAAATAAAACAAATGTTGTCATGTAAATGGGAGCAGAAACTTAAACATTCCCTTCAAAGATAATGTCTTTAAAATCTTTATAGTTGTGGTTCATTAATTATTTTAAAACTACTCCTGGCATCATCAAGCAATCTCTAAGAAGCCACAGAAAAATTTCTAGTGTGATAAGGCCTTATCAGGTAGCGAAAGCTTCTTCTTTCATATAGCAACTCAGCACCTGAAGTAAATATATATATTTTTTGCCACTGCATGCTTTTATAAGAAGCCCCAGAGCAAACAGAATAAAATCCCAGCTTCTTCTGTGTAAACATCATCCATATGAGGTCAAGAAAAAAAAAATGTTCCAGGACAAGCTATTTCAAACTTAAACCAGATGATCAATACTTACTTTCCCCAGTATTTTGGGAATAGAAAGCACAATGACAGAGAAGGGGGGGGGGGGGGGGGGAAAGGCGGCTAAACCCAACCCCCCCGCACACTATGTATGCAGATGCAATGCCTTTTGATTTCTATCCTGTAAGCTAAAGCGGACGGCAAAGACAGACCAAACTTCCTGCATATTGAGGAAAAATGGCTGTACGGTTCGGCCGATTCTTGAAAAACACTTGTGTCATCAGCTGTTCACCCAAGTTGTTAGGAGGCCCTGGGGAAACGATGTGTCTGTGCCCCAGTTCCCTCAATTCAAGTTGGTGGCAGATTTACCGAGTATCTCTTGGAGGAATTTATTAGAACCTGTGAAGATTAATTACGCCTGACGTGTACTGAAAACATACAGTTGTGTTTGTTTTGAATATTGTTATTATATAAAAGATAAGATTATTTTATTGTGTTAATTGGGGATTCAAGATCATACTGTGTGTGTAGCACAGAGATCCAAGAGATTTTTGCATCTTTACATTGGCTGACAGCCGTAACCAGAGTAGTATAGTCAGGAGGTCTGAAAAAAATTGAACCATCCTGGGATTCTGTTTGGATTGATAGAATATTTCAGGCTTGACAGGACTTTCTTTTAGCTCTTTATGACAGAGGCAAATCCATAAACGGATCAGCTCAGTAGTGCTACATGAATAATACTTTAAATGTGTAGCATTAGCTACACAAAATGTTTATTCTTTTGAGTGCGGCTAGTAAGTATACGGTGCATTTGTTAAATTAAAATAGTTACATAGGTAAAACTGTTAAGTGGCAACATAGTTTACTTGGTATAGGGATATCATGTACCAAATAGTTTTTCTTGGTATAAAAGCATCTGATTTTTAGTACATGACTGTTTTACAAAGTCAGACTAAATTAGTATGGGGAAAGTGTACAGTCTCATTATTTATACAGACATTTCACATACTTGTTCTGTTACTGGAGTAGACTGCGCACCAACTAACACGAACCAAAATAAAAACTGGGGAATTTAAATTAACGCTTTTGTTTTCCAAAAAGTTTATTCGTTATCAGATAAAATGCTGGCGTTAACAGCTGAAAGAAGAAAACTGGTACAAGGTTCAAAAACCTCTTCAATTGCATGACGCTTAATGTAAATAATACAGAAATTATATAAGGAAAACAGGATTCATCAGTAATAATGAAAAGACAGAGATGCTTTAAGTTAAATTTCTTTATTATGAAAATGAAGACAGAGGTTGCATAAGACAAAATGAACTCTGAACAACAGATGAAAAACATGCACACAGTTACATATATCACTTCACACTGTGTTTGGAAAGATGATGAGGGACATTGCCTTAACCCTATGCACACATTCTCCGGGGAGAAACCTATGAGAGGACAGTAAGTATGGCATGCTTGAAAGAACAAAATGGCACCAATACACGAATGAGATGGGGGAAAAAAGTTATTGTTTCATAAATTAAAGCCTACAATTTTAATCCCAGATTTTTTTTATTTTCTTTTTCTTTTCTTTTCTTTTCCTTCTTTTTTTTTTTTTTTTTTTTTTTTTTTAAAGAAGCTTACAAAAACTGAAGGGCTTACAACACTGTTCCACAAGCAGGGTTTTTTTTTTGATACATTGTATATAATGTTTTCAAATGTGATTGTGCTGGAAACATACACTAGGTAAGGTTTCCTTTGCTTGTATTACAGTTCATTTAACATGCATCATAATCAAAATTATATGAAAATAACATGTTCACTGGAATTTGCATCTACAAAAATATTAGACGTAAAATAAATATTCAGAAATATAATATGTATTTACATCTTACATAATGTGACCATGATGACAAGAATTACTACAACTTTTCAGAATATAACCTTAATAAATATGGGCATTCCTAACACAGCTGCTTGACCTACTACTGGGAAAATATTTATGCTTAAGGTACCTCCCAAGCTACAATCACTTGTCCGTACTGCAATGACACAATGTCAAAGTCAGACACCCATGTTGGCATTTTCAATCTACCATATGGTAAATGCCAATTAATAATCTTCTGTAGGGTTCCCAGGTGTTGATGAGTGTCAGGTCTCTAAAGTGCTATCCTTAAAAAGTAAGGAGTCATAATCGATTTCACTTGCTAATATATACAAATGTAGTTTGCTGTCTCAAAGATCTACTCCTGTGTCTTAAATCCTTCTTAATAATATATGCATCTCTCCTGCAGATTAGCACTATGTAGTTATATTAATATACTCTTTTTGTTTTTCTAATTATGAAAATCATCCATTTTCTCTATAAAAACTTGTGCGATGCACCTTAAGTGGGTTGTGAAATCAAAATTCCATGGAAAAAACAGAAACACATAAATGGAAGTAGAAATTGTTGGTCTATTAATTAAAAATGGAAATAAAGATCATAAGCAGTACAAAGGAACGTTGCTTTGTTAAAATATTTATTGCTATATGATTCATGCAACTTCCATTAAGTGAAATACACAGCATATATGTATTTCATTGCAAACTTACAGATAAAAAGAGAATAGGATTTTCCATATATGTTTCAATTAAAGATATTTTAAATCTACTATGTGCATATTAAAGGAAAACTGAAGATTCTTTATACAGCTGGAGAAATGGGATGGATGAATTACAGCAAAATATACTCAAAATGAAATCTACATAACAGAGATTTCAGCAAAGCCATTATAGAAACGAGAAGCTACATTTGTCAATAGTATTGTTCCATTTTTCCCATTCTCACCAAAATCCTAATTAAATCAGAAATCAGTTTTCAATACCATCCTCATACTGGTCAGTAGGTAGAAGACTGGTTAGTCTTACACATTGTAGATCTGTCTCTCTCTTAAAAATATAGCATTGTTATGACAAACTATTTAATTACTTATTTTTATATTTGGACCTATGCATGAGGTGGGCATAATGAGGTCCATGAATTAATTTCTAACTCCAGTTTATTTACATACTGAAAATTGATGATACTGTTACTTCTTTAATTGAGTGGATGTATTTTTAAATATATTTTTATATGCATATCATAAATTTTTCAACAGATTCTGAACCTGTACTTCCATCACAAGATTAACGTGGTATGTTATTTTACTGTTTAGTAATAGTAGGTTCTGTATGTGCCATAAGATCACACAGACAGACAATTTTTTTTTCAACATATGCAGTGCAGCAATCTTTTGGGGCCAATATTTGTGTGGCTTATCTAGACAGCATATTCTAGTAACCCTACTGTAATAAATAAAGGATCATATTTGAAGTTGCATGATGTAAATCATTTTACTCATGAATAATTTCTAAATGGAACGAACTTGTCAAAACGCAGGAAATGAAGCAGACAAGACATAAAATCAGATTAGCAAAGAACCCAGTCTTATTCTTAAAAGGTTGTATATCAAAACATTTTTTAAAAAAATGTTCCTTTGAGATATCCTGCTCCATCACAGAATAATCATTATCTTAAATATCTGAGCCATCAAATTGGATTTAAGGCATAAATTCAGTGTAAAATATTTTATGACTTCTGTCTCACAGACAGTTGAAAATTAGCATTTCAAAATATGTGACAATGTTGAAAAAATGGTAACATCCTACATTGTCAATCATAAAAGCTAAAATCCCTTTTACAATTACTACATTTAAAGGACAAATTTACTTATCTAACATTTCAGTACTAGTGGCAGCAGAATATCAAATTCAATTTGTGAAGATATATTTATCATTTTATTACAGTACAATTTAAAAGCTGCTTCGTCTATGTCTACCAATTATTATTTAATTTGCAAATGTCTCTTCACTTTTTCCCCTTTCTCGTCTGTAGGAAGACAAGACTTTTTTAAGATCTTTATCTTCCTACGGACTCTATAATACAGAATATTTTACAATAGTATTGTTCTCGGTACTCTTAAGGATAGTATGTAAAATATGACCAACTCTATTTCCTGTGGTTTATTAAAGTTCAAAATTAAGCCTCTCGGAAAACCAGGACAAAAAAATACCACGAAAAGGAATGTGGAGCTGTGCTATTTCTAAGAGGTGATTCTGGAAGGCAGTATGTGGGAGACCTATTTTGTGTGTTGAATTGCGGCTGCAGAGAGGCACACAGCAAGTATATGAAGCTAACTAAAGCAATTCATGGATTATATGTCAAGGAAAAAATGTTTGTTAAAAACTATTAATTAATTATCTGAATTCTATCACACAGAACAGACAAGCATAATCTGCTGAATTTGCCATTCCAGGGTCCCCAAAAACCTTATGTCAAACAAGCCCATACAAGATTCCCACAAAGGCACTTGAAAAAATTTTAATGCAATAACTGAATTATACTATTTAGGATGTTAAATCAAAAATGAAAACTTCAGAAGAGTTTTAGAAACGTATAACTTTTATCCAGGTCTGTGTTTTATCTTTCCCTAAATACAAAACTCACAAAACATGTTGTTTTATCAAAAGCATCAAAACATGACCCACAAACTTATGGCTACAATGAAAGAGACACCAGCAGCAGTCAGCTGCAAGGACTGGCCTCCATTTTCACGTCTAGTGGCTTCACAGCACTTATCTGTGTGGATGAGAATTTTTATAGAAAAATCAAGAGTGTGAAAAAGAAGCATATTTGAGAAAAAGAAAAGTGAAACAATTGATAAAACATGAAGAATAAAGTATTAAAAGGGGAAAAAAAGACAGTGGAAGAGAAAAAAAAAAGAGAAAAAATAATTAATGCAATTTTTACATTATGCCAAAGACAATCATTTGAAAGACATTACTCTAGTAGAAACATCAAATTAGGACTAAAATATGACAAAATTCTAACCATTAAAGTGTTTTGGAGTTGCAGAATGCCTAATGGATAATAAAATTTGCAAGCCACAGAAAAGACCTACTACTTTAAATTACCACTTAAGTTAAACTTCTTGGTCTAACTTTACAATTCACCTAAGCACTTAACCTGAAGCCTGTGAACAATCTCATTAATCAAATGTTTGTCAAATCAGAGGCACCACTGCCATCACAGATGATATCAGTTTAAGTGGCCCACATCTCACTGGCAAAAGTTAAGGCTAACCTAAAAGTTAACCAGGAAATTGTGGGTAGTTTTAACACAGATCAGTTCCACATTACTTTTCACTACAAAGACCCACAAAGCACTACTTCAACGAGAGGTGGAATAAGCAGATCATACTTAGGACAGCACTGAAGGAAATGTTTTTTTTTTCTTAGCTATAAGACCATGAATTGTAAGCTTGGAAGAGTCAAAAGTGGAAAGAATACATGACACATGAACTGCAAATATTTTGCCCTATTCTCAGGAAAGTTTGTGGTTTTATTTCGAAGAATACTTGTGGAAAGACACAGGACGTGCAATAAATACCACACATATATAGAGGAAATAAACCAATATAGATGTACTAATAGGGATAATACAGTAACTTAAGTAATACTGTAAGAGGTGATATCTGTGATCAGACTATTTGGTTTAGCTAGAAGTCAATAGTAGGCTTAATATCCCCTCAAGAGATCTGAGAACATCCTGCCAAATCTAACCTAAGTGCAAGTTTACACAAATCTTTTTGTGCTGGGGGATCTATTAATCTCAGTTCAGGAAACCATGATGAAAAACCAGTAAGAAATAGCAATAACAAACACTACCTATATGAAAATGTAAAAAAAAAAAAAAAAAAAGAGTAAATACATAAAAAGATGGTTCAATTCATGAAAGATTCATAGGCACAAAGAAAAGAGATGTTCAACTGTTTGTGTTGCCAGTAAGTTAATACTGTTTCTACGAGTTCCCGTAAGACTCCAGGACAGTCCATTGTCAAAGTGCATCTTAATCATAGAGACATCAGATTACTTGAAATATGGATGACCAGTACATTTAGCTTAGGTAGTTGGATAGTTATTTAGTTATTGACTATGACACGACCCTGAGAACAAAAAAAAAAGTGTTTATTTTCCAAAATACACAGTTCCTCGGTCATTCAAGGCCTCACAGTGTGTCTGATTACTCCCTAGTTAAATGTTTAAAGACTGCATATATATTTTCTTCTAACATTTCTATTGAATGCTAACTTTTTGGCAGAGAATATAACCACATTTATGCAACAGTTTATGTTTAAATGCCTTGATCTCCTCACCCAGAGAGCATTATTTTTTTTTTTTACCTGCAGTGAGTGAAATAGGCTTTTATTATATGGATAGTGACTAATATTAGTGTTAGGCTAAGATTTCCAAAAAAAATACAAATCTTTTAATTCATAATGATTCAAAGATTATTAATAGCTTTATATTTTAATTTTAAAAGTTTTCCTCCAAGTCATTTACAGATAATATCAATGTTGTATTGTAAAAGATCTATCACTACTGTAAAACACAATTACTGAGTTTCTACTTTAAGAGCAAAACACATCCAAGACCATAGTTGTAGAACTCCATCAAGTATCACAATAGTCTGTTGATTAATATATTGGAGATCGTAAGTCCCTAATAAGAGATGAAAGGGCAGAGTTGCAAATAAAAGAAAATCCATTGCCAGCTGTTCTGGAGGAACTGCTACAGTCCTTCAGTAATGAGCAAGAGATCACCTGTTTTGGAGAAGTTTGCCACTTAAATAGATAAATATTTATTTAGCAGGTATTGAAGAAATTTATTCTCAGCTCTTTTCCTTTGGATGATATTAACTTATCTATAAATCCCTCACTGGATGCTAATAATTGGGAACATCATATCTAATAGCAGAAGATATGTAAATCTCAACTTTATAAAATGAGAATTATATTAAGGATATATATCCATTTTGCGCTTTAAAATTCTGATTCTTAGAATGGAAATTTTACCTTTGGAAGTATCTTCAAGCTCCTTCTGCGTATTTTTGTTCTCTCTTTGTTTCAATTTATTGCAGATATCTAAGCTGCTGCAAGGTCCAAAGGTACCTGTAACTTTTAGCTGTTCTTTCACAAATAAATCTGATTGAGGCAAGCTTCTAAGACAGTATTTTTCTTACTTGGATACAATTTTGCTTCTACCCTCAGTCACCTATCTAAGGAAAGCTTATTGGGATATTATTACTGAAGCCTAAATTCTCTTGAAAATGTAGTAAAATTGTCAACCACATTCAAGAGCTAGCAAGAGTCACACAGGTGTATTGATGGATGTTTGTGCGGGTGTGCATCCTTACATCCATGCACAGGCAGTGTGAGGCACAATAACCTCTGCACTGAAAATCAGGGTTTTTTTTTTTTTTTTTTTCCCTGAAGAACTGATACTCAGTGTAGTTATACAGGCTTTTTTAAGCTTAGTTCCACAGAAGGAGACTATGGAAGGAAAAGAAGTACAACACACTTTAATCCTCTTAATTTAGCTTTTACTCATGCAACATATATTTCCCTAGAAATAAAAGTACTAGAAGTCAACTGCTGACTTTTCTTGACATTAGCTATCTGTATGCGTCAGAGTGTGGCTCTGCTCTGAAATAACACATTGTCATGGAAGGATCTTCTCTTCAAATGAGCTATATATGATCACTGACTGATCTTGGTTGCTGGTATTTCCCTGTGCAAAATCCTCTAAAGGGTATACCTGCCTTTTTGCTTGTTCATTACCTACAGAGCTGTTAACCAAAGTTCAGCAACCAGGCTGTTTATACCTGCAAAGGCATGTGTGTTACTGACTGTGTATTGAGGAAAAAAAAAAAATCCACAGGTGTAATTGAAAATCCAACTTGGCCTGAAGAATGCATGTTGTTGTTAATGATGTGAAAGTAAAGAAGGAAGAAATTTGGTTTAGTTTTATGGGAAAAAAAAAGGCTATACATGGAAAGCTATAAAACAAATATCATTAACCCCAAAAAGGTACATTTCAGGATGAAGATTCTCCATAAAACCCACCAGCCTTTCTGCTAAAATGAAAATAGGTCAAGTAGTAAACTGAAATAAAATAATTATCTTCCCTCTTTTAAATATTTTGCCTCCATATGTTTTCAGTTCCCGATCTTCTTGTAGGCTGAAGTTCTGTGCGCAGCAAACTGTGTCTTTCTCTGCATCTCTGTTTTCTATTGGGCCATTATTTTTGTTGCATGAAATGTTTAGTGAGATAACAAGACATGGTCATTGATTTTATGTTATTTTATATTATGTTATTAATAGTTATGTTAGAAGAAGGTACATCTTGGAAGTTGTTGAAGAAAAATGGGTGATTTCAACTGAGACCATCAGAATAAAAAAATAGGATGACATCAGAGACCTTGGAAGTGTAAGTACAAGATAGCAGCTACAGGCAACACAGCTACAGGCACAAATGGTGACTATAGTGGTCACTAAGGCAATGTGGCCTTGAGATTTTTCTAGAACTTCTTTTATGGATAACAAAGAGAACAAAGATCAAGTATTCAAAATACATACAATAAAATATACTATATATAATAAAATTTAGCTATAAATTGGAATTTGTGAACCACTGAAGAAAGAATATGAAAGTAGACTGTGTTAGAAAACACATAAACCCAGGGGTTCAGTGAATCAAAGAGAGAGGAGGAATAACAAGCAATATCATATCCCTATGAAGGGTGCAGGATGCTGATGACTCGTAACAATAGACTGGGAAGTTAAAATTAACATCAAGGGAAAGTGCAAATACTGTATTTTTTGTATATTAATTTTAACTGCATCATTGTTGAGAATGAGGTGTAACTGAAACTAAGGACAAACAAATTCTTGGAGCTTTATAATGAAGGTTTAATCACACAAACTGCACATATCATAGTTGGTCTGTCTCTCTCACCTACAGGGTTGGTTGTAATTACTTAAAATACAAATAGATCACAAATTGTTTGAAATCTAAGCAAAATACCTCAAAGGGCATAAGAACTAGTCTGATCTGAAGTTTATTTACCATCAAGAAATGTTATATTTATTTGCACTGTGGCACATAGGAACAACATTGAAGCACATTGTGATTTGGCTTCTAGTGATGCAGGGACAGGGTCAGGCCCAACCTTCTGGAGAAAGGGGAGGTTGTGGCCTCTTTGAGAGCAAGGGAGACTCCACGGAGAGCTGAATCACAGAACATGGGACGGGGCAGAGCTGGAGGGGTGAGTTACAACAAGGAGGGTGCCCATGGCAAAGGCTGCTGCCTGGTGACAGGACATGGCAGGAAGGAACCTTCCCCAGTGACCTAGATATGCCCAAACTGAATTTATTTCAACATAAAAAGTCACCAAAATGTTGGACTGAAAAAATAAAGGATCTGCTCTGAGAGAACACCATGGTCGTAAGGGAGTTTTCTTTCTGTTTTTCTGTAGACACCGGCTAAAAGGATCAAAAGACATTTTTGGTGTATTGGATCTCTCATAGCATAAGAAAACAGGTACAGGCAAATCCACCTCTGAACTCTGCAAGAATCAAGCTTCCTGGCACCCAAGGGTTTTAGATTTTGCCCTTCTTAGCAAGGAAACTTAAGTGAACTACTTGACTTCATGTTTTAATGGCTTTATATCCATTAGAATGACTTTTATTTCTATTTTATCACCAAATTGATAATCTCATTTTATTGGAGGCTGAAAAAAGATCTCTGTTATGTCTTGGATAAGACATGGTGACAGTGTTAATACCAACGGCACTTTCCTAACTTCTTTTCTTCATTCATTTATTCATACACACGCGCGTGGACACACACATAAATACCCACACAAATGTTAATATACATATATATTTATATATATACATATATGCACATACTGCAACAATGAGATGTCATCCTTATTTTCCCTTTTCATTGCTCTTGACACAAACCTTTGGAAGTCCTAAAGCTGCCAAACTGCTGATAAAAGTTATGTTTGGCATGAATGGAGCTACTGTAGAACACAAGGTGATGATAACAGAAAACACCCTAAACTAGATTGTGCATCTTTTCCTATGTAGTGTTAGGCATTCAATTAAAAAAAAAAAAAAAAAAAAAAAAAGGTAAATGAGATGCTGAGAACAGTAGCAAGCAAAATTCGTAGGTTCATTAGAATGTACTACAGAATCTGACCTATGCAGTGATGTTAATAAAATGATATTAACAGTGCATGCAGTACTGGCAATTAAAAAAAATAGAGCAAAGTGAGAAAATTGGTTAACTACTAATTATCTCCAAACTCTTTTCTCATTTTTTCTTGTATTTATATTGGGATATTAATTTATAATGAAGACAACAAAAATTTAAAAAACAAAACACATTTTTAATATATCTATTGGCCTTTCAGAGAGACAGCATTATTTACATAAGAGTCTTCGGAAGACTGCACTTACTTATGTAATTCTTCTGTCATTAATTTATGAAAATATATATGAAACCTGCATGAAACCTGCATGTATCTTTTAACTTCTTCCTTTCAATCTTTTTAACTTTTATGAAAAGATTCATTTAATCTAAAACTGTGGATGAGATTTGAGGTTGCAATAGTAATGGTCCAGACTGACAGCTATGATTTGGACACTTCTATATCAGCTGTGCAGTACAAAAAGCCAGGAACTCTATCTCCACACTATTGGGGGGCAGGACATGGACCAATACCAATGGCTTCTGGTGTCAGGATTTCTGCTGTTCCCAGTGACACCTAATCTCAGAGGTCTTATTAAGGCTGCAGAGGTCCACCCATGCCAATCGAAGTCTGATAAAGAGCCAAGCCAAATCAGCTCCTTTGAGATACCTTTTTTTTTTTCTCCTCACGAGACCAGAAGAAGCAAAGACTAAAGAGGACCTAGAATGAAATTTACTAAAGTATCACAAATCTGTACTTAAAATCTGATAAAAACTTCAGTGACAGGAAAGCACATTGATGTTAGAGACACATATGCCTTCAAGTACTGCAGACAAACATCCTGGTGAGCTAATGGAAAGTAATAAATACTATATTCAAAAGTATGCCTGTATTTCATCAAAGCAGGATTATTAAATAAATGCTCATACAAAATACATGGTGAAATACAAGAATGTAGTTGTTGATTGCAAAAAAATAACTGAAGAAGTAGGAAGCAAAACACATAGAAGTAGGAAGTAAAGCACCATTAAATATACACACACATACACTTTATCTACGATAAAGTGTCTTAATTTGGTCTATCTGCACTTCTGAAAAACAGAAGTGTTTTTATTAGGCAGGATAATAAAATTTTAGGAAGAAATTCACCAATTTGAGTGAGTCAGTGAAAGGAGACAGTGTTAAAGGTCTAGGAACAGAAAGCCAGTACTTTTATTTCTTAGCTGCTGGGGCGAATTATATAAAAATTTAAAGGAGTGTCTGACTCATTTATACACCTACTGAGGGAGGACAGCGATTTGCAGCTTATGTCTTCTTGATGGACCTAAGAGTGGAAGTTAATCACACGGTCTTACAAAATCTGACTGCCAGACAGTTTCCTGTACATTCATTAGCAATTAGAAGATGTGGATTCTGTTCTGTGCCCACAGGATTTATGCATTCACAGAAAGTATTGCCTTCCAATCCCTGATCTGCAAGACTGCAACTTATTCAAGACCCTTGGAAGTGTATCCAGACTTCTTGTGCAGGCATCAGAATCAAAGTCTTGTTTCTTGTGATAACTCCCATTTCCCTGGTAATCTCCCACCAAAGGGCTACAAAGTCGTTATACTTGCCTCTGTCTCTCTCCAGATCCCTGATTAATTTCCTTACATACATTTTCACCAGAATAACATGTTAGAATAGCCAGCTATCATTATATTTATGGGATCCCAATACTCCCCTGGGAGAAGTTATATCCAAGAATTTGAGTCCAGAGTATTTACAGACACCTTATTTTGAACAGCATTCAGAGGAAGACAGAAACACTCAGCTCAGCCAAATGGCATCACCCTAAGCATATACAAATGAAAAGCTTCAGGAGTCTTACAGACTTTTGTACTAATCTTTTAGGAATGGTTAGAAACAGAGTATCAGTCACCAAAAAAAGTTAAGGGAGTACAGGATACATGAAGCCAATTTCATTCTTAAGACTCTCTAATTACACTATTACAATCTATGTCTTTATTTAGACCTAGCTGCAAATATTCAGTCTTCAAGGCAGATAAATAGGGCATCTGAGTTGACTCATTGATATCAGAAAGCATTAATCCGCTTAAAGGTAGGCATTTTAAACACATTATCAAGTTTTCAAAGGGTAGGTTTCTACTTTTGCAATAATATAATGTATGTTATTACTATATTGCAATAGCAATGACAAGTCATTTCAAAACAAGGTAACTATATTGACTCATGAATATGAATGTAACTGTCCCACTGATTTGAAGTGTAGCTTGACACACTTATAGGAATTGCCAGCAGAACACTCACATGATTTGAATTCCTCACCCTCTCCAGGCTTTGCAAAAACTGTTGTCAAGGAAACTATTCAGTTCCACAATCAAAATTGCAGTAGTGATTCATATAAAGAAGATCTGATGCTAAATTCTGCAACAGACATTCCTTACAACTATCTAGAGGTTTTGGGAGAGGACTGAAAAAAATTACCTAAGTAGCTATAAAGCAATGTTCAGACTATGCTCACTGATAGCAAGTTTAACTAACCTGCTTTATGCTTGGACATCTAGAGACCATTTTTTGTGGGCATATCATATTTCTGCTAGTTACAGCAGCTGTGATAAAAATACAAAATACTTAAACTTATATACTAAACAAGTTCAAATGTACAAAATTTAAAAACGGTTTATCCTTCTGTGACCAACTGATAACCCCTGCAATGGAAGGGCACCAGAGGATGACCCTTGTGATAGATAAGCAGCTGTAACTGTTCAGTCATTAATTGGTATAAATGTTTCTTCCTGAGTTGATCAAATAAAAATGAGTGCCTCCCTGATATTAGCCAGACCAGCATGAGATAAACACATACATGGCTCAGCCCAACACCGGGTATAAAACCCGAACAACTAACAAAGGAATTCTGAAGAGAACAATGGCCTTGAGCTGCCTTCTATCCAGATATTCTGTCCCGGGTCTGGGGATGCCCAGCGTTGTGACGGTGAGCATATTATAGAGAGCGGTAAAGGCAGTCACACAGGAGTTGTGACTAAGCTGTAGAGAATCACAGAATCGTTACGGTTGGGAAAGACCTTCTAGATCACTGAGATCAACCATAAGCCACGCAACACTCTGCCTGCTAAACCATGTCCTTAAGTGCCTCATCTACACGTTTCTTGAACACTGTCAACACTGCCACCACTGCCCTGGGCAGCCTTTTCCAATGCTTTGCCACTCTTTCTGTGTTGAGATTGTTCCTAACATCTAACCTGAACCTCCCCTGGCGCAACTTGAGGCCATTTCCTTTTGTCCCATCGGTAGTTATTATGCGTATACACTTGCATTGTGATCTCAATACATTGCTGAATCATGCTGCTAAATCAAAAATCCCATGTAACATCAAATATCTCCAAAATAAACTTTTATAATAAACCTTGCACTCTCCGTATGCATGAAATTTCAGAACGAACCTGGTCAGAGAGTGCTGGACTCTGATATTCTTTCATATAATCTCTACCCAAGGAAGTTTTCATTTACTCTTCCACTTGATAATTATTTTTTGTTCACTGGGACAATTCCATTCCCTTTTCTTTCTTGATCATATAGTGAAATATTAATTCTGAATGATGGCAGCCACAAGACTCTAACTGTTCAAAATCAAATTCATGTTTCCCTGTGAATGTAATAAATCTCACAAAGCTTCTAATTTCAACAAAATGCCAAAGAATACTAAGATCTATAGCAAAGATTCTGAGGTAACTTTCCAGAAAATATATTTTAAGAAAAGTTGTAATGAATAGATGAAAAATAAGTCAGTTATTTCAGTTTATGAATTGTTGCTGCAGTACTAAGATCAGTGCCAGACAGAGGGTCAGATTCAGAATGAAATGCAGTTATTGATATGTTTCACATTTTAATATTTTTGCAATGTTAGTTATTTGGCAAGATTCTAATTTAATTCTCATACTGTAATAGTGTAATCTATAGCATACAGAAAACATTATATTAGAGAACTTTCCGCCTGACATTAAAATGGCAATGATGATGCTGATCCAATTTGGAATTTAGTGTTAAATATATCAGCTCATGCACTAGATAGATAAAATTCTTGAAATCTCTTTCTCATAGCTTTTATTTTGCAGAAGTTACAACTATTCAATAGCATAGGGTCAGAAATTGTCACAATAATTTATGTTTTATGAAATTAAAGTTTACATTGTTGCACCAAAATATTTATATTATAGTTATATTTATGTTATAGTTAGTTGTATATAACTAATTTAAGGTTAGTAACAGGGACAAAACAATAGACAAAACTACTTGAATTCTTAATCTTGCCAGGCACTAAAATAAGTGTCTTTACTGCACGTGTATCTTAAAGAACATGTACAGTTATTTTCACTTGGGCTGAAATCTATGATTCTAACATTATTTACTTAGAGCAGGCAAATATTCAGTGCAAAAGAACTTAAAAAGCATAGCAAATCTGTTAAATATTAAACTTTTATTAATTGCCATCACCTAGATTTAAGAGTCAATATTTTTTCTGCACTTAAATGTGACTTAATGTGGAAAAGTAAGGTATGAAATGGGCTCCATTTAAGGATTTTTAATTTATCTTTTTCTGATAAATACAAAATGAAGTCTTAAGCTTTGTTAAAGAAGAAAGACTTCTGTTACCTTACACAAGTTAAGAGACTGTTCACACACATTAATTTATTATTAGTAAATAATTTTAAAAGAGAAAAATTCTAAAATTAACTTACCTGTAATAATGTTGGGCTTTGGTGGCATGCTGAATTCATACAACGTTGGTTCAGAAAAACCCAATCTATTGGCAGCAGTAATTTGTACTTCATAACCCATGGTCCACTGAAGATGCTCTAGGATGATGTGGTCTCTACTGCCCTGCACTTTTTTCTCTAGCCACTGGTCTTCCTTATCTTTCTGTAAAGATGTAAGTATTAGTTTAAATTCTCAAAAGCTTTTGTATCGTTTATCTAAACTATATGCTACATAACAAACACAGCTTTATTTCCAAAGGTTATGAGCATTCAAATCACCCAATACTGGGCTCTGAGCACTTGGACTTTGTGTAATTTTGACTAGTCCTATTCAGTCTTCCATGATTTGCATTCAGAGATTTTGTTGCAAGCAATCACTTTTTAACTATTTGCCCTGAATTTGTGCTTTTCTCAAGTACTGATGTTCATCTTGAAAAGCTAAGGATAGTTATTTATATATTCCACCATGAACATTTTTAAAGGTTTACTTTAAACAGATGCTTGAATTTATTCCATTTAAAAGTTTTAGAAGAATCTTCTCCTCAAAGATAATATGCATAACTCATGAATGCAAGCTGTGCTTATACCACATATAAATTATATACTGAAAACATATACTCTCTGTACCAATATGTAGTACCACATATTGCAAACAAGACCGTATGTAATAATATAAAATCATTAAAAAATTATGTAGACCTATGTTTACACTTTTGAGAGGATATAGGTAAATCAGTAAGAAGGTCTTCTATAAAAACAAAAGTTCTCATAATTTAGATAAGCATAAATTGCCTATAAAAAGAGATCCAAGGAACTTCAGCTGCGATCTTGAATTCGAAGTGCAATTTTTTCTTTCAGTGCCTTTAGTGTGTAACATTTGAATTGTTCTTTATAAAATGAGAATTAGAGAATACTTACTAACCTACATGTACTTACTTGTATAAAACAATATATATATATATGTAGGCAAATACAAAAGTCGTTTTGTTCAAAGAAATATCAATAGCTGTCAATAAAAATTCAATGGGTCCAATTCTTACCATACTCTGAGGTACAGTACATTGCTAAACACTACGGATGAAGGCCAAATCCTACCCATCCCCTAACACAAGCCATGCAATAACACAGTTCCAGTTAAAAAGACATAAACTTTCTGAAAGAAACCCTTCACATACAGGGACCATGGCTTTTTGCTACAGAGCCTTGTTCTCAGCAACTTATATTCAGGCTTTTTGCTAAAGCATCACGTTGTTCAAGTGTCAAATGGCAAAGTTTTTAGCATCTAAATTAGGAAACTCTTGGCCCAATCATGTTGCTTCTGTATGTTCTTTTCATCCCCAGTCTCCAGAAAATAGTGTGACAAACTAAGCTTTGTGCATTTCTATGTGCATTTCTGCAATAACTTATTTCCCATCAACACTGAGTGTTATGATTCTTCCACACAGACTTTGCTTTTTGTTAAACCCTTTCCACTCCTCTGGAGACACTGGTCATTGGGCCTGATGTGTTAACTCTGGGAATGAATACAGACATTAATATTATATAGCAAAATATCTTTTCAGGGACATCCATAGTCAGGTGAAAGTGGCTGCTTGTAGCAGCAGTGGAACAGCTAAAACCATCAGAACAGCATTACAATTTTTTTTTAAAAAAAGACTAAAGCCAGTTTGTTCAACAGTGAAATCAGTGTTTTCTGAAAAGGATATTTCCTAAATAATGTGACATGGTATTATTATTACGGATAACTTCTGATGCAATCATCTAACATTTTACTGATTGAATCCACTTATAATTTCTCTATATTATGTAATTTTTCAAAATGTATTTCATATAACACTGATAAAAATTTACTATTGATTGCAACATAGACACGCAAATTCTCCTTAGCAATGTTAGAAAAAGCAATGCTATATTCTATAGCATTTTAATATCTTTATAAATTGGTGAGGTTGGGAGAGTTTAAAAAAGAATATACCTAGATTCCAAAGAATCTGAGAACCCAAATCAACCTGAGAAGAGGTTCAGGTGAACTCATGATTTTGGTGTATGTATGTATTTGTGAATATACTAAGGAATTCTGAAGAGGTTCAGAACTGCAGAAGATAAAAAAAGATCTGGATGGAAAAATAAAGGTTTAGGCTAACATGATTTCTACAGGTGGAAGAGAGAGTACTGTGAACAGATGTGAGATTATATTCTCGAAACAAAACATAGAATTATACGTGATGAATAAAACGAATTTAAGATTTGGAAGAAAAAAAAACTATACAGATTTCTGTATTAGGCTGCTCTTCCATAGACATAAAATTCAGTTCCACAACTTGGTCAGGTGAAACCAGAGCTGAAAGGTTTACCTGCATGCCTTGCCAGGGAAGTGATGTTCAACTTTTAGTTTAAAGTGAAAATATTTAGATGGATTGAGATAAATGAAACAAAGTCCAAGTACTGAACTCAAAGGCAACACAATGTTTTATGAACACTGACAAGCACAAGTTAGGAGCAATAAAATAAAGAAAATATGTGTGTGGAGAGCAAGCTGTCTTCACTTAATTATCAATCAATCAAGTTTTACAGATTTTGGCCTAACTGTGACCTATCTTATTCCTTCATTACAGCATTTTCAAGTACTTTTTAGTAAGCAGAGCTGAATAATACATACAGATTTATTTTACTATTAGAGTAGCAATGGAAAGAAGGGTGAGAACACAAAAAGTCTGTCAGTTAATTCTTTCTACAAATCTCCCTGTTTATGCTAAGGCACTTTAATTGGTAGCTTGAGATATAGAAAATAGAACCGTAAAAGAACACTCATTACCTTATTAGTCTGTTCTATTATTAATAATGCTTAAAATTTATAAAAAGCTTTATATGTGCACAAGTGAAAGATAAAGTTTAGAATCATGAATCACAGCCTAATTTGAGGGGGTGAGTTAATATAATATCAGATCAGAATTTACTATAAGCAGTTTTATCATTAATATGCACCAACAGATGCACATTTTCAGATACTGCAATTAAATCTGTAATCTCAGAAACTGAACTGTTCCTTTATTTTTGTTTTGTTTTCAATAATTCCATAATACTGCTTTTCAGAGGTGACTGGTGCTGTGATCTTAGCCAGTGACAATTCAGGGATCTCTTCCATTACTTACATAAGCTTTAGATTCGCTCTCTCCTCTCCCTAGTATAAGCCTTTATTTGAAACAAATCTATGATGATGCCACGACTTGAAGACACTTGAAAGAATTAATATTATTTCTCAATTACTTGTATTTCGTTCTTAAATATAATCAACAGTTAGAATTACATCAAGTCTCAAAATTGTATTTGTAATCCAGTTCTGACTATCTGAAATACCTAAATACCTTAAAAAGGATTGTGAAACTTTAGTCTCCTGTGACTTGACAGTTTTTCATAACCAAGGCCACCTCTGACAGCAGTGGTAATGAAGGCAATTGACTGTTGAGGCACACCTATTTACTGGTGCAGAATATGACATCTGTCTCTCTAATGACTGTTTTATATTGCGCCTAAGATCACATTCTGTGGGAACTCATAAGTCCTCAAATACAACACACTGGAAGTTAAAGTGACTTATATTGTAACAAGTGAGGAACAGTAATTAACCCCCTTCAGCATCTTCCCTCCCCCATGTTCCCTAAATCATGGCAATAAAAATTCAGATCAAACAGACCTATTACTACATGATATCATGATTGTGATAAGAAAAAAAAAAAAAAGGCAGGAAATGGCTCACTGTCTTGAAACTTGACTGGAAAAAAGTAAAGAAACCTTTAAGGGAGACAATTAACACCATGTGACTTCACAGAGCAAGAATTAATTACATTAAGAGGGTGCCTTATAGGTCTGGGTGATATTTTAGAGCAGATAATAGAACGCAAATGCTGAACAGATAACACAAAATGGCTTATAACATTCTTTGGGTTAAAATGCAACATAAGCTCAAGAAGCTAAAGTGGAACTCAGATGCAGTATCTGTAGATATTTCAGACTCGGACTAAGCGAGAAATACTGCATTTTTAAAATATTTATATCTACATATTTATTCCAGTATATACAAAGCAACGAAATGAGCAAACTCCTCCACTGATGCAGTCAAACAAGAGTCAAACAACCTACTAATCAAACTTTGGTCTGTGACAAATTTCAGAGTATTAATAGTAACACTGTTATGGGTCAAAATAGAAACCACCTTCAGGCCTGTAATAACTAACCATTTCCTCCAGACATCATTATGGATGCAAACAAAGAAGAAAATATAAACTTAATGCTCTTTTCTTTTTTTTTTAAAAAAAATGATTTTTATTGCTTCTACCTAAAAATTAATTCCTGCAAAAAATGGGTATTTTGATTGTTCCATTTTAATTCTAAATTTTTACCTAAATTCGGCATGTCTGGGAAAAGTAAAACTTCTTTTTTCCAGCTTGCTACTTGCATTCTGTAACCTGCATGTATAGAAACAGAATTTCCTTTTCCAGTTTCTATGAGGCCTATTCCAACAGTTGTTGTTCAAACATTATAAGTGGGTACCAGAATATGGTACCATAATCACAAGAAAAGGTTTGCAACCATTCTATTCAAAATAATACACTAATATAGAATAATATGCATTGGCAGGGAAGCGTGGGCATATATACCAAGCACAGTTTAACGACTACAACACGTGCAGCTACAGCATCACTGCCTTTGTCAACATGCAATGGACTAATAAGCACATGTTTTTTTCATGACAATACCAGAGTAACGTGTAAATAACTACTCCTATATGGTGATTTTACATTGCTGGCAGGGCACATCTGGTTCCTTGATTTTTGAAATGCTGCGGGAATATTATTTCTTAATACCATTGGAAGGCCATTTGCTGTTTTATTGCCTGCCTTGCTCTCACAGCTTTGTATGCCGTCACTCAAGCACCCTGAGTGGTTCTGTGGCACGGACTACTTGGTGCTCTTCTCCTCCTGGCATCTCCTCACCCTTTACTTTGCAGCTCTTACTCTATAATGTCATGCTATGGTCTCTTCAACTTTCCCCTCAAAGCTTGTAGCTTGTTGCTTAGTAGATAACACTTAGGTTTATTGCCTAGGGGATAACAAACCTGTTTGGCTCCTTTTCCTCCTCAGGTCAATATAGGCCATCGTGTACGGGCCCCATCAGTGAAGTTTTGTGCATATAAGCCTGGGTCAAGTTTTTTTTATGTGCAACGAACATAAGTCACCATGGGGCTGCTGCTCACAGTAATTGCATAATACTTACTTCTCCAGAATACAGAATAAAATGTGATGCTTCTTAATTATATGATGACATTTAGTAAGTCCTGTCCATAACATGAATAAACTAATGCTAGGAGAGCAAAATTTTGTAAAAATGATATACACTATTCCCAGAAAAATATTTTTTGATTATCCTGGACCAGATAATTCTGCTCTGTCTTAAAAAGCTATTTCACTCCCAGGCTTAACAAGATATATATAAAACTTACATATGAAGGAACTGACCCTTAATAAGACATGAGCTGTTGTGAAGCATGAAACAAAAGCCACTGATCTATAGCTTTTATCTAATATGCTCTTTAAACATGTAAGCAAATACATTTGTCCAGGTGCTAGTAATGAGGCTGGCAAGAGTTATAGGAAAGCTAATTAAATAGGACCAATGGGGAAGATAGAAGAGAAGTTGTCAACAGATAATTAAGGACTTTAAATAGCATCCATTCATTCTGATTAAAACACCACAAAATTATTATTGTGCTTTTTTGCTGCACGAAGGCCTTTAATTTAGTCAAATTGCTTTTTCAACTGAAAACTAAGGGAGAGACAGATCTGAGGTCCAAGTAAAAGTTTTTTTTTTCCTGTAACCTTTTAAGTTTCAAATTAGTGATTAAATTGTACATTTATCTTTCAACAATAAAGATGGAAACTAATCTTCTATGTTACATTATGCCTTAGCCAAAATACTAGATTGAAATTAAGTCTCTGAGTTTATTCAAGATAGACACAAATTATTTAACTTACTTAAAAACACAAGAACAGATTAATTTCCCTATAATGCATGGATATACTTAAATCCACCTTAACACTTGAGTTTAACCTATTTTTTTTCTTATCTTCCCATGTATAAATACTTAGAATACTAGGAAGTCCAATCACACAAACCTTTATTGTATCTTATTATTTTTTTGCATATTTAAATGCCCTATCTCTTCTTGAAAATTGCTTTTCTTCCCCTCTGAAATACTTTGTAGTCTCTGGAGTGAAAGTCATTTAATAAGGTCAATTAAGATTTAGGGATTACTGATACCAGAATAACTGCTGGTGATTCCCTTAGGCTACTCCTGAAAACTCTACCATCTTTTTTTCTCAGTTGATTTTGAGTGACCAACTTCTTTGGTTATACTTACACTGGAAAATCACTTGACATGACAAGTTTAGAACTTGGATAACCACAGAGCTATCTTTGAAAATTTCCATTATAGAAAGTATCAGGAAATATATCAAAAACTATTACAAAATAAAAACTGTATTTTAAACGGGTTCAACATTTAATTTCTCCAAGTTTGCTAATTTCCATTCCTCACTACTTTCTGTTTTATGTTTCAAAATACATACTGTTAAACACCCAATCTCTTTAAGACTTTTGAAACAAATGTATAAGGCTGCTATTATAGAAGGCATTGAATAAAATGCCGTCTTACAGGGTCTAGTCAGAGAATCATGGGTCAGTGGCAAGTGATATGAACCTCTTATAAGAACATGAAGAACTTATTAGAAAACACATAATTTTGGACATAACTCATTGTTTTTGCCAGCTATATTCAACCAAATCATTTGTGAGCTTTACATATCACATAAACGAAAGGAAAGATATTTGACCTATTTCAATGAATAAGAGCTTTTTCATGGTAAATACGAGTTACACATTGCATAAGAGACTTTACAAATATAATAATAAATACAGTTATAATAGATGATTAATGTATAATCTTGTATCTTATAAAGATAATAGTCATTACTTATATAGTGTAAATATCTGCTAATTTACAACACAGTGTTTCTCTTGTCAGTATGACCTTTCCACTATACAATTAGAAGGAAGAGGAGGCTTTTTTTTCAACTTATTTTTTGTTTTTGACAATCTGGCCTGAGCAGCCTACTCACAAAAGAAAAGACAGTATATTGCATTTTAGGTATTTTTTTCCTACTTTTTTAGTATTCAAACCATTTTGTTACATCTCAAATTGCATTATCTTTTTTTCTCTAGGTTATAAGCAGATCTTAGTAAACAAACACCATATATTTTGATTAACTGAAATACTTACACTTCTGTATTTCACAATATATTCCAAAATGGGGGCACCTCCATCATCTTGTTTAGTTATGCTGAGTTTAAAACTCTTGTCGCTTCCTGGCTGTCCATGAATTGATGGGGGGCTTGGCTCCCCTAAGCAAGGAAGGAAGAAAATATTGAATAAAAATAATTCAAGAGTGATATAATTCTTAAATTATGGCTGGGAATCTGTCCATAAGATTATTATTCCAAATCTTTGAAATCAAATATTTTAAAACAATCCTTCCAAACACTGCAAAACATGTGTAACAAGTATATTAAATGTTTTGTTTAAACTGTGTTCTAAACTAAATTAAAAATCTCACACAAGGAAAAAAAAAAGATGTAAAATACAAATGAAGATCCTGTTTCTTCAATTTGACTTTTGATAATGTCACATGTAACTTACTTTAGAAATCATTTAGTCATCAGTTCAGCAACGCTGGTAAACTACTGTTCACCCTGACGCTTAAGAGCAAGGCTACATTCTAGCAGAGTGTGTGTCCATATCATTTACGTTAAGCATAATCCTGGAACATTTAAATCTAAATTCAGTTCTCTATATGAGACCTAAACTGTAACACAGGTATTTAGGTAAGAATTAAGTCTTTGATAACTGTGGTAAGACAAAATTAGACACTTTTGGAGTACAAAATAACAAAAATAGTCTTTATTAACAATAAATGTAAAGATTACCAAAAGTAAATAAAATTTTCTCAGCAATGAAAGAGTAAAAATGATCTTAAACATACATATTCAAGGATTAATAGATAACACCGCTTTATTAATGGCATTTCTCTGATTAATTATCATTTATGTATGCAATGCCTATTACAAATTTTTATATTATCACATATTGTAACATGGAGGTGTCTTATATTCAAACTATCTAAAAATATCCACTCACCCAGAGATTTCCTATTTCTCTGTTCTAAAAACGATTTAAATCTCAACTTTGCTTAGCTTTCTATAAGGTAGTATGCCTATCAGTTCTATTAGTTTCTATCACTTCTCTACTGTAAAATATGTCATATGAATTATAACAAATTACTTTGTCATTCAAAATATTTAGCATATTCATCAAATTTAAACAAACAGAAAATTGAGAGCTGCCAAGTTACAGGTTTTGTAACCTATTTACAGGTCTGTTGTAAATGAGAATAGAATATAGTAACAAAGAGAAAATCTTTCAAGTTCTTCTTAGTTTGGTGACTTTTAATGTTCATCCCATTAGGCAAAGACTACAGTATTCTTAACTATATTGAATAATGCCCTACTCTGAAAACTGTTCAGTTGCAGTAGATTATGGGAGACTGGTCTAAGAGCAGTGGCTGACATTCTTCGGTACCTATTTGAATACTGGACAAAGCCATTTGTTTGTTCCTTTATTTGTGTTCTCCCTTTATATTTTTCTTTTATTCATTATTGTTTCTGTTTAAAATTTAAATTTAAAATTTAAAGAATTTTGGGAAAATACTTTTCATTAGTCCGTAACATTTAAATCACTTCATGCCCTTAAATGTTACCACTAACGTGGAAGTGGCTTTGTAGCATTTGCTATTTTCATGTAATTTTAGTTTAAACTCTTTATTCTCATCATTTTTCTACTTTCTACCTCTATTTGAGGCTTGATAATTATGAAACTCATGGCAGCATAATTTATTTAAGAAATATCTATTGAAAGTGCCAATTCCCTATTCATAGATGTCTATAATTCTTTGGGTATAAAAGTCCTAAACCTAATATCTTTCCTGCTTTCTGCTCTTAACATCAAGATATGCCTAAGTCTTATAAAATATAAATAGTAGGATAATTTATCCAAATTAAATTCATTTATTTTACTCTAGGGATGGGAGAAGAAGGGGAGAGAAACATGAGTTTTGAGAAATTTTTGACCTAAAGAAGACTAATTTTATACACTGAAAGGTATAAGCTTTTGCATAAATATAAATAATATTCATAGTGAATCATATTTTAAAATTATTAGCTGATCTGAAAGATATATACTCTTATACACAGCTGCATTTTAAATTAGTAGCATGATATTACTCACGGACAGGTAAGGTCTGAAAGATCTCGATTTTGCTATATTCTCCTTGCCCTTTTCCATTTACAGCAGCTACTTTTATTTCATACGTAGTATTTGGTTCCAAATTGCTCAGAACAACCATTGCTAAAGGAAGGAAAGAAAAATATGGAAACAAAATTGATTAAGCAACAAATAAAAAAAAAAGCAAGGTAATTTTTTTTTGCTTCACTCTCAAGTAGGTATCCAATATTTAAATAGTTTGATTTCAATTCCATTAGTTCGAAACTTTTGTCTTGTTCAGAGTTAAAATTCCACTTTATTTTTTTAATCTGCATAAAATTATTGTTGTTTTTTGAAGGGATTTTGAGTTGGTGATATAGAAACCATAGGCAATAATTAAGGAATTTCATGGAACTGATATTTTATGTTCATACTACTAGCATAGGATACACAAATTTGGGGAAAAAAATGCAAGTTTCCTTATTTCTGGCTGTCAATGGTCTCTTTGGCATCTGACATTCAGTCAAGTTACCTTCATACATTCATGACTGGCCATTTCTCCTTCATGGAAAGCAGTACCTTGGTTTACCTTCCTCAATGCAGCTACATGCACATTATTAGTGAACTACTGATGTTATGTATTCAACCACATATGACTCAAGATCTAAAATAACAGGTTCCTGTGATGATCAAAGACTTCTGAATTGGTTATGTATCCAAAACTACAAAAAGCATGTTTGTACATATTTAAGAAGCAGGCTACATTATAATGCAGGAAGTGATTCAGGAAGCAGAGAGACTCGAATATAGAACATAAAGCCAGTATTCTTATAATGAGAGACAACAAAATCCAAGTATTCAGAAGATTCCCCATTACATGCACCAGTAAGTATGATGCCTTCAGAATTCAAGAACACATCTCTAGAACCGTAGGCAGAGATAAAATCAAAAGCAGAAAACTGAAAGAGGAAGCTGCTATCCCTTCTCCCTCTCCCGAAGTTGTACACTCCCAAGAATGCTGACAGTATACAGCAACAAATCTAGAAATGAAATGCAGAAAAATGATGCTGGATTCCATGATCATCTATGGGAATGAATTATTGGAGATTATGCTACTACTGGATAGTAAAAAACAAAGCAAACAAACAAACAAACAAAACAACGCTGCGTGTGCACCTGGAAGCTTAGACGCATAACGAGTCCTTTGACCATTACCCTGTCTTTACAAGAAAGCTCTATTTTGTTGTTTCTACAGCCATTGTCCGCTTGCTGTTTGCCAGCTCTGTGGTGAGCTCCGCAGATGACAGGTTCATACTGGGGAACGGGCACACACTGGCTGAACTTTAGTCGAAGCACGTCACTGCTTGTCTGGCCCAGAAAAACAGGGCCTGTATAATCTTACAAGAGGACACAGAATTGCAGTCCCTTGAGAAAGAGCCAGTTGTCTCTTTGCCAGGCTCAACAGAGCCTAGTTTCTTGTTGTTGTTGTTGTTTTTAATCTTTATTGTTACAGAAGACTATTCTAACAGTTGCTTTAGGCTTGTTTTTCAAGTTCTGTATTTAATGAAAGTATAATTATTTCTGTCATTACTCCTTGCTATTCTTTTGATTGCAGATTTACTGTAATTTCTATTTCATTTTTATTTTAGTTTCCACAGCAGACTTCTGTCCTATTACCAGTGGAGCTAAATGGATTTAATGAATTTTAGAAAAACAGTAACTTTCCCATTTCATGCTTTATTATGAACTCTTGCATGAATTTGCCACTGAAACATGACAATCATTTTCTTATAATGAAAACAGTAGGATTGTGTATCTCCCAGCACTTTCAGTTTTATTATTTTCATAAAATTCAGAACATCAAACTACAAAAAGAATCACGTCATGAAAAAATAAAGTGCAATCATGAGAATAAGAATAAAATTTGGAGACGAAGAGAAAGATTATGATATATAACATTCAGCTATGGTAAGATGAAATTTAAAAGCATAAACCAAGCAGTAGCAGCGTTTGATTTGCCTTTGAGCCACGATTACTTTTCAAAGCTGAATAATTTCATTGAAAATAAACCTCAGGGCATGCTAAAAATTAGTGTTACTCTGAATGTTTTTAAAATTTAAACAACATCAAAGCACAGCTGTGAGTTTATACTTAATAAAACACGAATGTGTTAACTACATAAAACCTAAGGATCGAGTTTTATAAACACTCGTGTGACACTCCTGGGGCCTATTTAAATGAATAAAATTACTTGCATATGCTGTATTTAAAGAATCAGTGTCTATTTTAGAAGCCCCTACACAGCTACAATGATCCTCACATGTGTATTTATGCAATTAACCCAACTAAAATCTGATGTCATCATAGATGCAAAAAATGGTATCATTTGGTATCAGTGATGGTATGATGGAGAGGGATATCTTCATACCCAAGATAATTTATCAATCAGTCATATTCTCCAGGAAAAACTCAGAAATCAAAACAAAATATGCACGTTGATTACCAGAATACTTCAGACAGTCCAACCATAAAAGGTAATGAAGAATGATTGTGTTAGATAAAAGGATCTATCCCATAGTATATAATTAGTTTGCAGGGCTAAAAAGAGACTAGAAACAAATTTTTAATCAACTAGTTTAAGGTTTTTTAAGGTTTGTATCTGTCATCTAACCATAAAACCAATTTATTCCTCTTTCCATATACAGATTAAACCCTTTAAACAGAAGGAGTCCATAGCTCACATTCCTGGACACAGTAGGTATTTTGATCACAGTTTTCAAAGATCACTGAATTAATAAACTGCAAAATCTCAAATAATTTCCAAAATTAACATAGGAATTTCACTTTCAATATATGAAGGAGAATAATTTGATTAACTGTATGGCACTGTGTGAATTATGCCACTGGCAGCAATACATCCCAAAGAATTAAAGCTGATTGATTAATCACAATCAGGTTTTTCTGATCTGTCCTATCTACCCATATTTTCACATTGGCTTCCTAATCATATCACCTTTGTGCTTTATCTATCTGAAGTATTCAACTTCGCAAACTAATCGATTTTACTGGGATTATTTGCACACTAATTGCTTAGGTTGAGGAGCAGACTTGGAGTTCCTCCAGAGAGGAAAAGCAGATTATCTTGCAGGATCTGCAGGCATAGCTGGACTGAACCCGGCACAGAACAGCTCAGGTATTAGTTCTGTGACTTGTAAGAAGTCAGACAGGAAAGACGCAGTCTGCATGCAAACCTTTCAGGAGATCATGACAAAAAAAAATGAGACGTGTTACGGTTTCGTTTTCATATACCGTATGGAGAGTTTAAAACAAGATGATTAATACTCTTTTTGAGAGTTGCTAAGGAACAGTATTCTTTTCTTGTACTTACATTTGATTATTCAGATGCTTCTAATTTGCAAGCAAATCTAACATGTTAAAAGACACAGGACAGAAAAAGTCACAAATGTTGACTATATTAGATGTATTAGATGGACAAAATTTCAGAAACTCCATAATTAGCGGTCAAATTACTTGAAATACAGAGTGGAAGCACTTCTGCTGGAAAAAAACGTAATTTCTTATTGCAGAATTTTAATTGCTATAAAGAGCTATAGGAAACAGCAATGATTTGCTGTGAAATAATTTGTACCATAAATTACGGAAATATTAAAAAAAAAACAAAAATCACCACCTGATTTTCTGCTCCACAGCTAGATTGCTTATATTACCTGGTTATAGCAGAATGAGAGGGGAATTGTGTGGAATATTAAATTGTCATATTCCCAAAGAAAATCTCTCTCAGAAATCATTAGGGATGTGAGATATTATGCAAACCATCACCAAAACAAGGAAGGTGTACACTAACTTAATCACAAAGTAGATATTCTGGGAGGTTAATTAACAGAAACATCACTTACATCAATACAACCTTCTCACTGGGGGGCTACCTGCTGCATAGAACAACCTTCTCCTAGTTCCCCATTTCACTTCTTTGAGGATATGAAATCTTATTGTAGCACGATATCAATCTGTCTTCAAACAGTATCTGAGACCTATCGTTGCTGAAATATCATCATATCTCATATGTATTTATTTCAGACAGCGGCAGCAGTACAAAATTTCTTTCCAAGAAGCACTGTAGATTTTAGGATTTTTTTTTTTTTTTGCTATTGCTTTCCCTATAGTCTGAATTCTTATTACAAACACAGACTGAATACAGAGCAGGTTTGCAAGTGGAGTATTTTGATTTAGCACCATTTTGTTGTACACTACTGAAAAGGGTCCACTGTAAATACCTGAGTCTCTTTCAGAGAAAAAAGGAAAAATGTTACATATGCAGTATATATAGTGTATATAACATAAGTAACTTTTTACTATACCACAGTATAAGTACATGATAGCATTAATTTTAATAAGAATTGTTTTAATTACTTTTTTGTTTTTTGCAGCAGCAGCAACAGTGGAGGACAAAGCCAACAGATGATTTTTATTACACTATTTGGATGTACTTATTTCCTTAATTTCTTATAACACATATTAAAATACATAAATGGTCAAAGCTTACTGAGTATTGGGATATAAAATATATATCATATATAATATATATATTAATAACTCCCTTTCATTTCTCTTTTTCTGTGTTTTCAGTTGCAAAATATCCTGTACAATCTTCATAATAATCACAACCTAATGCCTTAATCTTTAAAAAATGCAGTTAATTTTCATAAATGCCATGGGTTTCTCTTAAAGGGAAGTGAAGGCAAAGGGAGGGGAGAGAAAGAGAAAGGGAGAAGGAAGGGGAGAGACGGAAGGAAAGGGAATGCAAAAAGGGGAAAGAAGGAAGAAAGAATGGAAAGAATTTAAAACTTAGTAAATAACCACCATACTTTAAGTCTGGGAGAGAGAATGGTTGAAGGGGTTGGCTGCAAAAAAATCTTGTTAAGCAAAATAGAAGTGTACTTAATAAACTACTTATATAATTTTATAGGCTAACCAGAAATATAAATTGAGCTTTTAAACATGCAATTCAAATGCATTTCTAATGCTTTTTGAGCAATGCTTTTTGAACAATGTAACCTTAGAAATACCAGGTCTCTTCCAAGTATTCATTATTTCTTCTTTTTTATTAAACAAATTATTTTGTAGATCTTTCATGAAGTGCTATTTTAAAACTTTTTGTGCATAGGACTGTGTACCTTATGAACTGTTAGAATTTATTTCGTGATAAATTAAAAACTTTTTCTTGACTGCTAATATTTTGTTATCCTAAAATTCAGAATTGTTAGTTTAAGTCCACTGAATGTTGAAAATGATTTTCACTAACACTGGTGAACTGCGAACCAGTCCTTTCAAAAACTGAATGCAGTTTTCTTAGCTCAGAAAACATAAGCCCAGATCCTGGTGTTGTAATTTAACTCAAGGAAGAAAAGGAGCACAAGAGAGACCTGGCAGAGTTCTCATGAACTTCCTATTGGTGCTCACCCACGCAGAGACCAAGAAGATGGCCACTGGAAACCCTGATTAAATCGAAGATGACCGTAGGGCTCTGAGGGACAGCCAAAGGGATCAGAGGTTTCTTCTGGTCAAGCTGAAAGGCTTGGATCAGATTAGATGTATCTAGTAGGGCAATGCATCTAGAACAGGCTACACCAATGACTGTTGCCAACATGGCAAGTCACATACTGGACTACAGTTGGAGTTGTAAGGCCAGTAGATTCACAGAAGCTCCTACCCTGCAGGTAACGCTGATAAAGCTAAACATGTGTCCAGAACAGAGTCCAGCAGAGTGCTACCAGGGGTACTGAGAGCACACAAAGTACAAGCAGATATTGAGGGAGATGGGCTTAGTTGGTCTGGAGAAGAGGAGCGAATGAACAGGAGATTCAGAGATACAAGCAGAGACACAAGGGGAGCCAGAGTCTGCTCAGCAGTGGCATATTCTATAATACGGGCAAGAGCCACAAACTGCATATTGGTATATACACTCCAGATACAAGGAAAACATGTTCAGTGGGAGAGTAAGGCAGAACTAGGAAAGAGTACCCCAAGAGGCTGTGAAATCTCCACTCTTAGAAATTTTCAAGACTGAGCTAAAGCTGTGCCTAGCCAAGGCTAGGACTGGCACTACTCCTGCTTCAAGCCATAGGCTGGGCCAGGTGATAGTCCCAGATGTTCCTTCCAGCTAACAAACCTATGAGACTATGAAATAAAGAGAATAATACCTTGGTTCTTGCAACCCAGTTCTGTCCTCTCTTGTAACACTATTGTGACCTTCTTAGTGTAAGGATGCTAAAGTCCTCTGAGAGAAGAAACAGCCACCCACTTGTAAAGCCTCCATTTAAAACTTTTTGAGACAATAAAACAGTATACTACAGTAAAATCAATAGAGATTTGAACTGCTACCAGATATTCTTTCAATATTGCAAGAAGAAGGCATTGTTAAAAATGCTTTTAAGCATATGACTAATGTTCTCAGTATGCCATCATGAGGGTTCATTGTTAAATATTTATGTGACTGTCATTGCTGTAATTTTAATAGAACAAATTGCACAAAATTCATAGACTTAGTGCTAAGTATAAAATCTGATGAGGTTAAATCTTTTCATAAATCAAATTTATTTTCTATGGTCATTTTTTGAAAATTCTCCCGTAAGAAAAATTTTTGGTACAGCTGCGTTCCATGAAATTCTGTTGGCAATATGAACACATGAAGACAGTAAAATTAAGTTCTCTATATAAGTATGTAAGTAGCACTTCATTGGGTGAATATACAAGTTTGCATTATGTAGTAATGGAATAGCTGTGTTAATCTTATTGCAGAAGGACAATTAAGGCTCTTCTTAGTATCTGTTACACTGCTTCATTTACTACTCAATTTTTCTCTTTATGAACACCCATCAAGGTTAAGAACAATGCTTGCTGGGAGAGGACCCAGAAAATAAAAGACGGTCTTCTGAGGATACCAGGGATTCCATCTACCATGAGACCAAACAGAACACACTGGTTGTTAGATTACAGGAAAGCTTTTAAGTAGTGGTGTATATTGCCTGTTATACGATCTGGAATCCATCTGGCTTATTAAAGGAGAGAATACACACACATATATACACATATATATATATATGTACATATCTAAATACACACACACATGCGTACAAATGTATATTTTAGCTATGACAGAATACCTTACTTCCTTCTATGCCTGCTGCAGTTAGCACCATTTTCAATTTTTTTTTCACCTTGCACAAATCCAAATCCAGTCTCAATCTATCTGATACATGCCAGAATCTAAAATCTCTTACTCTGTCTTGTACCCTGAGAGGAATTATTTTTATTTCATTTTTTCCTGCTCAATTTTCTGTTATTCCTACAGTGGAGACCCTGATGTGAACTATCTCCATTTCCAGCTTGCAATTCAAAGCTGAAGTTGAAAAGGCATCCTACATTCAGAACTCTGCAGGTTCTTTGTTACTGAGAGATCTTGAGTAATGGATGTGATAGATCTGAGACTTCACAGCAGACAAAAGTTGTATCTTCTGAACAAGAATAGTTTCCCTCACAAATGTTCATCCCTCAGTCGCTTTATAATCTCCTTTGGAAAGCAAGATTTTTATTTGTTTCCCCTAAATACATTGCCAGAGCGTTTCACAGTCTTTAGAGTCTCTGTCTTCACAAATTCTTCTGCAGTAGGGAACTGACAAAACTCCATTTTATAGATTCAAAATGAAGTACAGAAAGAGTTCTGATACGTCTATAATCCAGCTAAACCAATTAGCCTGCCACAGGTACATTCACAGTGCAAGTACCAAAGATGTCTGAATTTAAGCCCCAGTCAGTCTCAGCCTGACTAAGCAGACACAGTAAAACTGATGCGCGTTTCTACGGATGTGGTGCCTCTGGAATATGTTACACTGCATGCACATGCACTGGCTAATCGTAGCACACCAACAGTTTTCAGGATCCTATTACAGTTTGAGAAACACCAGGTAGGTACAGGATACTTTCTTGCAACATGTTGACAGCTTTTGATTTGAGAACCACACGCCTGCTACAACACAACGTCGGACAAACCAGGGCTTGTCTGAGGACAGAATTGGGCCCACAGGATGGCACACCTTGAGTTGGAGCCACTTCCCATCTGACTGCCTTGTTGAGTGGGCTTGCATTCTCAGAAGGCTGAACAGGCACCTTCCTGTGACAGGATCACTTGAGCCACTGGTCTGCTCCTGGAGGTTGCTTTTAATATAGCAGAGAATAACTAGTATGGAAACTTAACAGCTGATCCTAAATGAATAACTCCAAGCCTGAATTTCTTCTCTATTTATCAAGGTGAAATGAACAAAAACAAATAATAAACAAATCCTCCTTTTCCTCTTCTAAGAAAATAATGACAGCAATTGACTTTTAACATCTGCACCTTTTTCTACTAACCACCAGGTGTGCTAAGATGCAATGATCTTTTCATTCCTTAGAGACTGTGCCAATCACTAATTCTCCTATGATGTTGCAAAACTCCCACCCTGTTGAGAGACATATAAATATGATATTTTCTTTCTTAAGCCCAGGGACACCTAAAATAATTCACTCAACCTTACTTTACTCATTACTAAAAATATATCCATACCCGTATAAAGCTCCATGACAAATGCCGAGAATTCCGAAATTCTTTTTCCTAAGTCAAAGAAATAACTGAAGCGTATAAAAGAATGCAAATTTTCAACACAGTGCTCAGAGATATGGAGAATTTTTATAGACCAATTAATATATGTTAGAAAGCTTTGCATCTCACTTGAAATCTCTACTTAAAGTAGTAATAACTTCCAGTTGTATTATAATTCTGCATATTAATAGAAATAAGCAGAAAAACATATATAAAATCGACATGTCTTTTTCACTTGTTTTTGCTTACTTATGCACTGTAACACACAGCTGAATTGAGTTATTAAAAACTGCATGCATAATTTGTTCTTTTTTAAATTACTTTTTTGTTTCCTCAATTTTATATCCCAAACCATTTACTTAATTTGAATATCAACAAAAGCCACTTCCAGTAGCCATCTCCTACTTTGCTTGTACAGACTTATCACTGGCCAGATTTTTTAAATTGAAAGTTCCTATTAATGTAATGACTACCTAGGAAGCAGGCTGATTCCAGGTCCCCCTTTGATTCATTTCTCCAACCAGTCCAATTTTCAATTCTGAAGTACGCAAAGTACAAAAGATTCTACCCACTCCATTTCCACATGCAAGAAATGGTAAGAAACTATCACCTTTTGAGGAAAGGGCTAAGTCAGTCTTCAACCACTATCCTCAGAAAGGTCATCTGCACAGAGATGAGTAAAAAGATTCAACTGTGTTCTGAGAGGTGTCCTTTAGAAGGACATTCACCACTGTGAGACAGCAGACAATGACCTCAAGATTGAGATGAATAACAATTTCAACAACAAAAAGCTCTTTTGCTTGTTGTAATCACAATTAAAATTTTCATTCTTAACTTTTTATTTCTCATCACTGACTCACTTCAGTACATAGCTCACTGTATTTTATTTCTAGCAAATGGAGAAGGAAAAGGGTAAAGAAAGAAGCGACCAAAAGGAGATACATTTAGTGACAGTGTGGATTATAGCGTGGATATAGACAGGGCTAAGCTCTTTCTCTATTGCTTACTGTTCTGTGTAGCAGAACAGAAACTCCATTCATCTTGTCTTTGATTGACCTTGAAAATACTTAAACAATATTATATTCCCCCTGAAATACTTTACTTTCTTGTATCATAAAATATTGCTGGAGGTAATATATGCGTAAGTATTCCATACATGTACTTTACCTTTTCATAAGCAAATTGGAAATGCAAAGTAGATGCAGATGAGCACAATACTGATTTGAAAGACAAAATTTGCAGCTGCATCATGCTTCTCATTTTTCAGGTATTCCAATCCAATATTGCATTGCACAACTCTTTTTAACAAGATCTACACATTGGAGCCAGATCAGCAAGACCCTTAGGTCTGATCAGCATATGCACTGCAAATTTACATGTGAAGGTGCCACCATAGAAAGCTTGAAAATGTCTGAACAGTAACTAGTCAAGTGTTGTCAGAAAAGCAGAAAAAACATGCTAGGAGTCAATGCAAAGGAACACCAGAAAAATATTATTTGGAATACTTTCTTCTGTGTTTAATTGATCAGTTAAACGTATTTATGACACTCTTCTTGTGATCAAAAGAAGATTAATTTTTTAGAAGTTTTCAAATCTGTGTCTTTTTAAAAAGAAGCTTCACTGTAAATTGCATATTTTTTGCCATGTGCTTTGACTTTTTGACTAAATCCAATTGCAGATGCAAAATTACAAGCTGCTGAAGAACAAGCATAACCTCAGAAATTGACAGTGGTTTTATCTGCATAACATTAAGCTGGTTATGAACTCAAGCTGTGAAATAGATTGTCTGGGTTTTTGTTCATTGTTCATGACATTTCATTCACCTTCAAAAGTAAAAAGTACGTTTCATTCTTGATGATTTAGGTCTGCATAAAAATTTTCCTGAAATATTTAAACTTAGCTTTCTCTTTCCTTTACTCTCCTCCACACTTTCCAATATCTCTAATGCAACCATTTAGTATTAGTAATAATTATTATTAATTTAGTATTAATAGTAGATTAGTAATATAGTTTAAAAGACTTATTTATAATCTAACTCCAATCTAACGGAATCTGCTGTGATTTGAATGTGAATTTACAAAGAATTAGTCATTTCAAATCTGATCTCTAATTTCTCAAAATTTTAAAAGTTCTGTTGAAGGTAGATAACAGTATTAGTGAAGGCAGGTAATAACATAGTGCTTGAAGTGCTTATGTTTGAGCTTGATGATCTTGAAGGTCTTTTCCAACCATAACTATTCTTTGATTCTATGATTTTAACCTTGAGAGCTCTTGAGTAACAAAACGCGAAATATTACATTCATTGAATTCTTCAATTTATTGTCTAGGATTAAGATCCTGTAATTTTTCTTAATAAGCCTTTCTTAAGAAAAATACATTTGATTTTTTCAATAAAATGTCATACTTTTCAGATACATAGCATAATACAACTCATAGTCAACCTGTCAATAGATTTCCTTTTTTTTTTTTTTTTTTTTGTATAAAGAATAAAGATTTCAATATTTCTTAGCCTGAATGTATTTCACTCTTCCATTTTGCATTATAATGATAGATTGTAAAAGAGTTTATATTTGGAAAGATATTTAAATTTTTGTATACAAAGCATGATTATACTACTGCTACTTCAAAATTATTATAGTCTTCAATAAAATATACAATAATAAGTATAAACATATGCTGGCAGAGCATCTTTCGTGTGTTTTTATACCATGAAAATACATTCACGAGTAATACATAATTATATTATACTCCAATTGGTGTATTATTTCATAAAGCTTCCGCTTTCTACCATTCAAAGAACAATCTCAAATGTAAAAAGAGAACATAACCTTGTCTATTAAAGTTTGAAATCTTAAAAGTATTCTGAAAAGTAGCTTTATAACTGCATGATTTAACTTTGATGTGTTTTCTTCTATATCTTTGGAAAGGTGTCTCTAACATTACTGAATATGTCCGTTGTCAAAAATATTTGATATTTAATATCTTACAAATGCAAAATTATATAATTTATATTTTTTAATTTTTAATTTACAATGTATTTTTGTTCCTATTATTATAGGAATAATATAAGACCTGCAACTGGATAATACGTCTAGTAAAAGAATACAAAACCTGGAAACACTAGTAAAGCCTAGACATTTGTTTGATTAAAATATAGATCATAAGATATTTTTGTTTTTTAAAATCCAACGTTAGGAATAATGTAAGGCTTTGATGTTCAGTAGCATGAATAATCACATCTGAATGCGCATTCATTTGCAAACTTTTTTAGTGTAAAGAAAATTCTTCAGGTGTTATGAAATTGAACAAATTTATGGACTTTCCTTTGCCTCTGCTTAAAGTCTTCCCTATTTACTGAGATAGCTGAAGTAGGAATAATTAAATTTAAAAAATACAAGAAATTCAAGTTCAACCAAACATTTCAAAAATATTCACAAAAAGCTTAAAATAATAGTTTTTGTTTTTAATTGTCTTAAATCTGAGAACATTCAAACAAAAGAATAAGGGAAAACACACTATATGGATGAGCAGAGTATTGCATCATGAAGCCCTAGGGCCAACAAAAGGAGTGATTCATACTTAATATGAGAGTGCATTTTCTTCCTTTCACCGTGTAAAACAATAAGGTCAATACTAGGGTAATGCTAACGATTAGCAGCTTAGAGCGAGGAAGAGGGGGAAAAAGCAGGAAGACAGACTATTGGCCACAAACATCTAAAGTATATAATTATCTTCTCTAAAACAAGAGTGACAACCTTCCACATAACCAGTATGTGAATTTCTACAGTAGCCTCCACATCAGACTGGATTTTTATGGTATCCTACATTTGGCTGTACTGCCAGCAAACTGAGTGGTACTAGAAATGTAGAGACTGTTTTTACCTTGATATTTCACTTTTATATGAAGTTTTAATGATCTGAAAAGAAAGATTCATTGATATGTGTGTATACACATATGAATATATAAAAATGTAAAGAAGCAAAAATTACTAGATTTTTGGTGGTAATATCCATCTTTTGCTGAGGTAAACTGCAGCATTTTAGGATTTTTTAAGTGTTTTTTATTCCTGCACAAGACATCTAATAAATTTTGGAGATCAGACATCTTTGCCATGGTAGGAGTGTCAGTGAAGAAACCGACCTTCTTAGATGAAGATAGCTGGCTATTTGAATACCTTTGCACAGAACTCATTTCATACTCTTATAACTCTGCTATTTACAGTTATTTGCATTTACCAGATAATTAATTACACGAGAACGAACAACTTTGGTAGGCATATATAATATTTCAAATGTAAATAAATTCAGATATTTATAATCCTACTTGTAGAAGGTGTTATGGATATTATTAGGTCAAAATTATGGGAAAAATAATGACTCATTAGAGTTAGTAGCAATTGTTTTTGCCAACTTACTGAAACATCTCTTAATTGTTTATTATCACAAGTAAAATTTATAGATAAGGTTGGATATCTACTTTTCCATAATGTTTGTTGTCTGTTGCATTAAAGAATGCATCTTTCAACACTGACTTCAAAAGCTCACGGCTGCTCTGTACAACTGTGTTAAGACAACTACACTATTTCTTCTGGCTGCAGCACAAGACTACAAGATCCGGTTTAGCCTTGACAAACTCCTTTAGGGAAGGCTGGAGGCCTTTGGGGCACTACTTAACTCCATAATATAGGATTTTCTGAGTGGCTCTGGGAATTCATATAATACACATATTGTGGCAAGAAACAAGGCACAGAGTGCTCCCTCAGTAATTTTGCTGATTATATGAAACTGGGAGGAGTAGCTGATACCCCAGAGGCCTGTGCTGCCATCCAGAGGGACCTGGACAACTGGGCAGTGAGAAACCTCATGCAATTCAACAAGGCCAAGTGCAAGGTTCTGCACCTGGGGATGAATAACCCCAGACACCAGTACAGGCTGGGGACCGACCTTCTGGAGAGCAGCTCTGCAGAGAGGGACCTGGGTGTCCTGGTGGACGACAAGTTGACCATGAGGCAGCAGTGTGCCCTCGTGGCCAAGAAGGCCAATGGGATCCTGGGGTGCGTTAAGAAGAGCGTCTCCAGCAGGTTGAGGGAGGTGATCCTGCCCCTCTACTCGCTCTGGTGAGGCCACATCTGGAGTATTGTGTCCAGTTCTGGGCTCCATAGTACAAGAGGGATGTGGAGCTGCTGGAGAGAGTCCAGCGCAGGGCCACAAGGATGATCAGGGGCCTGGAACATCTGCCCTATGAGGAGAGACTGAGGGAGCTGGGCCTGTTCAGCCTGAAGAAAAGTCTGAGAGGGGATCTAATCAGTGTCTATAAGTACCTCAAGGGAGGCAGTGAAGAGGATGGTGCTGGCCTCTTTTCCCTGGTGGCCACCGACAGAACTAGAGGAAATGGCCACAAACTGAAACACTAAAAGTTCTACAGGAACTTAAGGAAAAATTTCTTAACAGTGAGGGTGACAGAGCACTGGAACAGGCTGCCCAGAGAGGTTGTGGAGTCTCCTTCTCTGGAGATCTTCCTGGCAGTCCTGGCAGTGTGCTCTAGGTGACCTTGCATGTGCAGGGGGGTTGGACTAGATGACCTCTAGAGGTCCCTTCCAACCTTAAGCATTCTATGATTCTATGAAACAAGACAGTCAGGATTGCTGTGCTTTTTTATTACTCCTTATTTAAACCTGGATGATAAAAAGACATCCCATAAAATTTCAGCATAGTTTTTATCACCAGGAAAAAAAATTCATGATTCATAAGGACGTATGCATCCTTATTTAAGATGTGCAACCAGTTAACTGTCCCTCTGTACAATGATTTATGTCTAAATCTTAACCATAAACCTGCCTCTAAAATTTGAACACATGAAAAGAGTGATTTGGTTTCCATTAAAAAACATTTACCAAGTGTGGAAATTGTGATGACCCAACTACAAATCATAATATAGATTATTAACTTCCTGTAGTCCAAGCATCTTCCTCCCAAGCTTCAACTGGGTAAATGTAGAAGCTTGGAAGGAAAGTGGTCTTAAAGTAACTTCATACAACAATAAACTGTGTCAGAAATATTAAGTATACTTTTATCATTAAAAAAATCTTAATTCTAAACAGGCACTGTAAATAGGCTAAAAAGTAATGGAAAGAGGTTTTAACATATTTTTAGAAAACTTGCTGAAACTCTGAATGCTCAGGGGACTGGAAAAAGCTGAACTCTTCAGAAAGACTCCAATTATGGCTTGCAGTATTCTCATAAAAAAAAAAAAAAAAACTATTTTTTTTGACATATCAGTCTTTGGAGAGTTTCTTTGCACTGTGCTGTTCAGTCTGTTTTGGCAACACATAAATTGTTTTCCTGTTTTGGCCATACAGAATACCACAAATATAACAAGTATTAAGTCCTTATGGAATGTCTGAAACAATTTATGATAAAAGCCACCAGGCCCCTTTTGACTGCACTGTCAAAATTATGTTGTGCAGGATCAAGAAGATTTACAGAAACAAGAAAATGCCTCCTGCTTAGCAAATATCTGGAAATATGAAATAATTTTTGATATTTAAAGTAATTCAGGGAGAAATTCAGAGAAATATAGTGCCAACTTCTCTATGCAGGGAAATACAAATACAGATTTCAGAAAAGAGCATAAATTAATTATAGATCTAAGATTCATTCTTAATATTGTCCACTGTACTCTCAGTAAAGTGCTCCTTCCTGATACTTATTTGTTTAAGTACATTGATTTTCAGACTAAAGATGACTCTCTAATTCTGCTATTTTTCGCCATCACTTGAAGCAGTCTCTGACAATATATGCTAGCAAAATGTACCTTTAAGATGTCCAAAATCTATTTTTGTGCTTCAGCAAAACCTCTCAGTGTTACAGTGTGGGTGAAAATGAAGTGAAAACAGACACATGAAAGAAGGGAAATCCCTAAGGAATCCTGGTGAGCAAGGTCTATAAACCAAAATAAGAAAGGCACAAAAGGAAGCCATTAGGTAAATAACATGACAGTGTTTAGCACCTAACATATTCTGTTGTTCAAAGAAATTGTATCATCATTACATCACAGTGTAATCCACAGTGAACTGTCCGTTGTGGCATACCCAATATATAAGTAACATATGCATTTAATGTGATTTGTTAAACAAACTGCAACATTTAATAAGTACATTTTTGAAATAAAAACAATTAAGTTTAGCAGGTACATAGAAAGGTTACTAAGTTGCTCAAAATCAGTAATTAGTGCTTAGAATTAAATATCGAGTAACGATTTACTTAATTTTAAGTTAACTGCATACCTAATACACTTTCTTAAGCTAAATCTATGATTTCTGATCTCTTTGAAATTTGTAATTTCAAAAAATATTCTTTTTATCTACTTATCTGGACAGTGAAAATTGGAAATAATTTGTTTACCAAAATTTTGTAAATTTAAAAGGCAGAAATTCAGAGCAAGATTCTGAACCGCAACAAAAATGTCTTGCTTAATTATTATTAATAGTTGAAAATACAGCAACTGGGTTAACAAAAATGGAAAATGAATTAGTAAACATATATTTTCACTGTTTTCTATTGATAGTCTTTCAGTTAAAATACTTCCATTCACTTTTTGTAGACTTACTTTGAACTCCATGGGAGCGCACTATTTTCCAAGTTTCTGAGGTTACCTCTTTTACATCCACTTGGTAATGATGAATGGGCACACCTCCATGCGAATCTGGCTTATTGAATGAAACTTTGGCAGTGGTTTGTGACAACTCTAAAATTCGTACTCCATAAGGATTTGATGGCACATCTAGAAAAATACAAATATCAATTTAAAACATCAAACATCAACACAGAAACTATACAGACCTAAACTAGTACTTGATAATCTATTAAAATTCTCTCTCTTGAAGAAATAAAAAAAATGATTATTGAATGTGATGAAATAATGTTTGTCTTAGATAAATGACTTAAGCTTTCTAGAATAGAGCTATCAGAAAATGAGGTTTATTTTCCTGTATTGCTAAATTTATGCAAAAACATTTTCTATTTTTTCCTTTTATAACATGATCTTTTATAATAGCTAAGTTGGCAAATAAGCAAGTTGATTGATTATTTTGTTTACTATATAATTACGTAAAGGAGAATAACCAACTTTAAATCAAATTTAACAGGAGGAACAGTTATGGCTAAATAGATCATTCAGAAACTGAATTCCCCTAAATGAGATTAAGTCAGCAAACTATAGAAATCATTTGGCCATTTTTATGAAAATCCGAAACAGAGCTGAACATACAAATCGTCTTTCTCTTTTTTTCCCCAATAGATTGGATTCCAAACTACTAGAAAGGAATATTAATGGAAGGCTTCTATTCTCCTTTCAGCTAAAGAAATAATTTGCAGAACAGGTTGGAAGATCCAAAATTAAAAGTAAGTATCTAGCTTTCAAAGTAGAAAAGAACTATGAAATATAAAAGCAGATGTTCCTACTACTGGATATGAAATAAAAGTGAAAAAATAACCCTAGAGTCATTATATATGTAAAAATTACATTACACTTACAACAAATGACTGAATAAACATATAGAAGGCTAATTTTTCTAATTGTCCTACATTTTCTAGTGTTATAACTACAAAAAAAAAGATGATTTACATTATTGAAATTGAAAAAAGTAGCTTTGCAAACAATTGACCAAGGATTTGAAATGTGCTTAAAAAATCTCTTCTGATATATCTGACAACTATTTGTTTATGGACTCCTTTTTGCTTCACATTTGACACGGTATTCACATTCACATTATTTCCATGGTATACAAGATACGTTTACAAGAATTGTACAAGAGCCTGAAATAGATCAAAGCCTATCATTTGGTCAGTCAGTATTACACTTTTTACATTAAAAATGTAGAATTTATTCATGAGCTATCAGACAGTTGAGCATAAAGAAAGAATCAATATGAACTTCTCCCAGGCAGTACTGGTACTTGAATAAAAATTGTAATAAAATACTGAGGAATGGGGCTAGGATAATGATATCCTGCTATGAATTCACATGAAAAGGGCTACTGACCAAGGTTTGATGGAGTGGCTGATTTGCCCAATGTTTTAATAATCATGAATCTGCATGTTTCCAGGAAAGTTCCTTAGCACTTAACTGGAGCTGATGCCCAAACACTGATACCGCACCTGTGTGGATTCCTAAGCTAATCCTCCTGAACACAGGTGTTCTCAAACCTCCATTGCTATTACTCATTCTGTTCAAAACATCATACATTCTTTTACTCATATATCTTTTACTCAAAGACACAAGTAAATGAGCTAAAAGTCCATGTCGTTTAAGATTTAGAGAGAATGCACCTAGAATACACTCCATGGATTTAAACCAGCTCTACTAGTTGCATGCTAAGAAAGCACCAATCCCAAGTGTAGAGGAGTATGAGGATTAGAACCAATTGGTGCACACTTTGCAGCTTCTCACTAGAGCATGAGAGTTACTCCCATCAGTAACGGGGCCTTAGAAACTGTCCCATGGACAGATTCCCTCTCTCTAGCTAAAATGACTATTTCAAGAAGAGCGGGAAAATTGCAACATAAGAATAACAGAGAAACAGTCCAGGATCATCAAAATACAATGGCATGGCACAGTCTGGGAGATGCTGAGAGATCACTCAGAACAGGGAAGATGAATCTGGCTCTCCAATCCTGAGTGCGAATGGCCTTACCATTTAGCCATGAGTTCAAAGAGGCTGCACATACCTACAGCACTACAAATAATTCCTAAAACCATTTATTCCTTTGCTTTTGTTAAGAGTGTTCAATATTGAAGCTATACCAAAAATGGCATAAGGAAGAAGACATCTTTAAGGACGAATCTTATGTTCTCTTCTGAAGATTCAAGTGTAATTTATGCTAAGATATGGTTCCATTTGGTAATAAGCATAAAACAAAGCTCTTAGGAAATCTTTTTTTTTTTTTTTTTTTTTTTTTGCATTACTAGAATGATTCAATATATTTACATATTTACAACTCACTGAAGTGTGAAATTCTTTAATTCATAATACTATATTAAATAGTAATTCCATAATCTAAATCACCCACACATATGTAGCTAATTTTTATGCAATATGCAGATTGGAATTATATCACTTACTTACACTGTTTAAGCTAACAGTGAATCACCTGTAGAAAATACAACAGACACATTACTAGTCACAACCAAAATCAACTACTAGCATTCACATTTAGACAAAACAGAATTAAAATAACTATCTCCCTCAGACTAGTTATAAGTTTTTTCTCAAAGAAGATCATTAGCAGTGTAATGAACTGAATCTAGTTTTGCAGTTCTCTAATGAGTATGAATTTGGTTGTGCAAAGTAAACAGCCCTCTGGTCCTGATCTAGCTAAACATTGCAGCTTGTGAGCAAGCACTGTCAGCTAGAATTATCTGGAGTGCTGCCACGACTTTTGTGTTAGGATATAAGGTCCTAGCTCAGTGTTTGGTAGGAGTGAAAAATAATTTGCAAGATTGTCTCCATTGCAGTCTGCACCTGGACAAACAGAACTGTTATCTTGTTACCTTTCCTCCAATAAAACAAAAAGGAATGAATCACCTAAGAGTTTAGCTACACACTATTAATTTTGCATACCCTGCTATGGATACTAAGAAGTATGAGATGAAGGCAATGTCAGACTTCTATTCCATACATACTCTAGAGATCACTTATTAATACACAATATTGATATCTTGGTCTTTTTTTCTTTTGTCTTAGAATTCCTACTGCTATCGCTGCTGTTCTTGTATTGCTGTCAAAATAAGGGGTAATTTATCAAAAGTTAAGTAAGTCTTTAAATTAAATAAAATTTCATTTAAAATAATTTTTAAAATGTTTCAGACTTCTGACTTAGTCAACTTCTTTCCACAGTATCTTTGTCTCTGTTTGGTAATGTGATTTTATTTATGTATAATATTAAAGAATTCCTTACAAAGACTCCCAAATATTAATTATGAAATTGTGCTTCATACATTTTTTACTCATTGAATGAAGCTTGTTAGCACAAATAAACATTGTCTAAATTAAATATGAGTTGGGTTAGTTCAAAAAACATTATTGCACTTGACAGAGAAACACATGCAGAATTATGGGCATGTAAATACTCATACTCTATGTAAAGTGTCATGTTTTACCTAACCTGTTCAATAAATAACAAGCCTTTTTCACTTGAGATTTTATTTTCAAGCTTGTTGTAGTCAGTTTTATGGAAAAAAATAAATCTTAGAATTAGGCTGCTGTGGTGCAAATGTAAAAATGGTATTGGGGTCAGAGACTTCCAGTTATCTCTTGTCTCCTCATCTCCTGCCATTAGATTTTTAGGGCAGTTCTCCTATCTCTATACATCTGGCATATAAGTTTACTGAAAGGAACAGCACCTCTAACAGCTGAAAGTAAGCAGTATCAGGAACGTTAACAGGTCACAAGATGTAATTTATGTGAAGCTCAATCTTTTGCAGGTCTTCTTATACTCTTGATGTTATTATTCTTCATGTTCACTGACTTTCTCTGCATACAGGATGCTTTAGCTATATTTCATTAAATAAAACAACATCTTCTCAATAGACTTCTCAATATCTAATCAAATTTAGGGATTTATTTTAATTCTGCTTTTCAATTCCCTGTGATATTGCTGTAGATGGGAAACACATATAGCACCTCTCATTTCTTAGATGTTATTGTATGTTGCTACCTCTAAATGCTGTAAAATGATTGATGTTCTATAGTATCTTGTAGAAAACAAAACAAACAAATAGGAATTATGTATTTACACAACTTTGAAATTCATCAGCAGAGATATAGCTAATTCGAAAATTATCTACATGCACTGTCTATTAGCACGGCTTCTGACAATAGCTGTTCATGTTAAACCCTGTTTAAACAAGTCGCTGCAGTTTCAGGCATGCGAGGAGATGAGCATCTCAACTTGCATCAAAAATGAAAGTATCCATGTAGGGGTAAAGATTTAAAAAACAACTGAGGTAAAAGGATGAATTAGAATCCCTTTAACATCACAGAATTAGGAAAGAAGAGGAAAGGGAAAGGGGGAGGGAAGAAGGCCATAGAAGTTGTAGTGGTAGCAGCCCCAGCACGTGAAGCTACGCACTGACCAAATTCCCAGGCAGACATACCCTGTTCATACTCTGTTTTGTCAGCAGCCTCTAGCTGCTTCCCGGACAGTAGCAACCCAAGGTTGATGTGGATGAGACAGTACGGTTCTAGTAAATTTAAGGACTCGAGTCCAACCCCTGCATCCAGCAAGGCCGTCTGACCTGCTTTTCTAGCAGCCTCCTGCCTGTGACCCCTCCTCGTGGTTCCCAGAGCTCCCTGTGCACTCTGCAGTGCAAGTCCTTGACTAAACCCACCCTCTCTAGCCTCTTATGAAACTTGAGTGTCTCTCTCCAGCGGAATATGATCCTGTCTTGCCCACCTTGCAGTCACGGAGGGGAATCAGGGTTTATTTTAGGGGCTCTGGACTCTGCCCAGCTTTATATTGCTATGTGCAAAATACTCATTAGCATTTAACTATCAAATTAACCTAAAAAATCCAGGTTTGCTCTCTGTGTCACAACATTAACATTTATCATTTTAAGATAATAAAATATTCATTCAGATAACATGGTCTAAGCTTATAGTTGGCAATAAAATTTTCTACAAACCTATCCCAAAACATTCAAAATAATAATATTGAAGCTTCATCAAAAAGGTAAAATATGTGCTAAATAGTTAACATTATGCCCCTACATACTAATATTTCAATAAACTATGGCTAAACTAGATCTGGGCAATTCTAGGAATATCTCTGCTCACCTCAGGCTCTGAAAGCCATTGGGAAAATCTGCCAAGCTGACCTGGCTTGCCAAAACCTAAGCCTGTCATAAAGAAAAAACAGAGTATAAGCAGACTTCTATAATAGAAGCTGTCTTTTGAAGTGATTAATCTGTAATGCCAAGAAATGAGAAATATTGTTTTTTTTTTTTTTTTTTTGGTTCTCCATGTTATTCAAAGAGCAATTCAAATGCTGAAGCAATCAAAAAGGAGGATGCCAACGATTTGGTATTTTAAAAAATTGTTCACTACAAATGCGGTGCTGAATGTTGTAAGCATTTCCTAAGTAATGACCAACACTCTACAGTTTTAAACCTTGAATTGGCTGCAGTTCTTCTATTTTTCTGAAAGGTTTAAAGAAAGTGTCTGGGGTTCAGGCTGATTCAGTAGCTCTGCATAATCAGAGTGAACAGGTATATTTTGCCTGTCACACAAAATGGCATGGTTGCAAACTGCACCTCTGTTTTAAGAAACCTTATGCTATTATCAATAAGTCTATTTGCTAAAGGAGAAAACAAAAATAAAGACATCAGCAATGAGTAATTTGATAACTTTTTAAGAAGCAATATTTTTTTAAAAAAGAATAGACTTATTTTGCTGAAAACTAATAACAAAAGAAGAAAATAGACCAAAACATAAAACAAGCAGCCATTCCTGCAGAATATTAAGAGAAAATAATTCAGTAAAATAATGTTTGTAAAATTTACTCTAGCAGGATACTTTGCTTAATACTATCTCTGAACAGAAATAGTGTATTTTACCTGACAAATCCACTGTAAATTTATGATATGCCCCAGCAAGAGTACTTACAAATAAAAGTCAGAAGAAAATCCGCTGTACTGAAATCCATGAGAAAAAACATATTCCCATGATTATTGTGATGTTTAACCCCTAATAGCTTCTATCTCTGGCTATTTTCCATTTGCAGTTGATGCTAGTTTAAGCATAAAACTTGGAGTAGATACATTTTTTAAAAATTATTTTTGGTGGGTACACATGCCAACAACCTCTTTTGATATGGTGAATGCATTATACTACCGGGTGTAGTGACTAGCACAACGGAGCCATACCCCAAAGAAGTATTTCCAAACGCACATCAATCCACATTACAGTAACTCATATGAAGGGTACATGTTAATTGTTACTACTACCTATTTGCTCCTATTTTATGTGCTTTATTTCATAATATAGAATATCCATATATACCTAACAGTTAATACAACTTACAACTAATAAGTAGTGAGATTTCTTAATTAGACAGATTATGCAGATTTCTAAATTGACAGATAAATTAATCGATAATTAATGGATGAAGCAAAATCATGTAATCTGTGCATTATAATTTCATAGATATCAGTAAACATGAAATAATTTACATAATTTATATTATTTTAAGTATGTATATCGCATGTTGTGGGACCTTGAGCCTGCTCAACAAATATCAGTCCATTCTAAAAGAAAATATAATTGGAAAAAATGCTAGAGCACCCTTCTTCTCACTCAGAAGTTAATTTTCCATAAGAATAAACATACAGTTATATTTTCATATATGTCTAAAGTAATTGCAGATCGACCTAAAAATGTATTCAGAAATTCTATCTGTCTATCATCTGAATTGGTCATTGAACATTGGTCAGATTGCAAATGAAGACAGAATTCAGTATTCCTTGTCTCCAGACATGGAAAAGAAAATCTTTGCTGAAGTATTCTTTTCTGACCCTGGGTTTCTCATTAAAATACATGGGGGAAAAAAAAGAGAAAAACTTTCTTATGCTTTTCTTTGTACCTTATTTTTATTGCATGCAAATCAGAAGTCTATCCATTGAAATCATGCAGATATACTGTTATAAATTTGAAAAGTATAACGACAGGGAAAAAAAGAGCTCTGCTTTTTCAATATATCAGAAGGGCTTAAAATGAAATGTAAAGAAGATTTATATCCTGGGGGAATTGCTGTAGTTTACTTTGTACTTTACTCGACTTTAACAGAATTTAAAAATAACTGCAAACATTCAGTTGAAATAAAATGAACCAGAGACAGTGTGTCTGAACTTCATTTTGATGAAGACGAAAAAAATTTAGACACAACTTATGTACTTACCAGCTTGACCAAGTGTATATTCCTGATATCTTGCTCCTATTCTGTTTGTGGCTGTGCAATTATATCGTCCAAAATCATTGTCAGATGTGGGAGCAATCTTAAAAATAAATACAGTTTATAATTATTAGTTTCTAATCAAATACCAAAGCTCATGTAAAAAATAGCAATGGAAGTATGTTCTGCTTAACCAATATGCAGATATGTTATTACTTCATTCTATTTAGTGTATTTCACAAAACATATATCTAAACACATCCTTTTAAAGATGAACTCCACCTTTCAAATTCAAATGAGGAAACCAAATAGAGGAAAAGTGCTGACATTATTCATCTTTACAATTTCACTTTCGAAACAAGGAAGAAAATTCAAAAAATCACAGATATATTCACAAATACACTATTTGAAGATACTCATATTTTGACTGAAATAGGCAATGATAGGTCTGATAATTGCCGCTTGCTACAGATGAGGCAAAGATAATATTTTATTTTTTATTTTTTGAAGAATTCACAATATACCAGACAGTGGAAAAGGAGAAGACATAAGGAATTTGGTTCAGCTGCATACTCAAGTGAATGAGTAGGTAACACTGAACAAATAATAGATACCATTGCAAAAGGGAGCTAATGGAGTCCACTCTCCTGCCCAGCTGTCCAGGTGATACTTTCTCTCATGAAGAACCCATAAGAGCACTCAAAAAGCCAAACATATTTTTGTGTCATTAAATAATGCTCTACCAAATCTTTACTTAAATTCAAATAACCTGAAAGATCACTCTCAAATGAAAATAAGATTGTGTTTCTTTAAGTCTATCTTCTTTACTTTATAGGGAGGTACAGAACTAGGATTCTAATATTAATCTGTATAGGAGTTCTAACACAATATGGCAGCAAGCAAAAGCTGTCTGTGTTTTCCTAACTAGCATTTTCATTTCCACACTTTAGTACAAATTTTAATTATACAAATTACTGCTAAATTACTGCCTACTAAAGGCAGATATCTCTACCCCTTCTATGATTTCAAAAAACATGAAAAGAAATACGGAAGCTAAAGGTTTCCAAACCCTTCAGTTGTTTGGGAGGAACCCATTTTTTTTCTGAAGAAGAAAGAACAGAGAGATCATATCATAAAACCTTTGTAAACCTGTCTTTTTTGAAGCTAATAGTGACTCCAGGAAGTTTCTTTTAAGGAATATACATCTCTATTGAAAACATATGTTAAAGTGTAAAGTGTAAAAGGTGTATTAACTGACAACCTATTTAAACAAGCAAAACAGATTTCAGTGTCAGTGCAAACTTTAATTTAAAGGAATTGTAGAGATTATTTCACTGTGGCTTTACGAGGGGCAAGTTATCAATTCCATCTTTCTTCTGTACAGTTTAACATTCGAGCCTGTCAAAAACTGACGTTTCAAAATAAGTCTTCCTACAATATCAATGATTTTTTTCTCCAGGTTATCCTGATTACAGCACCTAGCTGAATTAGAGTAACCTGCTAGAATATTGTACAAGTACGTTAAAACTCACCGGAAGAAGGTAAAGTTAATATGGTTCACTTACACATTTCTGATGAGATAAATACCTGCTGATACACAATTACCTAGACTCAGCTAAGTCACTCAGTCAGTAAAGTCACTAAAGCCAGATGCTCTATATATAAATTTTCGTGTAAAAATAAATCAGTTATTAAAACTACCAAATATTTTCTTGCTGTCATTTTCTTGTCACAATATAAGACAGATTAGACTTTTTTAATAAGCTTATTTGTAAAAATTATGCTTAATTCCTGTAAGGGCTACAGAAAGCAGAATATGATTTTCTATCATATAGATATTTCTTCATCTAGATGAAGAACATCTTTCATCAAATTTTAGATAACTTTTCAATCATTTGCTCTTGTTACTTATACAAGAAGGTCATGAGGACAACAAATGATGTACAAAATGTGGAGAATGATTATTTCTGCCACTGAGATCATTTCTGCCAAGATACATAGAGATCACTTGATAACCCAACATCACCACAGTTTTTAATAGGTCATTTATAGTGACATCTCTCTTACCAACATAAAGGAAAACAGTTCTCAATATACCTATGTAAATCAGTCACCGATTTTAAGCTTTTTAATGTATGCCATTATACTGTACTTTGACTGTGTATTACCTAATACGTTCTGTCCTTCCCTCTGCCCTAATCCCTCCATGAAATACTTGCTTAATATATTTTCTGAAACTTAGCTTTTCTATTAACTATCTTCTTTTCCAAAAGGAAGAGTAAAATGAGCTTCCTCACATTAGTATGCTCAAGTAAATGCCAAGAAATGAGGTTAATTGCACGGACTTCAGGAAAAAGACGAGTCGCACACACTTTGTATTTCCTTAACCTCTTTTCTCATGGCAACTGAGAAGATTATGCTCAAGCACCTAATATTAGATACTTTCTCCAAAGTTCTTTACTAGAGTAGCGAGTATGAAGCCGCAGTAATAGGTGTGACCAGGTATGGAGGTAGCAGCTATAGACTTTGTACCGTAAATTGTTTAATTAAGGACCACGATTTGTTGTCCATTATTTATGAGATTTGACTGCTGAGTCAAGTTGATAAACTGCCTGCATAATTAAAATACATTCTTGGTTTTCTGTCTTTCATAGGTATCATTCTCGAGAAGAACTTCCAGACGAGGGAAGGAAGTTTAGGTCTCATTTTTCTTTGAGAAAATCATAATCATCAAAACCCAAATGTAGTTTCCTATTCTTTATTATTCTGTCTTGACCTTGACCAAAACCACACAAGTCTCTTATGAACTGATCAAACATCTATCAGACATTCACTTTAATTTTTAATATCAATCTGATGGTTTTGTTCTACATTTATTTATCCACCTATTTACTTGCAAGCAACATAAATTACACCAATGTTCACTGCAGATGGAAAACAGAAGGGGAAACATGCAAATATGGTTTATTTTCTAACTGATCACAAGAAATGTGGAGATGAATCAGTTCATCTTATCTTAAATGGATTGTGTAGTACTTGCAATAGCTCCAAAGTAAGAAATAGATGTATTAATGTCACATTATAGATTCCCATTTTAAGTCTTACCTCTAAAATGAGCTTTCTTCCTGCACTATAGGTCTTCAGATGTGTTGTATTTTTTGCAGGTAAAACTAATTTTCCTCTTCTCCATTGAACTGAGGCAGATGGATTAGCTAGCACTTCACAGCTTATATTAATGGGATTACCTTCCCAAGAATAATACATAGTTTGATTTGACACAAATGTTGGAGCATCTGGAAAAAGAAAGTAATGTATGTTATCTGCTTAAACTCTACACCCATCCCCTGTGACAAAGAGAAATGACTGCAATGCTTATCTAGATCTCTATCAATATCTATAGATATATACAATTTGTCCAGTTGTTGATATTACAGTGTCTTCCTTTGCCATAGAGAAATTATTGTAGCTTCCTGAATGTTTGTAGATGTCTAAGAGCATCACCCTACTCCTGTCAGAACTATCTAGCATTTCATGAAACCTTTCTGAAGGGAGATGTTCAGTTGAGTGAATAAATCTAGAACATTTTTAGAAAAAAGAAAGAAAAAACGTTTATGATGTATTCTGCCCACTTGAGATAAAACATTGTGAACAAAAGCATGCTTAATGTTTAGGATGATCATATAAGTACCTTATGAAATCATCAAGCTAAAGGCACACAAAAAGATGCTGCATTTTTCTTCCAAATCTGCTTTTACATGGCTACGCTAAGCATGTAACCAAATATTAATCCTGTATACAAAGAAAATCACTGGGATGAAAAGTAATTATGACCTTTGGATCACAAGAACTTTTTTTTTTTTACTTATAGTTTTCACAGAGAGCGGAAACAGTTTAATATGATTCAGGAAATCAAAGGGAGTTCCTCTTCCCCTGCACTTCTGATTTTGTCTTGGGCAAGCCAATTCTTTTGAATATCTAAGATTTATTTGGAAATCAATTTCACATTTTAATCCCACTCATTATATTTTAAGAGCATTAAGAAAATATTTCTTTTTGTATTACTGAAAGTCAAGTAAATACTCTAACAATTTAACTCTGAGAGAAAGAATGATCAAAGATAGCTGACACCATGGTATCTCTTCTTAATATTTAAAATACACATGCATATATTTATATTTTGATAAACAGCTCCTAAGTGCTTGTTCATGCATGCCTAAAAATTTTATTTTAGTCTTCTCACAATGAGTTTAACTTTAGGTAAGAAAATTATTTGCAGTTGAGATGAGAACAGAACACATGTAGCTGAATACTAAAATTTAGCATCAGAGGTGATGATTAAAACTGATTTCTTGTTTTTGAAGTGCATGTTTGCAACCTTGATGAATTTGCCATTGGGAAAAATCATAATCTTTGCTGCAATTCTGTTGCTGCTTTGACCAAAAAGGACTGTCACCAGTACAGACCAAGGGTGATATATTCCTCATCAGCATTTATTTTCAGAAATATTCAGGTTTTATTTTTGTAAGGAAGCAGCTGGTTTCATCCACTTATGTGGATGAATATGTCTTACTATGTTTATATTTAGCACATATAATAGCTCATCTTATTTTTCAAAATGTTATCATCAGTAATTCTACTACTTTTTGATTCTCAGAAACCTCTTAAAATATATTTTGGCATTTAGGTATCTTTACGCCAAGGATGGACTATCAGATGAAACTCTTCAGAGAAGAGAGCAAACTTTGCATCTAGCTGTTTTAGGCTAACAATGAATTCTCAAAATACTGAGAGTCAGACCCATGGCTTTTCCTATGGAAATGCAGTTGCCAGAGACAGCCACTTGGAATAAAACTGCATGAACTAACTTCTGCCTGGCAGGCAGTGTTCTGCACTGAACATATGTGTAACATAGGGAACAGAAATCCCATCACAGTGTGCATGACACACAAAATGTCGTCCTTTCACAAAACATTTTGGACAAACATTTTGTCTTTCATAATGCACAGCTTCCCAAAATGAGTTCACTCCACCAGTGTACACTGCATCAATGTGCAAGACACAAAGCTCATCTGCTTGAACCCAGGTTATCTTCCTTCCTAGGTAACATCATGTGGCTTGATGTTTTCTGTTGATTTAAATATACACACGGCCAATTACTATCCTATTTAAAATCTTAGAAGTAAAAAAAAAAAGAGGATTGTAGTTCTTATACTGTAAGTACAAGAATTCTGCACAATGGGAATACTCAGATGAGACAGCTATCTCTTCTTAACTGCAGACTTTGGATAGCGACATTGTTTATCTATACTTTAAAAGGGACTGAGTCACGGATTGTAATTTACACATGCTCTAAACCCATTACGAGTTTTAACGCCACAAATCATAACTAGGTCTGAAAGGTCATCAAATAAGAAAGCATCCCCAAACCAGCATTTCACAAGCAACAACAGCAAAATAGCATTCCTATAAAAAATAAAATAGACCTGGGGAAAAAAAAAGGCTTTGCAGAAATTTCTCCAGCATTATAAAGCTCGCACTGATGTTCAGATGCAGCCAAAAGAAGATGGATGTAGACAGGACGACTGTATTGATGGCTTAGTTTGGAGCAATTGTCTTGAACAAGTTGATTTTTGATTTCCTAGTCAGGAATGGGTTAATTTACTATGAATGATGCTTCATATAGAGAGAACAGCTCTAGAAACCACTTTTTTCCAGTGAATGAAAAGATTTTTTATATATACGTTTTTTATGAAATAAAAATTCAGTTGGAAGAGAGGGAAGTAATTATCAGAATTTTTGCAGAAGAGCAGCTGTTCATGTTGCATACTAGAGTTATATGGGAAAGTTTGTAGGCACTACTAGAAGCCAGAATTGTGGCGTTTTGCGAAGATAATCAATGCGGCTGGAAAATATACACAGAATGAACAGAAAATAAATCATGAAGGTAAGAAGGTAAAGGAATTAAACAAAAGCATTCTCTTAAAATAGGATTCTACAAGCAGCTACAGCTTTTGAGTGGCATTCAATATCATCATTTAGCATCAGCTAAATTCAAGTATATTCCTAAACTGGAAAGAAATGGGCAAGTCAGCAGACAGCATACCGTTGGGGGAAGTGGTTCTGAATAAAATGCATAAGGAGACTGGACAGGAAAAGCAAACTTGGACTTAAAAGCTTATTTTAGTATCTCTATTAGGAGTATTGCCTGAGAGCACTGATGGAGGTATGGACTAACACATCACCTGTCTCATCCAGAGGGTAATTCAATTAGTGACTTCAAAGATCCAGCTCTGATGGGTTTTCAGTTATACACAAAACTGGATATGGCAAATTACCTGATTCAGCATATGTGTCCAGATACCTATAATAGCAACCTGATGTGCAGAATTAGATTTTCATTTCTTATCCTAAGATCAGAGGTTTTCAAACTATTGACTATTTATTCATCACATAATTAGTTTTCCTGGATCACGCAATTAAAGTATATGTCAGATTGTCAGCTCTAGGATGTCAAGGACATCTCCTCTACCATATTATTGGAAGCCTCTCTCTTAGACACTTACTATTGGAAAAAGGTCCTAGTCAACACGGATTTTAACAAAATGCATTCTCTAGAAAATCTAGTACTTTCATTATGCTCTCTCTTGTGAAAGGAAGATACATTTTTGCAACTTTACGCACGCTAATTAACAGCTTTCTTCTTCTTCTTTTCTTCTTCTTCTTCTTTTTTTTTTTTTTTATTTTCTTCCTTATAGCTCTTTGGCAATAGTAAGTACTTTGGAATGAACAGTTTTTACCTGTAGCAGAAATAATGTCCCCAGACTGATACAGTAACTTTCAAATATTCCTTGTAACAAGAACTGTATTGGAAAGACTTTAACAAATGAGGTAAGTTAATTAGATTTTAATATAAAATCATCCTTATTGAAGATAGAAACTACAGACCTTCAGGGCTGCTAATTTTATGATTTTACTTCCAATATCATGATCATATCGCTGCAAGGAAAAACTTGCAAATCTGAATCTTAAGTTTTCAAATAGAAAAGCAAATGAAACTTATTATATAGTAGGTTTTAAGTTTCCGAGATTATGAGCTAAAGCCAGGGTTGTTTTTGTTGGACTCTAACTCACAATTTCCAAAGTCTGAGATCAGAAGTTTTGCAGAGGTGTATGCTTCCTTCACAATGGACAATAAGAAAACCACATTTCCTTTCTTTTTTTTTTTTTTTAGTTCTCTTGTTTTTTGTTTCAAAATGCATTACAATAAAATGCATGATATTCTTCAATAGTATAATGGCCTAGCTACTAAATGTACTATTTCTACAATAGGAGTAGAAATCCCCCTCTTACTGGGAAACATACTGATTCCAAATATTCTTGACTGTGTTATTGCACTTAATCACCACACTAATTTCTCCACCCTTTACAGTTGTAATTTCGTTAACATGGCTAAACAACTATTTGTCAGTAAGATAAAGCAATTATCCATCAGGTGCCATGTATCTTGTTGATGATCTTTAATTTTTACAAATGGCGAGCAGTAAATGGACACTTTGCTCTGGTGTTTGGTGCTGTCAGACCCATAGGTGCTGAAAGTCTGCATTTTTATTTGAATTCCACATAACATTAAGGAATAATGAGAGTTGGCTTGACCACAGATTAGAACTCATAAATTTTAGTTTTGTAGTAATATCTCTTCTGGATAGAGAAACCTGTAAAAAGCTTTTTTTTTGTTGCTGCTGAGATACTGCTTTTACACTTCATATTGCTGCATATTAAGGCCGGTATTGCAATTTCTTCAGATGTTTTGGCTTAAGCTAAATTCAGTCTGAATTCAATAGTTTCCTGGTTTATTAGTAAATGATTTCTGAATATTTGTAATCTCGTGAGCTGTGCAGGTCTCTGACATGTACAAGAAACTTGTTTAACAACAACTGGCAATAGACATGGCACTGCCTGCAAGTGACTGCTGGGAGCTCTGGTCTGCATTTTCAGTGAGTGAAAGCCCGAGTTTATGTTAGTACATGAGTCTGACTGCTCAAGGATTTATTTTGGGATGAGAAGTGCAGGAAATGTCTGCTGGATGGAGAAGAAATAGTAATGAAATCACAGATAAGTAACCTAAGTATGTCAATGTTGAAACTTAGATGAAACAGTGTGCATGTCTCTAATGGCTATCTTCCGTATCAGTAAATTGACTCCTGGACATGTGAAGTAGCACAGGAGGAATCCTGTTGTAAATGTCTCACATCTAGGACACAAGATTTCTGCAAGATTTTGTCATCTTTGCTTTATTTTGGTATTGATTCTTATTTTATAAATAAAGTGACTGGCTATTTCCAACTACTGAAACAGACCATTTTTGGCTGCTTGCAGTTTGTACCCAAATTCAGTTGATATATGTATTCCTGAATAGGATTAGTAGAATAATTCACGATGATCAGACTTCAGACATCATGTATTAAGTTACATAATTTCCATATAATAGTCAAGCACTGCAACACCTTTCCCAAACCAGGATCCTAACCTCCTCTCTCATCTCCTCAAGCCTCTCCTCCCATGGTACATTTCACATTTTCAGAACAGAATGCAGCTTCATATCTTTACCTTCCTATTTTCTTAACAGACATCCTTATCTCCACCATATGCCTCTTATCTTTTCTTCCTTCTGTTACCAGCTTCCTATATTCCCAAACCCTAATGGTTGATCCTGTAATGTCTCCACAGAGCAGGACTCTCAACCCCAGCATCTGTTCACTTTATTTTTATATACAGTTCTGTCCAGAAAAGAAACAAACAAACAAACAAACAAAAAACTTCTCTATAGCAGAGACCGAAGATCCAAACAGCATCCCTGAAATATTACCCTGCATTTCAAGCATGTGGTTTCTGCTAAACCTATATACCTCTTAACCCTCAGAGGGCACAAACTCTGTACTTCCCTCCTTACTCTAGAGCTGTGTTGCAAAGGCTCCATACCAGGTCAGAGGCACCTGGCCTCACACACCAAATGCAACCGAAGTTGCAACCTTAATTAAGATATTTTATTCTGTGCATGTTTTAAGATCATAGCACCAAATTATCTTCTTCAGGATTTTCAGATGCTTCTAGAATGCTAATGTACTTCACTACTACTGATTTGCTGACCTGGGTTCGGGGCATAGTAAATTACAAACACTTTTTTTTTTTTTTTTTTTTTTAATGATAAGTGTTTATCAGTGTTGTTTTCTGGCTGTGCTAACACCACAGGGCTAGACCACCAATAAATTATGTGATTAATTGAGTAGTGCTGAGATGTTCCTTCTCTGACTTCTTTTAAAAGAAAGGGAATCTCTACTACAAACTGTCTGCATTTATGACATTTTATGAGAGCATGAAGTAGTGGGAACACTATTTGGCATCAAGTAAGCTACAAAATTTGCAACATCCTGCACATACCAGTGACATTTTCATCAATTTGAAGTCTGCCTATGAAAGCAGATGCAATTTGCGGCTCAGCTAGTTTAACCTGCTTTTAAGTAATTCTATGTCTTTGCAAAGGTATGAAATGAAATGGCAAGAGTCCAAAGCATCTGCATTAATTGCAATGCAAAATAGCTCACTAACATAAAACAAAGTGAAGAGGTCTAAAAGACTGGTTTACCCAGGAAACTGAGTTTAATGCTGTTACATTTATGAGGTTGATTTCAAATTGCAGTAGGAAAAAAAAAAAGAAAACAGGATTTTTTCTCATCAAGCAATAAAGACAGTAGCACAGTAAATAGTTTTCCTTATAAACAAGCACAATGTTGCAGATGCTACACTTTTTAGAACTTTTTTTTTAACACTGAAAAAAATTGCACTAGTCTGATAAGGAATATATCTGCAAGATTTGTGTTTGGGGGAAAACTCCAGTAGTAGGAGAAGCATTTCATCTTTGGAAGAAGTTTTGAATTATTTAACTGTTCTCCTAAGAAATCGCTTTTGATCGAAACACATGTGTTTAATTTCACATAAAAATGCACCATACTACTGCTTGTTTGCAACAGTCTGCTGTAAAACTACTAGTCTTTTTGGATAAATGAGTAAAGGAGATATTTCTGGACCATTCACCATATCAAACATCTGCCCTATCAGTACTTGAAATGGGGAATTTTAACTGAAATTGAGCGATGTGGAAATTGGTATTGCAGCTATGAAAGAACATAAGCTTCCTGGGTAGCACACAGAGAGACTCCTCCAAAGAACAAACTTCCTTGCTGATAACGGGATTATTTTTGAAGGAATCTGTACTTTCCATTGGTAATATTGGGCCTTCAGAGAGAGCAACATCTAATCGTAGGATGTATGTGTCTGCACACAGCTAAGCGCTGGAAATAATTCCTGATAACCTTCCAATGAACCCAGTAAGGGCAAAACATTATGGGAAAGGAGACATCCATCCTTAGGTGGGACACTGGATTGGTTGATCACTACTGGCTTGTTTACATCTGTTCCAACTTCGTAATACCATCACTGCATCCCTACTGAGAATAATAACATGAGGAAAGATGATCCAGCCTATCTAATATGTCAGAACTGTGTTATCTCACTCTCTAATGCTAATCACTGCAGCGATAATTTGCAGAATCACAGCCAAGAAATAAATGTGTTCTCTTATCGGATGATTTTCGACTTTCAGCCAGGTCTGTATTGTGCTTTTTCTTAACATTCTTTTATATCCACAGTATATATATTCAACAAAAATGTCTCAGGTAAAAAAAACTAAAAATAACACGCAGAAATGTAAATACCCATTTGCATAGTAAAACTGTGACTTTGAAAGGCACCTGACAGTATTACATGCAAAAATCCCTTTGTAATTCACCAGAATTTGTAGGTTTAACTCCCTCAGGCCTCTCTGAAGGTCTCTTCTCACAGTATCTCCTGATTCAGATATTTTAAATCTATTTTTATGATTTTCTTCATTAAAAAATAGCTATCTAGGGGAAACGTACAGGTAACCACTATAAACACATCTGAATACCTAACACCTAATAGATAATTTATGCCATCATACTCTCAAACGTTGATTCAGCTATTATTACTAATATCCAACACATAATAGACTTTATATCTGTAATCAAACTGTACAGATAACGAAACACATTAGCAAAAATATTCATAATATGTCTTATTTTGACCTTTCCTTACTAGATGCAAAGTAAATAAATAAATGCAACTTAACTAAACGCAGAGGTGACTTTGCAGAAAGAAATGTTTTAAAATGCTTTTGTCTTCCCTAGAGCTTACACATGTCTAGCATTTAATTCAGATAAATGGAAAGAGCAGGGTTCACCATGCCAGACTTGGTATCAAACCTGATAATCTTTTCCTGTCCTGGGGAACTGCTCTTATCAGTAAAAGAAACCAAAAGAAGAACATGTATAAAAGATAGACACTCTGTGAAATCATATTGTCAGATGTAGTCCTCGCTAAGGGTAAGTAAGTAAAAGGATGAGACATTGGCACCAGAGACTTCGGTATCTCCCTTAGGCCTCTTTAAGGTCCTGCCATTTAAGAATGTACCAGGAACACGTTCCTGACTACACAAACGGCCAAACACACAAAAAATACCTCCAGAAAACATCTACAGTTATTAACTTGCAGAACAGCATTAGGAACAGTGATTAGTCTTTACTAGAAGCAGAAAACCTACTTTTTAAAACAGTTTCTGAATTTATTATCCTGAGTTTATTCCTGAATACAATTTAAAGCAATAAAAACTCTGCTAACACGGCTCACTGGTGATTATGCAGAGACAGCCACACCTGAAAAAATTCTTCTCAAAATGAGTTTTGAAGTGAACAAATAATATAGAAAGAGTCAAATTATTTATTCAATAGAGAATCTCATTAAAATTCCCCATATTTTTCCATCATTGCTACAGGAATATGAATTAGTTTAGCTTTTGAACCTACATTTTTTTTTCAAAGGTCTATATCCTGAAAATTACAAAATGAAATAAGTAGAATAAAAGATAACTACGACGTTGACTAGACTAAGAAATGTAACTGTAGTTGAGGAAATTACTTTCAGCATTTATAACAACTCAGCACTGTATATAAACGGTGGTAAGAAGGTATTCATTGATTCTTTCATTGATTCATTGACACTGTTTCATTATAGAAGTGCATGATAAAAAACAGATAATGGGAGAATGAGACTGGAATGGAGTCAATTCCCTTCTTCAAAGGACAGAAGACATCTTCACCGTTTGACAAATATTTTTTTGTCATGACAAGAAAAGACAACATACTATATTTGCTGATCACTGTATTTGCTGATCATACACTAGTGTAAAGTTATTTTAAAAGTGCCCCCCAAACTTCTCTGGTTAGTCAGAATACAAACGGAAACAGACCTATATTGAATCTCACCAAAAATGTTCTCCTTGCATGATGAAATACCTTACGCATAAAGAATATAGAGGAAATTTTTTTTGTTGTTCAAAAAGCATCTGGAAAAAAATGAATTTGACTTATTCTTCAGTTCTGTAGTTCATGAGGACTAGCCTTAGCAGTGAAGACAGAAGCAAAGGAAGCATTTAGTAACTCTGCCTTCTCTGCATCCTCTGCCACCAAGGCACCCACCCCATTCAGCAATGGACCAACATTTTCACTTATCTTGGTCTTGCTGCTGATGTATTTGTAGAAGTCCTTCCTGTTGCCTCTGACATTGCTTGCTAACTCTAACTCCAAACAGGTCTTGGCCTTCCTCACCACATCCTTGTATTCTCTGACAATACAATAATATTTATGTATTTCTTTAATAATTGTGTTTTTCAGAGGATTTCTGCACTCTAAAAAAAGTCTATTGCATCAAGATAGATATCTAAGCATAAAGGTAGATTTAAAACAATCTTCATCTACTTTCACGTATACAACATTTGATTCTCCCAATATATACTCAAAACTAAATCTGGCATACTATTCTCATTAATTCAATAATGAGAATGTACTACTTTTAAATTCGTAGGATCTGCTACATCTGTGATGTGGAAGATCGTAGGATCTTCCATATCTGGAGTATTGTGTCCAGTTCTGGGCTCCACAGTACAAGAAGGATGTGGAGCTGCTGGAGAGAGTCCAGTGCAGGGCTACAAGGATGATCAGGGGCCTGGAACATCTGCCCTATGAGGAGAGGCTGAGGGAGCTGGGCCTGTTCAGCCTGGAGAAGAGAAGGCTGAGAGGGGATCTAATCAGTGTCTATAAGTACCTCAAGGGAGGGAGTGAGGAGGATGGTGCTGGCCTCTTTCAGTGGTGGCCACCGACAGAACTAGAGGTAATGGCCACAAACTGAAGCACCAAAAGTTCCACAGGAACTTAAGGAAAAATTTCTTAACAGTGAGGGTGACAGAGCCCTGGAACAGGCTGCCCAGAGAGGTTGTGGAGTTTCCTTCTCTGGAGATCTTCAAAATCCGCTTGGACGCAGTCCTGTGCCATGTGCTCTAGGTGACTCTGTGTGTGCAGAGGAGTTGGACTAGATGACCTCTAGAGGTCCCTTCCAACCTTTAGCATTCTATGATTCTATGCTCAAAACTTCTACACTGGAAGATGTCTCAGACTATATTAATGTACTGTATCAATCCAGAGATTTGTAATGCCCTTTAGTATGAATTCTGTGCAGCTAATGAATTCTTAAATTTCTGTACCCCATGTTTCATACGATGTGACACATCTTATAACTCCCTTCTGAATACGAAAAGCAATAATACTGAATTTTAAAGCACAATGGCTACATAACCTTAGTCAAACAATATATTTCATGTCATTATATGTGTAGAGCAGGACAAGATTTAGAATTTTATGGGAATTTTAAAGTAACTTCATTGAACTTGAATTTTGTCTAGTATAATCACTTTTTCCCTTCATATCCATATAAAATAACTAATTACCAGTGCACTAGGAAGCCAAGACTCATTAAAGGAACGAATCTTTTAAATTAATATGCTCCCAGAATAATAACAATATTTTACAAAGTTTCAAAGAAGTCCCTCACAATTACATTTATTGAAGAATAGCTATGTTAAAGCTACTAGTAAATACTGCATTTATTTCTTAAGTCTTTAAGGTCGTCGAATCTCTTCATTCTGAACATCCAATAACAACTCTAAACATTCCTCATTTTCCTTTCAGATCTATTTTCTAAGTCAAAAGTGCCATCAGCTGCTGACCCATAACCATTACTTACCCCTCTCCTCCCTGTACTACAGGTTCTAGCCAACATCTATCAGATTTCAGGGTCTTCACTTGAAGTTGGTGGTTTCTACATTTTTGTAACTACCAATGGCATGTAAGAAAAATTCATAATGTTGTGTTATGGGATTGAATGTTTATTCAATAGCCGATTCTCGCTATTCTGTGTTCTTCAGTCATTTAACCTTTGATGTTACCCTTCTATTTCTCAAATATTTTTCCTAATGGATTGTTTCCTTACTTCCAGAGTCACAATTTCAAACAAACAGGCTTATTTGAAATATTTTGCAATAATATACTAAAGAAAAAAAAGTAGGAAATGTCTATCAAAATATAAAAATGCTGAAAAACAAAAGAGGATTTGAGAGGTTTCATTTTCTGAAGATCTTTGCTTCAAGATTTTGATGAACAGTTTGTTTAAAGTGACAACTTTGCACTGAATTTTCTTATACTTGAAATTTATGTACTCTGATGGACTTCTAAAGCATCAGACTCTTTTCTAAATAAAAATATTATTTATTTTTCTTGCAAAAAATCCAAAAGCTCCAGAAGGGGTTTAACCAAGAAAAAAAAAAAAAAAAAACAGCTGTTGAGGTTACAGTGGCTCAGAGACCAGGAGAAAATGATGACTTGATTCAATCTTAGAAGATTAACTTCAAACTGAGCTATTGCTCAAATTAGTCCTTACCTTATCCCACTGGAAATTTTTCACACATAGCAATCCCTACTAGCCTAAAGCTTTTGAAGAAGTTTTTAAGGTTAGCCTCAGTGGGCTGGAATATCATCACAGATAAACTGTCCTGATTAAGCCCCAGATAAGTGTCTCATCAACTTCAGGAAAGCCAGGATTCCTCCAGAGTATTCAGTATCACTAACTATAGAAGGACACTGTTTCTTAAGTTATGCAAGTTTAAACATGTATGACCATAAAAACTGACCTTCCATTAAGAATGTACTTTTTTCTTTTAAAACAGATTTAAAAGAGAAAACAAAATATTAGAACTTACATTCAATATCAAGGTACATGCTCTTTTGGTGCCCACCAATTCTACTTGCAGCTTCACAGTCATATCTCCCTGAATCTGATAACTTCACATCTTTAATATGCAGTGACGATTTTCCATGCTGCCCTTTGACTTCTATACGGCCATCTGGGCTCTGTTTACATTGATTCAGGAAAGAGAAAGGTTTTATATATATATATATGTATCTATATTATGTTTAATATTTTAAACACCATACATAATTATGATTGAAAGCATCTCCTCACATATGGTGTAATTACTACTGACAGTTAAGCAATTTTCTAAATTTTTAAAAGTATGTAAAAAAGGATGGTCTAATTCTAGGCACTAAAATCAAAGGAATAAGTACATGCTTAAAGGAACACTGTCAAGGTAAACCACATAATTTAACCATTTAAAAAAAGCACAGTTAGCCACATAATGAGAACCTGCTTATGATTTCGTTCATTTCATTCACTTCATTCAATCATAACATTTTAGATTACAGTTAGAACCCAATCTCTCTCTTGTCCTTAAAAACGTAACTAGGAAAATAAATCAAAATAGCCCTCAAAACAATGACTAAAACATACATACAGTTGCAGATTTCTTATTTGCATTATTAACATTTTCTTGTGAAAGCTCATATCAGCTAAAAAAAAAAAAAACATGATTGCAAAATACAATTGGAATTTCTGGATTTCATTTATATGTCATTCCAAGGAAACAGACAGGGTACAAAAGTGAATGTTGTCTTGTGCTTTTCTAGAAACTTCCATGCAATTGCATATGTGAGGGGGACAAAAAAAAGAGTAAGTTCTAATTCTGGCTCTTCACTTGACTTGCTTTGTAACTTTGGGACACTCACATTACTTCTTTAATTTAATTTAAATAATTTATTTATTATTTGTGAAAAGAAAGCTAATAAAAATACTGAAATATGTTTACCTACCTTAATACTGAGGAAGGGGGGGAAAGGGAATTAAAAGCATGAACTACTTGATTTCATCGCATTAAATGTCCAAACTTACATATACATACTACTTTTATTCTATTTACTGACCAAAGGGTTCCTCATATTTAAATGACTGAACTTCTATCTAATGAATTCTATGTAATTTTCTTTTCTGAATGCGGGAAAGTACCTGCAATTTGTACCTTGAAATATCTGACATAAGATATAAAGCATTCTATGTATCAGAAATTCTATGCAAAAAAGCAAAGAGTACCATGATCCTGCATCAGAACCCAAGCACATAAACTCTGTTTCCTGTTAAAACCTCACAGAATATATATATCTATAAACTGAAATTCTAAAATCCTAATTCAGGAGCAAATCTAAAAGTCTCTAGGTTGGGTAAAAATAATTACAACCACTTAGTTATCTCTAACTTTCTAATTCTGAAATCTCTATTTTCATTATACCTTTAAAAAAGGAAGTAAAAAAGCGATTGACTTATTAGTGAGCAAGCTACAATATTGAAAGTCATGATTTTCTGGGGTCTTTGGATAATTAAAATGTAATTTCTTTAAAATAAAAGCTTTTTTTAATAATCTTTAGTATACCTACATTTTACAAAGACTTCATATGACATAGTTAGCAACTGCATTATTTACTTACTGGTTAACTATTTTTCTTTGAGAATATCAAATACACAATACGTAGTGAATCTGCATTATTCTTACTTAAAATGTATGCACCCTTCAGCAATGTAGTTTCTCATGTTACCTTGACTACCCATATTAGCCCAAGAAGTCACATTTAAAAATTTGTGAAGATACACCTTACACTGAAACAGCCTGTGACTATGAGTCACTGATACAGCACTAAGCTACGTTCTGATTCACTAACAAACAGCTGACATCCCAGGGCTCTAAGGTAGTACAAAGCACAAAGCAAAGTATAAAGGAAAATTATGGAAGAAATGCCCTGTAAAGAGTACCTATAGAGATGAGGTATACTAAGAAAAATAATTTCTTCACAACATCTTTTAGCACATTTCAAACCTATAGTGAGCAGACTCTACTCTTGTTTTTTAAATTGTGATGAAATTTTTAGTGATAACAAAATTTATTCTGTCACAATGTAAAGCATCCTTCTTCAAAATTATAATAACCTTTAGCTGTTGCAACACATTTGCTGAAGCTCTTTTACCATGGTTTGTGAAACTAGATGGGACGCATTTCAGTTTAGTTCAAATTTCTATTTCCAGAAATAGGTTACAAGGACGATACGTGGAAAAGTGGAAAAAAAAAGATTTATACTTGTCATTAGAAGAATCTTAGTAGTAGTAAGTGACTATCTGATGAACTATCAGGTGAAATTAGAAGAGATGTGCACATGAGAGAGAGTCCTAACTTTATATATAAAATAATAGAATCTAAAGTGAGCTTCACCTCTCTCAATCTTTGACCCATAAATAATTCCTTGAAAACATTAACTCAATGCTTAGGGTTCAAAAAGAATAAAATAAATCAAATACTGGAATTTATAAGAAAAAAAATGAAACAACAGAAAACGTCATCAGGCTACAGTATAAATCCTGCAGTCTCTCTATATGACATGTGCCATTTGCTGCTGCATTAGGAGACACAGTAGAACTGGAAGAAAGTCAACAAAGATATGAAAGCTATGGAATGGCTTCCATACTGACTGATTAATGGACTACAGCTCTTCAGCCCGGAAAGAAGATGACTGGGAGGGAATATGATAAAGAGACATTAAATCTCTGGCATGGAAAAAGTTTAAAGACTGTTCACTGTCTTTTTCAATGGAAGTCTCTGAGCAGGTAGCAAGTGAAACAGTGGGGACCTGTTCCCTGGTCCTGTCTGATAGATGGTTTACAGTAACACTTCAAAACATTCAAGACTGAATGCTTACAATTCCATTCAATTTTCCTGTAAAGAGGTTATAAAACTTGATTAAAAACACTGCATGGCAAACATTCCTGAAAACAAAAATATGTGAAAGAAAGCAAAAGTGAGTACAAATACAGTCCAAGAAAATTTAATTAAAAAATAATTAAAGCAAAGGTCTAAAAAGGATCCCCCAAATATGCTGTAGACATGGAAATAAAAAGTGTTAGAGACAGGGGAGTGTGGTGTTTCTATATTAAATTTTTCTATATGGTAAGTCAGTTAATAGCAACCTGGATAAATAATAAAGGATGTACTGTGATGAAAGAAAAGTTACAATAATATTGCAATTATGTTGAAACAAACTAGGAAGGAATATTAGAAACACAGAAAAGACACATAAGTTATTACTCCTACTGTAGGGAGTAATAAAGAAGTTGTGAAAAAAAATAATATAAACTTGGGAACACAAACTACACTACACCTGTGCAGTAGTCCTCAGAGGAGATCCTCGCAAGGCAAAATGTCTTAACACTGACATCAAATCAAAATGCAGTCTCTTTAAATCTCTATAAATTTGTAATTTCAATACTTCCAAGTCTTCCTGAAATAATAAAGCATATCAGCTGAATAGGAGTATATGAATAACTTCCGCCTTTTCCTTTCAAATATTACAGGGGTGGCAATATTATAGGTGTAACAGAACTTTCTTTAAATAATGCACTAGGTTGTTTTCTTCTGAATTGAATAAACAGATGTACTTTCATTTCTTAGCAGCAAAAAACGAGTATAAAAAATGGACAGAACAAAAAACTAGACAACCTGAACAGTCTCTGTGGTTCAATACTACTGATTCCTGCTGACTCACTGAGTTTCTCTGAATCTCAGAACATGAATTATCAGTGAGGTATGAAAAACAAAAGTGGTCAGCATAGTTCTGTACAGATACATAGATTTGTCTACAAAGATCAATAAATAAGCAAGCATGTTAACGGCTCACACTCAACCTGATCTTAACAAAGACTTTGGAAGAATTAATTTCAATAAGTAGACCATTGTGCATCCTGCAAAGAAAGGATTTCCACTTATTACTTTTCATAATATTATAGAATAGTAATAAAAAATCAAGAAACCAAAACACTTTTCACTGCAAATGTCTATTGGAGAGATTAGTAGGATTCAGTTAAATTTTTGTTTGTTTGTTTTTTACCTCCACAACCTTATCACTTAAAATTAAAAAAAAAAAAAACAAAGGACAAATCTTCAGCAGAGGCATTTTGCTCATTTATAGCTGGCTCTGTGACTTTATCCACATAAAACCTACTCCCTGAATAAGAAAACTTAACCTTTTACAGCAAGATATCATTGAAATTTGAATACTGACAGCAATCCAGGTATCTGGCACTGTCACAGAAACAAGACTGTTCATCATAGGCCTTCACGTAAAATTAAACTTAATGGCAACACTGAACTGTAATAAAAGAGCTTTCCAAAAATTTAGGATGAGATGTTTCCATACTAGCAACATCTTTACTCAGAAGTGTAGTTTAACCCTAATAAATCCTACAATAGTTATACAATTAGACCAATTTCATCACTTGAGTTAACACTACAGATTTACAAATTCTGTTAAGGCTTTATTTTTTTCCATTAAAAAAAAATAAATTCCTGTCTTGTGTTTTTTTAAATTCCTGTCATGCTTTATATGCCATCTTTCCCCCTGACCTTGTGTATCATGCTCTTATTCCCTGAACTTCCCGTATGACTTGTAGTTTCAGGTATGAATTTCTCCAGCATCCTGACTGGCTAATATTGTTTTCATTGGTGCAAAATGTGTTTCAGAGCTCCCAAGGCAGTACCAGCACAAGGATAACCTTGCATTTAAAGGTTTCACATGAAGAGGAGATATGAAGCCTTCACGGTATAACTGCTTGAAGGAATAGGGTTGCAATGAGTACAAAAACCACAGAGAGACAAGAATGGCTTCTCAGACAGAATCACATATTCTGACACAGCAGAATCCAATCTGCAAGATTCCATTGCCATTGCAGTTTAAAAGTATAATTTCTCAGGAGAGGACGATTAGCTGATTATGATGCTTAGAAATTCTGTTGCTCTTTTTCAGTTGTAGAAAGACGTACTTGGGGAGAGGTGGAAATGTGCTTAGTAGCTGAATTAGATTTATCAAGCGTTTCTCCAGCTCCCATTGAGGAACTGTAGCACCAAATAAGATGAAGTTGTATGTCTGCAAAAAGTACATTTTGAGTTGGCTGAAAACAAGTGTGAAAGGTGAGAACAGATGCAGAAAGCAATGAGTTGTTCGTAGCTGGATTTTGCTAATATTAGTCGGAAAGTCAAAGCAGCTGTGACTCCGTTGATTATCTTCCCTCCTACAGAGTTTACTGCTTGGATGACAAAGGACTCCTTTATGGCTTGAAGCCCAAGTGAAAGACTGCTAGCAAAACATCTCTACATTTAAAACATTTGCACATTTACTTTTCTTTTAAAGTTTAAAGCTTCTTTTGAGAGCAGCATGCAGATCGATTTTGTCTGTCACTATAGTTATCAAATATTTCATCTGATAAACTAAACCTGTGATATTCTTTAGTGCTATTTAGACAGGGATTGCACATGTTAACAATGGAAAAGATGAAACAGGAACTTCAAATTGAGAATGTTGTTTCTTTTAGAAAACGTGGTGCAACATACTCAAGAATAAACATTTTAAGAACACATAACTTCAGTAAAAATTGCAGTACTTGATTCACTTGATTCTCTAAAGGATATACATGATAGCAGATATACATGATAGCAGATCCACACACAGAAAGGGAACCTATTTTAATTTTATGCCTACTTCTTCATTCTTCAAATGAAATGGTCATCAATTTCAAAAGGAAGTATGTTGTCTTGGTCATGTTTTCAGTGCAAATCACTGAATTTTCATGAAGAAATAAAGCATTGATTACCAGAACCATCTCTGGAATTTCACGAACTGTAACTTTTGTTGAGAAACTTCCAGATTTCAAAGGTAGATGTGTTGATATTGACAGGACAGGAAAGCATGTACTTCAGGCTGAAGTCTTTTACATGTCTGATTTAAAGCAGATTATAATTGCTCATGAAACTGTTTCTTGAAACAGCGTAAGAGCTTTTGCAACCTGACATGATGGTACTAAATGATGACAAAATTTCATAAGTCTTTTAAATATGAGTGACCAACAATTCCTAGTCTGAAAATCTACCTTTGATGATGAGAAAGGGCTGTTATTCACAACAGCCACCATCGTGTAGAAGCTGATGGAAGCTCCCTTCTGGATTATGGATGGTTTAGTCACAATATTTCCCATTCTCTTCAGGTAAATGTATTCTATCCATGCACCTGTTGGAGACAGCAGAAAATTCCAGAGTATTGCTACCTGTATATGTCTTAATGTCGAGTGAATCAGAATCATGTTACAGTAGTGTCTTGGAATTCACTAGTTTTTATAGGAGACCTTGTGGTTCCTTTAGAACTGCAGCTCATTTAATCTATATTTCAGCATGCTGCAAATTCCTGAATTTACTGGGAATTTGTTTTTCTATATGGAAAAAATTACTACGAAGAACCCACTGTTTGTAGCTCTATAGTGTAACAAAAGGGTAGTCAAGAAAAACCAATCTTGAAGAAAAGACATTGCTGTTTTGATTTTCTTTTCATCTGCAGAGTAGCTATTTTTAAAGAATTCAGATTGGAAAATGTAGCAGATTCTATGCGGATTGTTAACAGCATCTATAACCTCAGGAGAGAAGTATTCTTGAAAGCTCCAGATAGCTATTAAAAATTATGAACTGATACTTCATGCTGCTTTTCTTTCAAACTTAAATCGGTAAGTAATGAGATGACACAGGATATCCAATATACCAAAAATACATACTAAATCATGAAACAAAAAGCTTAACTTCTTGGCTTGTGTTCACAAGATTATGAAAGAGAAATGATTCTGAAAAAAAGAAAAAACGCGATGATTGGTAATTCAAGATTATTTCTGCTAAAGATGCAAATCACAAGAAAGAAATGGATGATGATTGTTAATGGCAAACATATTAGCATTAAATGGCAAAATCATGTCTTTATGCTGGTGATAAAGAATAACAGCAATAGTAACAATAAATATTTAAAATAGAAATATTACATTTGTGAAAACTACATACATACTCTAAAAATTAAAGTAATTAATTAAAAAATCTGACTCATTAATATGAATTTATAATTTATGAATCATAAATACAATAATATTGTATTTTAAGGTTTTATTCCTGAAAATTTTGATGATCTCTATCTATCCTAAGACAGTTATTATACCATTAAGATAGGTGACTTAATATGGATTCAGACAGATAGCAGAATTCTCAGGGATAAGAGCATTAAATTCAAGAGCTTGGGGAAAAAATAGGATGTTGATGAAGGTAATCCTCTCTCTCACTAGCAGTGAAGCTCAGGTCTTGGGGAGCACTGGAAGGGGGACTAAAACACTAGAAAAAAAGTGAGAAGTAGGAAGCTTTCACACAACAATTTTAATTGAATCTTAATTATGTTTTTCTGTATTAAATAATTTGGATTAATGTTGGTATCCTAAATAGACTAAGAAAAATTGCTTGTTTTATTTTGCTTGAATTGATATAACATTAAATTGACTAACAATAAATTCTTGGATCTGCATATATGTTTCTGTTTTGCCCACAAGATTCTGAGTTTAAGTAAGTAGATTGTCCAAAAAAGCCTCTGTAAAACATTACATCCCAGGAACATCAGTCTCTTCTAATTACAAGTGGAGGCACAGTTCCTGTGCTGGAAATCATATCAGTGGTATCCAGTTAATGAATATATAGAGAACTTCAGTTGACTACCTAAGTAAGTAGAGGCATGACTTCTGTTGTTTTGAAATATAGTTAAAATCTGCACAGTTTTCAGTCTCAAAATATGTTTGTTTAAACCATTCCATCCTGCTTTTGAAGATACACCTGAAGATACATTTAAATAAATTAAAAATACTGTTTCAGACCAACAAACTCTTTCGCAAAAATACAGAAAAATCTTTAAACGTAGTCCAAGGATTTCAAACTGAGTTTAAGGCATTTATATATCCATTCATTTCATCTTCATATTATTCAGGTTCAAGTCATAAATCTTTGGCTTAAGATGTCAAAACAACTAGTGTGGTAAAGGTATTCAGCTATAAACAGCATGGAGCTACCCATAGACTGTATCATAGCTTGTGCTTTCCTGCAAAACAGAAAGTATCAACATTCAAGTTTCTCTGATGCTTTTGTGCAGAATTTATATTCAACTCAGGATCTTTCCTAGTTTTCTGTAAAAGCACTGTACATTTTTTAAAAATATTCATGGCTGGACAGTAGTTAGAAAGTCTATCTGGATGCTGGAATTGGGTGGAGTCCTGCAGAGGGATACTCAAGCAATGAGGCTCATTTAGAAGGAAAGGCACAGAAAGCCAGCAATAACAAAACTTGAGTGAAGCCAAGCAGGGAACTTGCTTACAGCAGGACACATCTAAAAGTCAGTCCTCACATATGCAAGATACTTTGCTTACACAGACAGGGAAGTCTATAGGTTTTTTTTTGTTTCTTTTTTTTTTTTTTTTCAACTAAAGAAACCACAGGAAATCAATGAAATAGCAAGCAAAACAGGGAAAATGACCTAAACAGGATGGATAGAAAGGGCATGGGAATATTTGTTTTCAAGTAGTATCAAGTATCAAGTAGCATCAAGTTTTCAATGTCATCCAATATAGCAGGGATTCTCTATTTAACTTTCCAAATGCATTTACATTTATAGATATAGATAAAAGATTATGTTAAATGTATCAATCAAGTTGGGTGAAATCCATTACAGAACAACCATGCTGCTACTCAAGTTTGAAGCAAGCTGGAAAGCAAAGACTTCAACACGGAGGTACGAAAAATTAATGCAACAGTCTGTTAGGAAAAATAACACTTTGAGAAATGAACCCTCAGCACCAATCTACAGCTTATTTCCAGTCACCTTAAAGCATTTCCTACTCATCTGCACAAGTCAGGAATCTCAAGGACTAGTGAATCAATTTATAAAAAGTTATGCGCAGTACACTGCTCAGAAACAGATCAGTAACAAAGCATAAACTGAGGAGCATAAACTAAGGTACATAACCTTAATCTAAGCGAAAGTTCTAAGATTCTCAGGTCTCAAGCAAATTGTAGGTGGGGGAAGAGAGCGAGGCCTGGAAGAATGTTTTGAGCTTTCTGTGTGAGGCAGGAGAGAGGAGGCAAGAGAGAGGAGGCAAGAGAGAGTTATATGAAGGGATGAAGCACTTTGAGTGACGGAAGGGATCTGAGAGGGTGGAGCACTCAAAGGAGTCTGTGGGCACCACAGGGCTGCAGGGGCAATGTGGCCTATCAGTGCAGGGACAAGTCTAAGCATTCATAAAACTGTATTTTTAATGTGAGCTTTAACACTTCCCTAAGGGCTTTAGCATAATATATCATATACCTGTAAGATATACTCAACCATGTTAGAAGGTCAGCCTGCAGTAAGGTAAAGATTACTACATACTAGTAATACCTTTACCTTTGGCATAAAGGTCACAACTTGATACATGCAGGAAGAAAGTTACAGGAGTTAAAGATGATGTCTTGTATTACTTATTATTATTTAGAAATTTTAACCACACAGATTTAGGCCATACATAAAACAGGGGTTGGTATTTTGGCCATGAATCAGACCTCAGACAAATGATTTTTAAACAGGCAATCCTAACAAGTACTGCCAACTGAATTTCTGAAGTTGGCAATAAGGGACTCTAAAAGCAATTTTCACTTGCCCCAGTGCAAGGGAATGAGATTCCTACATTGTACTTTAGGCTAAATTGCATAGCCTCAAAACTGTCAGAAAAGGTAGACATATAACTTGACTGTGTTTGAAATCTGGGAATTGATACTGGTAGGAAAATAGTATATGATTGATGCACAGAAGGATGCAGTGAAAATGTCAAAGGACAATATGCTTTGTAGAAGCATAGTGAGGACATTAATAAAATTAGTAGGACTAATTAATACACCAAAGTTTAGATAATTTGCTTAATAAAACAAACAATAGCTTGAAAGGTAGACTCCAGGTTCCTTGGTTTGATTCCATTTTGACAAAGTACTAAACACATGTCTTTTTATTTCCTCTCAACATACAATGGTGTTCAAATTACCTTTTGGATCATAAAAACGGCTGACAGGTTTTAATAGAGTAAAATGCATTTTGTCAACATTCTACTGCTGATTTTATCATAGCATGTAGTTCCCATGTCCTATTGGGTTGCACAGTACCTAGGAAACTAAACACTTCAGAAGTTTCTGAAGAATGAATTCATTCTGCCAAATGACACTACCAAATGACTCCAGCCTATGAAGTGTGGCTCTATCATTTGACGTGTCAACAGATGCAGGATCACAATTTTGTCAAAAAAAAAAAAAAGCTATTAGAACATGTTGTTAAACAGTTAGTATATAATACAAGTGATATTTACACAGAAGCTCATGAAACAATCGTTCGTGTAGTGGAAACAATGAATGAATATTCACATCCAAGCAGTACTGATTACCTAGAAAATGCTGGTATATAAAAGTTGCCTGATAATTTCAATATTCATTAGTGTAACAGATGGACTATCAACCTTCATGACTAAATAGAAAAAGCTAATATTGGAAGGGAAAAAAATGCCATTTCCAAATTTTGTGGCTTTATTTCAGACAGTAAATACAGAATCACAAACTGTAGAAAGTACTCACAAAATATCTACTTTGTGCATAGCTAGTACATTAGCAGATAGATTAAATGGGAGACAATTGTTAAGTTTGAAATATGTATTAGGTAGAAAAGGGACTATCTATGTACAGAATAAAGACTCCATGCTTCTTTAAGTTTATATGCCTTGCCAAACAATTGATCATATTAGCCAAGAGTCAAGTCCTTAAATAATAATAATAAAAAACCCACTTCCCCATCTTCAAGCCATACTTTTACTTGGCTTTTTGCCATCTTTGAAAAAATGTAAAAAGCAACAATTTTGTCTCCGCTGGCCTCATCCTGCTCTGCGGCAAAACAACTTTAAACTTTCACTGAGAGGAAAAATCTAATACCAATCCAATCACCCATACAACATGTATATGTGGTTGTTTGTTTGTAAAGCCATTTGAGCCCATCCTCGGGGGAAGAACATTTAATTTGTCTCACAGCCGAGGCACAAGCCCAAAGGGCCTTCTGGCCAGGCAGCTGAGAGGTAGTATTGAGCTGCCAATAAAACTGCTAAGCAAGCCTGCACTGAGGAAGACGCTATGGTGCATCAAAAATAATTTCTGGCTTCATTCTTGCCTTCATTTAGACCTATTTAAAGAACACTGTGGATACTGTAATCTAAAAGATGGGTTTGGAATTCAGATGAATGGCTGGGCTACTTTAAGATTTTGAAATATCAACACTGAGTTGCAGCTTTCCTACTGTAAACCTTCCCCAGCTGACAGAGCTCCTCTGCCTTCTCCTATCCTCTCCTCCTCAGCCAAACTCCTGCTTTTATTTTGTCAGCCCTCTAATCACACACAATCCTACATCCCCAATCAATCCTCCTAGCAAAAACTTTATACTGTATTTCTAGCTCCTTGTAGTTAACTAAACGTATGTAAGTGTAGCTGAACATGCAGTGGGCTATGCATATGCAGATTTCTATGCATCAGATGATAGGTATCTGTTGAGAGTACACTATTCAGTGCTTATATGAACATCAAACTTTGATATGTCACAGGGTCATACGCCAGTACATTCCTAACAGCACTACCTAACATTAAGACCAACGCACGCTTCCTCCCTACTCATGTGTCCATTTATTTTCCTTTTTTGTGCAATCAAAATATTTTTGCTTTTCAATTTCACATCCTTAACACAGAAAGCTATCGTGCCTTATTTGAAAAAGCCCCTAAATTCAAAGCTGCTGTGCTTATGGCTGTGTGTGGGTGCTGGCTGGAGCGGTGGCCACCAGCTGCTGCAGCATCTCCGTGGCTCAAGCTGCGCCCAGCTGCCTGCCCGGCCTGGGCTGCTGGATTGAATCATTTGTGGAGCGTCTCAGCTGCACAGGCCATCACAGCGTGAGAGCTAATTGCAGCAGGCTACATAAATTGCTTTGCCCTACAGGCATGAACTAAAATTATAATGTCAAAAATATTCTATGATATTGTATGCAGAAGCTGTTCAGACAACAGGTGAAACAGGTTGCAACTATTTCCTTCAGTAAGGCAAGGAGACTTGTCGCTTGCATTTTTCCAGCTATTCAAAGGAGAAAAGTTCTTGACATTAGCATATAAAGACAGTGATTTCTTTAGCTCAGAAACAGAAGGAAATCTCCCGAAATCAATAAAAATATCCTAAATACACTCATGCTTCCTCTCTTTTGGGTGATTCATCATTCACATAAAGAGCTGATCCTTGATGAGCAAGAATATTACTATCATTACTATCTCAAAAGGAAGGCAAAGCAATTCACTATCATTTAGCATATAAGGCTGCTTCTTTTTATGCTTGACAATAGCATATACAGGGATCCAGATTTTTTTTCAGATGTTTTTTATTAACATTTGTGACAGCTGATGTGGAGTTAACAGGCTTGGGATAAAAATCAGAGCTGACCTTTCAAAAAAGCAATGCAAAACAATTTCCCAAATCTTTTGCCTACTGCCTGACCACAGTCACTGTGAAAAATTCTACAAGCTCCAAATAGTTGTCATTTGCATGCCAGCATAAAGTGAATCTAAACTTGGAATATAATTTAATTTTAGTGGTCTAGGCTCTTCTGTAATTAAAAGCAATGCAACGGGAAATTACACAGAGACCAGATTATGATTATCCTGATTATGAATGCAACAAAGAAAAGAATCAGAAATGCAATGAAAGATGCAGAAATCAAAATGTCATTATTGTAATGTTTAAATTCTTTTCACCTGTGGATACAAATAGAATAGTCTAACCACATTTCAAAACAGGAGGTGCATGTCTATCAAAAATATATATATAATACAGTATTAATTTTAAATCCAAGTCCTGAGTTTTAAATTCCTTTTTTTTATTATTATTAATTATACCATATATGAGGCAATATCAAAACTGCGTATGAGATCCTGGACCATGGCCTCTCTGCATTCATTTTTCATGTGTTATTCGTTTTACATGTTTAGATTGCAAATGCTTAGGAGTATAGATTGTCCTTTCTGACATACTCTGCACATAGTGGAGCTGCTGTCTCAAACAGAGCTCCATCTGTTATTGTTATCTGTATTCCAAAACAGGCCTTGAAAAAGAATTACAAGCAATTTTGGTCAGTTTTCACAGTTCTGATAAAATTAGTTACTAGGAAAGTACAGTCTACCCTCATGTCTCTACATATGCATTGATATCAATGATATTTTTGCACCAAAAAATCAGGATAGGGTCTCTTCAGGGACACATATAGATGTCTGTGTGCGTGTCCAAAATCCATTTTCTAAGTCATTACATAACATCAAATCCATTCACCATCCTTCCTTCTGTTCTACAAAAAGCAACTCCTCCTCTGCCTCTTTTTACTGGGAAAAGGGCCAGGGCTCTTGGATGCACAGAGGTCTTTGGACCACACCATCTGGAATCGCAGCTGAAAGGGGCAAGGCCAGGTTGGCATGTCCGTGAGGAGACGCGCAGTGCTGGGAAGTCATGGGCTCAAAATGAAGAGGCAGAGGAGATAGATAGATAGATACACCATGCACTTGCCTGTCATTGCAGCAGCAGATGAAGCTCTGCTCTTGGAGTAAAACTTAATTTCAAGGCAGGCAAATCTTTACAGGTGAGTCAAACACCTCTAGGCACACATAGCCATTGATTTACACAGACTCATCCACCCTCATGTATTTATGAGTTAGCCATCCATAAGAAGATCACGGAAGTCATCCAGTGTAATTTCCTGGTAAACGTGGGCCAAGAAGCTTACATGAACCTTTAGCACAGGTTGGAGGAGGGGGAGATATCTATTTATTTCAAATTCTTGGTGAAGAAGAGACGAGACACTGACTGGTAGGTTACTTCAAAGGCTGACTGATGAATGAAGAGAGGAAAAAGGTTCTTTGTTTCTGACTTAAGCTAATTAAGCTTTGACTTTCAGATTTATATATCTGATATATTGAAAGCCTGTATCAAAGATGCATTTTCCTTAAAGATAATTATAGACCTCTTACTCATTAATATTATCCTTTGTAAAAGCCCAGTAGGGTTATTTCTTTGATCTATAACTTTGGCTCATTTTCCATTCCTTTGGACATAATCATTTCAAAACACAGAAAAGCCTATGTCCTGGTTATAAGATCTACCATTTAAAAGAAAACATCATTTTGAATTGACGCAGATTGAGAATGACCTCAAACTCAGCTCTTCTTCTTCTTTAGTGATTGCTCTTTTAATAAGGCTATTATCTACTCACAACCATATTCAGTTCCTTGGGAGGATGTTTCTGAGATTGGTATTCCCAAAAGGAAGTATGTAGTCAGGACACTGACTATGCATCAGGTGTCAGCTCAGCGTCTGACACTAGCATCTAAGCTCAAGTAAGAAGCAGGGTACACACTCCATTTAGTTGTACTAAATTAGTAGCTACTTCTGCGCTACTTCTGCTACTTCTGTGTACATAGCTTCTGAATGATGTCTATGAGACAAGTAATTCCCTAGAATCACAGATCTGGAATACTCTTTTTTTTAAGACTGTGTAATGTCTAGGCAGTGGAATGTCAAAATCCTAAATGCTTAAATTATTATTGAACCTGACCTGTAATCAAAATGAAGCATTCTAAGAAATCTGGATTTTCCTATATATTTTTCTTACTTTCACAGAGAAATATTATCCAAAACTCAGATATTCATCAAACAAGAGTGTTTACTAACTTTTTTTTTTTTTCCAGATATCCAGAAGCTGAATTTCTGGTCTGTTTAGGGCTACCACTGTGAAATATATATGGAGTAATTTTTCTGTATCAGTTTTGATACACATTAAACTACTAAGATGGCAAGAATATACTAAGGAAGCACAATTCATCTTTCATGCATCACAATTACTAAGAGTAGTATACATGCACCCATATTTCTAGTTGGAATTTCCAAATATAAAACTCTAATGTCTTAAAATGTTTATTACATTTACTCAATTAATCATGTTAGTAACTAGTTTCTGGGATTTTTATTGTACACTGAATCATTCTGACAAGATCTATTTTCAATGAACTCATGGCAATCACCATTAAATACATTACTGAAAGAATATTAATTGCATCTATTTCATCTTTCATATTATTTTTCTCAGAACAAGCCACACAGACTTTAGTTATCATTTCAACTACTGCCATGTGCTGTGTTTTCTCCTAGACTCTTTGAACTTTAAAGTTTTCTGGGATTTCCTAGAAATAAACAAGTCAGTCCACATAATTTCTTGTCCATTCCTTGATAGGTAGAATCATTCCTTGATACGTTGCATCTGTCACCAATAACACATTTAAGGATGCAACTAGACAAAAAAGGAATGTCAAAGACTGCAAGGAGAATGACTGAAAGCTGTATAAAGTCTTAATTTCTTTTGTGCAGTTGTTAGAGCAAGCATCTGTAAATCTGCAAAGCGCCCACCATTAGAAGTCAAGGAAGAAGAAATCAAACAGGCAAGGATCCTTACTCGCTACAGCCTGTGACATTCAGATATCACTAGAAAGACTATGTCGACCAATTACCTCTATCAGAGTAATTAAGGTTGAGATTTAAAAAGATCACAACTCCAGAGCAGCCAGCTACAAGCATACTAATTTTCATGCCTAGGCTGCTGCAAAGTAAAAACTAAAACAAAACCCAGATGTTTTAAGATCAGCAGATTACAGACCGTATTTCTTCCTTTGATGCATTTTTTTAAACTAGAGATAATAGCATCCTGCAATTCCACAAAGACAGCCTGCTAATCTCAACTATAGTTTGATTCAAGTAACCCAACATAATTTTTTTTTAACCGGTTTTAACTTAGTAGTAAGTGTTGACTGAAGATTTCCAGAAGGGGTAATAGTGCTATTAAGTAGGACTATTAACTAGGACTGAAATAAATCTGTGTTCCGTATAGGAAAAAGGAATAGTTGATCAATCACAAGAAAATAGGTACCACTGACATATTTAATTCAGTTCAGGTAGCACATTCCTGAAGTTATGCAACATTAAAGACTTCAAATCCATTATATTTCTGAAAGGGTAGACTGGTGGGTAGGAGTTGTAGTAAAACTCATTTGTTAGATAATATGTTGCCTGTATTTTCTCAGATAAAGTGAATTTTGTTTTTGTAATTTTATCGAGAATAACATATACCATTATTATTTTTCTCCCTCTTTTTTTTTTTTACATAAGTGACAAATCTGTAGGAATTTCAACTTGTTCATACTGAATGTAGGTTTTTTTTTTTTTTGGTATTTATGCAAGTATGTTGGGTGATTGGACATTAATTCTAATGTTGTAACAATTACATAATTTCAAAGTAATCATACATTCCAAAAAAAAAAAAGAAAAGACTTCCTCATTTCACCTTTTTGTTCTCTATGTGCAGAACACACATTCGTATTATACAAGAATTCCTCAACAATTTAATGACCATCAATTTTCTTCCCTCTTCATCAAATTTGTTAAGAAAGCAAGGGTCAAGGCTTTGGCCCTGTAAAGTGTTTGAGGAGTATGGAGTATATTTTTACAGCTCAAGAACACGTACAGCACTTCAGAACATGTATTCAGTATTCAGCAAAAGCACTCCCATGAACAACACATGAAAGTTCTTAACCGGAAAGAAAGAAACTGTAGAACCGCATTAATTTCACTCTTTTTATATTCCATGTACAATGTATCAACACACTAATAGCAAATGAATATAATTTTTACTTTGGTCTTCAGTATTTTTCAGTTGAACCTCCATTCAGATGCACCCCTGTAGATGCTTACTGGATGACAGTGACAGGTCTAGAGATTACCCATCTGCAGGTTGAAATAAAAATGTAATACTGTGCTATATGAGCACCTGATAAACATCAGATCTGATCTGGAAAAATGCAGTTATTTTTCATCTTGCTTCTGCAATTTGATTTCATTTTTGTGTTCTGATATAGAAACTTATTTTAGCAACATTCCAAACATAAGGAAAAGGCTACATTCATAACCTCTAAGCCAAGTTAAGTCTCTGTGGGTCAAAAAGATCATTTTTGTCATGAAATATTTAAGGAAGAGAGAGACTGCTTTAATGCAAAACTACTGGAAAAAAAATGACATAAATACTGTTATGTCACTCTCAAATGGAACTACAGTACAGATAAGTGATAAAGACAGAGCATCACATAAACTGTCTCAATTCCAGGAATGGTTAAGTGGGATACTGGACCAGACAAGACATTCCCTTTCAGAACAGATATTTATATTTCCTCAGTGTAAAGTAATTCCCTATAAATGCAGTGACTGACTGTGTATCTAATTTCCTGATTGGCGTGATCACTGTTTAGTTTTGCAATTAGTTTTTTTTTTGTCTTTGTTTTTAAGTAACAGTTATGAATATGCAGATAGATGTAAGAAGATTGCTTATGATTTATCTGTTTGATTATCCAGACTCAAAATTTTGGTTTGGCCAGACATAAAGATACTATCTCATATTTTAACTAAAGCAGAGAAAATCTGTAGGTTCTGCAAGGAAATTACAAAAAAAAAAAAAAAAAAAAAAAAAAAAAAAAAAAAAAACTTATGGACCACTAAAGGGAAATTATTTCAGTCCCTCACCTTGTCTCCCAACACTCGTATCCAATAATTGTTATCTATTTATTCCCACAGTAACTATGTTCATTCCCATGCTACATTCTTTCCCTACTGAACTGACATTTGTAATAAAACATGGAAGTGGAGAGATGGCTGAATTTGTCCTTATAAGCTGCCTTATCTGTATAGAAAGAAAATAATGTAAAAAAAAAAAAGGGGGAAAAAAGCGGGAAATAAAGAACTTCAAATAATTCAAAAATATTCACTATAGATCTCTACAAACTCCACACTCCACAGGAAATACTGGACAGCCAGTAAGGACTAAATCCAGCAGTACTCTGTAACCATAGTCATGATGATCGAGAAGAAACTGAAACCCTTAGTAGGCATTATTTATGAAAATTTAGCCTGATCAAGTAATCAAGTAATCACCTTTCAACATTTTAATTGCGTTTAAAAATTACAATTTAAAATTTTAAAAATTAGAACTTCCTTGTCTCTGTTACTACCCTGTAAAATAGTAGTTCCTTTCAATTCTGAAGGAGTCATATCAATTTTTCTCTAAATTAATTTTCTACTTATGAAAAGATTAGCCAGACAATACATATTTAGATATGTGTATGTTTTTACCTTGTCACCTTCAGAGAAAGTTACTCCATCAATGGCTCTTTTCCAAGTAATCTCTGGGATAGGCTCTCCTTCTGCTTCACAGATAAGGGTTGCTCTCCCATTTTCAAATGTGGTTTCATTTTTGAGTTGTATTATTTGAGGCTGTACTGTTAAAAACAAAAATTACGTTACTCATCGTGCAGAAAAACTGTCATGTCAAAATTCTTTTTTTAAAACATCACTCTTTTGAAAACGGCATATTCATGTCTACTGGTTTTATAAGATGTAAAAGTTTTAACATTACTACCTACAGGAGCAATAAGCTTTTCAGCCTACAAGTTGAACAATTTCTGCATGCCTGAAAGCCACAAGTCCCATGCTACCTGTCAGCAGCCTGAACGGAGTGGAGCTTTGGAACTTTTTTTGGAGCTTTTGGAGCTCCTTCTCCTGTGAGGTTGGTTGAACACTGGGACAGGTTGCCCGGAGAGCTAGTGGAGTTTGCATCCTTGGATATTTTTAAAACCTGACTGGACAAAGCCTTGAGCAACCTGCTCTAGCAGAACCTCCACTAAGTTGGCAAGAAGGGGGACTAGATATCTCCAGAGGTGCCTTCTAAACTCAACGACTCTATGGTAATCTGTTATTGTATTCCAATATTAATTATTTAGAGAAATACAGATTTATTAATATTCTTGGACTTTGATCTTCCTATTTCACACACATTACTGAATTTAGCAAAGTCTTATGACAACAAACATACTAATAGTATTAACACTCTTAAGAATTGAACAATCCTCTGAAACAAAGTTCTTCATCTTACTTACTGAGTAAATTAATAGAAAAATGCATTTTTTAAAAAAATCTGGATATCTGCTGGCATCCTTCAAATCATCCTGCTTTACAGCCATTGGTATAAAACAACTACAGCTCTCCATCTGTATTATACCTTGTCAAATTCTTTACATATGCAATGCAATTCATGGTTACATGTGAACAATCTTGTTTAGAGGACTTATCTGTTGTATATCTACACATAGAATATTACTGTGTGGGACAGTATTCACACATCTTCATTAAAAATGTTGACCTTATATATTTTACTCATAAATAGGCATTAATCATTTTCTCTGAATGCATCCACTTTACACACCGAATGAGAGATTCATCTTGTTGGAAAGATGTAATCATGTACCTAGAGTGTGATTCAATTCGTCCAGACCCAAAAGCAGTGAATTTTAATGAGATAATTTAATTTTGGCAGCTCTTAATGTTGACTTTATAAACATTAATGATATTTATTGAAAATTAGGTATTTTGCATATAGTTTTATTAAGATTGGTGTTTAAGGAAGCTGATTTTGAGAAAATCATAGGGTACATACTGTAATAAACATAGCTCTGTCCACAGCACAGGCTTGAAGGCCATATAGCTCTATTTATTAGAGCATATTTCATATGAAACAGAAGGTAAAGACAGAGGTAAGCCATTTGCTAACAAGGTTACAAATGTGTACACTAGGCAGAAAAATGATGTTGTGTTTTATTAGCAGACCAAAATAGGAAAGAGAATCCTTTAGGATGGAAGAGACTGCAGGGGGTCACCTTGTCCAAACTTCTGCTCAAAGCAAAGTCAACAATGAATTTAGACCAGGTTTGCAAAGCAATAGGCTGAAAAACCTGTTCCAGTGCTTGACTGTCCTCACGGCAATGATATTTCCTCCTTATGTTTGGTTTCCTCCTTTATTTTATGACCATTGCCTCACAAATGCTGCATTTCACATCACCAATAAAAACAGTAAAACCAGATTCAAACATGCTATATCCCAGAAAATATTTTCTGCACCCAAACATTATCTACCTCCTTTCCCTCCCCCCCACCATTCTTGGTCTCATTCTTCATCTTTTATCTCCACAGTTCTTCGTTGCTTGTCCACAAACTACAGAGGCAAGTGTATTTGTGTGCAGGAAGGAAATACTTTGAGTGGTTAGGGACTCTTAAAATGTCAGCTGTATCCAACTTTGCAGGATACAGTAGGAAGTAGTGAGCCAGGCCTTACAGCAGGACACCAGTCTGGCTGAGGAAATGTGCAACTTTCCTCAGAGGTAAAACAAGAAGCTATTTTAGATGAACACAAAGAAGAATTTTACTATAACCAAAAATCACATTAAAATAAAATGAAATTTTTTCTTGTACTGTGTATACTCTCACACTTAGGGTCACTCAAATACCTATAAAATATTCTAACTAGTATAATTCAGGTATTCAATTTCTATAGCTATGTCTCCTGGCTACAATATTATCCTTCCTGCCGTATACGTACTTTATGACAAAACATATGTTTCCCTCAAGATGATGCATGTTCTAAAACATATAGTTAAAACTCTATCTTTTAAACTAAGACCAATATACTAAATTTCTTTGAGATCTTCTTCAAATGGACAACAAAGACACAAAGTTTTAGCTTAGTGTTTCAGACATGAGCTGCTGACATTTAAAGGAATAAGCATTGATTAATCATGGAATATAGCTAACTGAAAGGTATTACTAGGGAAAATAAGACAGCTCAGATGGAGAAAGGCTTATTAGACCATTATTTAATGGCATAATTTTTATAGGTTGTAAGTCGAAAGTTCTGCCAATTCTTGTGTATATTCTGTCTAAATCGACAAGGTCAGTCTCAAAGTGAACTGGAATTTGCTTGCTCTTTAACAAACATGAAACAAATGGAAATACTGAGTTTTGACACGTCTAGTCTGGAAGCCTCCAGGTCTTTGCTTATTCTTATTCAAGAATATTTAAGCATTTGGATATAATGTACCTACAAATTGTAAATTGATTGAACTACCTGACTGAAATGAAAGGTTTAAGGTGTAAAGGCGTTATACTTCAGCCTCAAGAAAATGATTTTATTCTGAAGGCAAAAGGAACTGTTCATTACTAAAGATGCGTTTCTGATAACATTCTGAAATGTTATCAGAGTGATGCTGACATTTATAGGTTGGAAAGGTTTGTTCTTTGAGTTCTTTGTTCTTTTAAGTTTTTTAACACTTTCTCAGTAAAGAAGTTGTTTCATAAGTAATAGGATTAATAAAGTTTCCTTCAGATTCTTTCCCGGGACTCATCCATGTTTGCCTCAGACAGGAAACAATTCCTTCAACAGGTCAAAGCACATTGCCGTATACTTTACATCACCATCCCAAAGTTTAGGAAGAACATGGGACGCAATCTAAATTTGTTACTAGTTGTTTTCAGCTGATTTCTTTATGAAGGTACACAACTTAGCAAAGTCAAGGAGTACTATCCATATCTTTGACCAAGTTCATCAGACTTGAGAGCAAAACAAACATAAAGTCTGAGACAGTCCCAATTATATCTCATGAGAAGAACACCCTAAAATTAACTAGTCATAAATACAAACATAGACTTACAAGTGAGGGTCTTAGTATATCCCTACAGCACCTTCTAGAAGGTTAATCTCCTAATTAACACAGAACATGAGGAATCAGACTATTATACTATGATTGTGCATGGCAGCAATTGACTCAAACAGCTAAGCTGTAGCTCTGTTCTGAAAATTACAGGTACTAAGCTAGGTAGAGTCCAAGGAGAAACCAACATATCTAAGAAACAAATTTCTGAAACGTGTTTCCTGCCATAATCAAGTCTTGTACACACAACAGTATCAGGTGGTGACTTTATTCCACGTTAAATTTATGGATGACAGAGTTATAAAAAGTTAGCTACAAAGCAGAGACAAATATAAAATACATTTTTAAAGAATTCAAGGAAGATCGCCCATGTTTTCAAGCAATTCGAAAGGACTAAGTACAAATGAATTTTTATCAAAAACCTTAGCACAAATCCTAGGCATTAATATGGATGAGATCTTTTAGGTAGTATTGGATAACAATACAGAGAGAACTGTACAGAGATAACAGGATGGCACAGAGACACTACCTAATCATGAACAGTAAGAAATCCTCTGTGAAGGAAACAGATCTTCTGTTATTCAAGATATGAGGACGAAATACCTCTTTAAAAACTGATAATGGACAACTGTCGAATAAAACAAAAATCCAGGTCACGCACTGAAACTAAACGTATGCTGATGTTTAACAGTAATGAGTGTGTCCATTCAAAAAGAGTATTAGAAAATCTCAAGGTTGAGTGTTATAATGTCACTATTATTGCTTTATGGTTAAAATACTGTTATTACAGGTTTCAGTCCTACCAGAGTCCTGCTTTAGTACAATAAACAGTCACTACCCCAAGGAATTTGTATTTTAAATTAAAAATAACATATAACAGGTAGGTGAGATAAACAAGATAAGGGAGTGGAAAAGAAAAGAATAATATAAACTAGCAGATCACTTTAACACAGGCTGGCTGTTTGTGTACTATTCATCTGTAATAATTAGCCATCTGCCTTGCCATTTTCAGATTGCAGTTTTCTGAATGTACTTAGGAGAAAAAAAACACGGTGCTGACTGTATTTATATCTGAGAGTTTAACCTGTGTAAAAGAGACAAGAGAAAAGTAAAGTTCTTTGCAGAAGAAAATAAAACAACTTTCGGCCACATTTTCCAAGTTAAAGAGATGAAAACACACTGAGTTTTAGAGATTACAAACAAGGTAAGAGGCTTATTTTTTGATACAATACCCTGCGGTCAAACTAACAGTACACAGATTACTATAATCTAATTGAATTATATCCAACAGTAAAACACATGGGAAAAATAGCTCTAAATATACATACTTAATGATATGCTCCAAATTCACTATGACCACCCAAGAAAGAGACCCAGCAGAAACTGCAGATGATTCTCTGGAAACATCGGTTCAATATTCAAGGATAGTCAAAATGCAAACAGAGTACAAGAAAAGACACTGAGATCAAAGTAGAAGCACCACTGTGCTGCTGAATCCAGGTTTCCCCTGCAACTGGAATTCTGCATGCTGTTTTCTCCTTGCCATTTCACAAACAATGGAAACAACTGGGAAGGTATTGAAACACATAGATCAGAGAATCACTGTGATTTCCATAGTGGCAGAAAATAAACAGACTGGATGCTTTCAGTGTAGTAAAGAAATGAATTAGTGGCATGTAAAAAAACTTGCATTCAATATACAGAAGATATTTTACTATTTATTGCAAAATGAGATTTGCAAAATAAGAATTATTAGCCAAATAAATGAACAGATGCCAGACTTAAAAGAACCCTAGGAAATACTTTACAGTGAAAGAAGAACTAATTTAAAAACTTCAGGAGTTCAGGATACCATGGAAGCAAAAAGGCTGTGCTGGTTCAAAAGGGATTGAACAACTCATGGTATCTACTAAATCATTTGGATTAGGCTCCCTGGGGAGTCCTCAAACTACTGGATGTTGGAAGAACGTATAAAGGGAATAATCTTTTTCTGTTGTCATTGCCCTTCCCTGATACTTATGTTTACTTACATTAAAAAATTACTTTGTCATAGGCAAAAAAATAAGCAACTTTTAGCCATACTTTAAGTTCCTCAGATCCCATCAAAATGAGTAGGTCTTTTCTATTCCTTTTATAAATATATAGAAGGAATAGAGCATATATGTATATACATATACACACACACATACATACATAGATGTGTATATATATGTATATGCATTGTATATATAAATATACACACACAATTTAATTTAGTATAATAGAATAGAAATTGAATATATACATATATATATATATATATACATTTAATTTGGGAAATACAATTGAATAAAGCTTTTGTTTTGCGCAAAAACCTTCAAGATTTTCTATACCTTGAGGGATAAGGGGAGATTTGAAATTGTATTTCATTTTTTTTTCCCTTTGAAAAAGAATTAAGAAGAAATCTCAGTCTTCACAGAATACCATAGTTTCCCAGTGTTTAGGCAATTCCCTTGGGGTGTGGGAAATGGGAGAAAGCACAGTACACAGCAGGGCTATGAAGGGGCTCCAAGTGGGAAACACAGTATAACCCACATAAAGACAGTTAATCTGTTCTCTTTAACAGGTTGATCAGGGCTTCAACCTCAGGCTCCTGCATCTCAAATGACAACATAATCCACCCAGCTGCTGGATCTTCTAGTGTAGTTGTCTCCTAGTTATCACCTCTCCTGTCAGAACTGCTTCACTTTTCATAAATTATCAGTAGATTTAACGGGGAATTGCGATGCAATTTTACACAGTCCCAGAAATATGCCCTAGCTGCTGAAATATACATCTTTCAGGATCTTTCTCCTTAGTACAATATTTAGTTATTCACACACACTGTAGAAGTACTCTAACAAAAGTGTTTTTAATATTATAAGTAACAGAAATGATGCTTTTCGTGGATTTTTCATAAGCCGTAACCGATTTTTCATAAACCATATTTCTAAATTTGGTATAGAGATTCTATGGGAGAACTTTTATACTCTCACAGAGGCCTACTCACTTTAATTGGGCTTTAACTACAGAGAACTTCAAAGAAATTATCAGTGGTTGTAGGAATTGGAAACAGAGATTGTTTGGGGGCTAGGTTTTTTTATTTTGAAACTAATTTCTTGAGATCAGCAAATGTTTTGTGACTATATATGCAATCATGCACTTAAAAATAAATATCAAGAAGGAGAAAAAAACTTTTTTTTTCCTTTCAGTAGTTTCACCTCTTTTTCACTTTTTTTTTTTTTTTCAGCCAACTTCTGGAGGAAAATCAGAGTGAACTAACAATTTATTACTTCTTTATACTCTGTCTGAATAGTACAGTAACAGATGTTGAAGACAGATTTTTTTCAAAAGAAAATTCATACATAAAGATTAATACAGCCAACAGTAATGAAAAAGTAAGCAGTAAAATTACACAGAGACTGTATGTCAACTGCTGCATCAGTGGATACTTGCAAGGAATACTGTTCAGGTGAAAACCATAAATTAGAACTTAACTTCTCTCCCATTTGCACATATAATGTAAAGCTGGAATACTTACCAAAAACTTGAAGGAATGTCTGTTTCTTATCATTTCCCGCTTTGTTTTTAGCGCTACACATGTATGGACCAGCATCAACATTTTTTATATCTCTTATTGTTAGTTCTGTATTGCTTACTCTCAACATATATTTTTCATTTTCCTCAATAAGTTTACCATTCCTAAAAAAAAAAAGAAAATAAAAAGGATCAACCAATATCTTCTATTGGCTGAAAGAGTGTGCGATGGGAGCATCAATCAGTTTAAAATAATCTTTGTTCGAAGACAGTGCTATTACGCGATCCTCAAAAATGCATTACCTAGCACGACATAAATTGGCAATATGTACACAAGGGAGCTGATTTCAGGATGATGAAAATTGTTCTGCTGGATGACAGCTTTTCTTCATAAGAATGTGCACATGCCAGACATAACCAAATTATCCTGGACTGTATTTTGAACTTAGAACCACCACCTCACAATTTTACTGACAGTTTCTAAAATTTGTATCTATTAAAATATTATCTTTATTCTGAAATTTTCAATATTGACTTCATGATAGAAACATGTACTTGTGAATAGAACTCAACAATATATTGCTTGCAAAATAAAAGGAAGGATAGAGAGAAATCAGTAAGACAAAGCAACATCATATATACTTTCATGAAAGAAACATTTAGAAGTACATTTGTAAAGTATACTATGGATGTCACATCAGTAACAACGCAACAACTTATAAAAAATATTTTGTATTACACGTAGAGTCTACTGTGACATAAAGAACTCTTACAAATTATTTCTTCTTTGTGGCTGTTGGCTAGACACAACTTAGTAAGCATCCTATCCCCGACATTACAACATTACTATGAGTTTTGACCAGATGGTAGAGAAAAAATAAACCCGGGTAGAATTCTGATAGCTGATCAAGGCTTGACCAGTCCATTTCATCACTGTGGTATACACACAATTATCACAGCTGCTTCCTTTTTTTTTTTTTCCTCATTTTGCTCTGCTTCCCTGGGCTTCTTTTCACCTTATTTCTGTTGAACCATCAACAGCTCTAACATTATAAGCACCTACATAAAAATTGCCTGATTTTTGTAGATGTTTCTAATCCTGTTGACAGTACCAAGTCTAAAAAACAAAACAAACTATTTATGAAATGAAACCAATGTGCGTATGTCCAGTTTTACAGCATGTAATTTTTCTGAAGAACTGGGCAACAATTATTATTATTTTTTTCTGTTATTGTAGTGCTGATAATTATATATATATGACAGTATTTTCTAAAATAGTATTTTCCTTATGAATGAGAATATTGTTTCTTTCTTGGATTTATTAGTATCTGTCCATTGCATTCCCCTTGCATTCATATAGCATTGATCTTAGTAACATTTTTGAAGATAACTCTACCTATGCACTCAGTTCAGCTCACTATGATGGTATTTCTTCTTTTCATTTTCAAAGTCAATCATAGATTTTGTGTAACAGAACAGAAAAGGTCTATTTTTAACACAGGTGTTTTCACAAAAATTCCAACAATTTCTTTAGGAAACAGAAGTCTATATCCAAAATAGTTTTCAAATGCTTGTCATCCCAAACATCACCATATCTATGATGATTTCTAAGCAGAAATGAGATTATGAGCTTTTCTCTGGAGCCTCTGGGGAATGGGGAAATTCATATTGATGTTGATATTATATATACAAAAAAAAGAATAATGCAGTAAAAGAGGATTATTTCTTTTATCAGATAATTCCATCAGTTAAGATAAGAGGATTGATCCAGCTAAACTTTATCAGTGTAAATTATTTTCACACATGTTAACAACCATGTTGGTTTCAGTAGCACTATTCGCATGAATAAAGATTACCAGTTCATGACCTGTAAATTTGAATCTTTATCCTGTCAAATTTAATTCCATTATAATCTTTCTCCTATAAAGGTTACACATTTAATACTAAAGTGACAACAGCTTCAAGAGATATCACTTAAATGGTGAAAGTATTAGATTTTTGCAATGTCTGAAATATTTACAAAGTACATTTGCATGTTAAATGCAACCGTAACTAAACCTGGCTGGCTTTTCTTCATTGCTAGATACTTCAAACTTGCTAACCTGTAAGTGAAATAAAGTATTTTTAGAGAAACATGGCATGTTAGATTAGTTTCCTCCACCTGTCACTGAGAAAACTTTTATATTTTGTTGACGCTTTATCCAAGCATAGCTATATATTCAAAAAACAGTCATTTTCACTGAGTACCTTTATTACATACACCCATTTCACAAATAGATAACATGAGATAAATTAAAGAAAATGTCTGAATTCATATTGAAAAGTAGGGTAGTGGGGAATAAAATTTGACCTCATCATTCTCAAAACTTGCTTGAAACAAATATTGAAATTATTTAAAAATCAACACTCTCAGTAATAAATTTCTAGATTTAATTCCACTTGCCTATTTAAAAATAAAAAATAAAAAAAAACAAAACCCTTTAATAAAGCTGAAGTTAATATCAACTTACATCAAATATCACAAATTACACTAAACAAGACAAAATTGGGAATATGACACCTTGGCCACTAATTCTGGCCAAGACAAAGACAGAACCAATTCAATAAGGTTTTCAATAGCTGACAAATATTAATATCCAATAAAGTAGTTTTGATAGAATTTGTTATTACTGACAACGTTTCTTACATTTTCTTCAAAGTAGAGAAGAAATATATTGATCAAGTTTTCTTACATTCATTCTAATTTCACAACAACAACAAAAAAAAATTGGAAACTTTCTAGAAAACTACAGATATCTATCTTGAGGTATGTCTGAGCGGATTCTGTGTTCTACTAACTCCCACCAAATTGCAAATGAAAAGGGACCTGAACAGTAAAGGGCAGATATTTCAAAAATGTGATGATATTAACACTGGAATACTATTTAGAATTAAGTTTGCTTCAACTCCAACAGAATATCTGAGCTCCTCCCACCTTACTTTCTCTGCTTGTACATCAATAATAACGTTCTGTCACAGAGATTAGGTCTTTTTGTATCACGCACTATACAGTCCCTTGCTCCCAGCACCTCAAAAAGGAAGAATATGCTCTAATTGCAAGGAGTTTATAACTTAAAAAGACAAAATAAACCAAAGACAAAAGAAAAAAATGAGGAATGAGAGGAGAAAAAAAAAAAAAAGAAGAAGAATGATACACATAACCCAATACTGCACAACATACATCAGTGCCTGAAGTGGGAATAGAACAGAAATGCACTCATTAAAAATCCAGCACCCAGCACGCTCGCTTGTGAGGCTTTCATAAGATCTTCACAAAAGATACTTAATGAAGGGTCTACACAAGTCAGTTATCTCAGTCACCTGCAAATCAAAGGAGTATCTATTTCCATAGTCTCTGATCAGCAGACAGAGACACAAGTGTCTCTCCAAGATATTTATTCTGTCATATTAATAAAATGCTAAAAAAATACAATTGTAAACAGAGATATCCATGAACTGTGGCAGTCTATGTGATCATTTCTGAACAATGTAAAGCATCATTGTTGGGTTGTCTTACATGTCTACACATTGACAATGTAGGATTTCAGACAACTCTTCAGAGTTTTGGGCAATGACCTCAAACATTACATAATGAGAATACTCAACTGCAGTTTGTGAATTCAGTGTTAGTTCTTTAATTTTGACTCTGTGAATTTTTTCTTTTTCCTGCTACTAGATTTTCAGTTCTAAGCCATATCATGCAAGTAACTTTGTGTTCTCTTGATTTACATCTCCTGCCACTCAAATCACTTTACATAAGAGAAAATTTAAATCAGCATTTGGCTTTTGGCATGTTAAAAAGAAAGGTGTCAGTCAAAGGAAGTTAACATTTAAAACAAAACTAACAATGTTCAAAGATGCCAAAAGAGATTAAGAAATGATGGGAATTCTTTCTAAGTTCATTTTGCACCTGAAAATGCAGTGACCTTTGGATTCTTCCGAAATATTTTAAGTGGATGCAAATTATTCGTGTCTAAAATAGAAATGTTCATCCATATAAGATATCACAGAACTGATTCATATTTTTGTTACAATTAAAAGAACACGGAATTTATTGATGATTGAATTTTTAGAGCTGGTATAGGGTAATTGTTTAAAAATGACATGGCTTTAGTATATTCATTTCATTGTCACCACCAAAAAAATACATGAGCTTTAAAAACAGTTCCATATTTCAAAACATTGTATTAAAAATGTCTAAAACGTCCACAGATGCTAACAGTGTCCAAATTCATATCCGCTTTTGACTATCTCCTTGAAATGGACAGTCAGAAATGACTAGGATCATTTTTTTAAAATGTACTGTCTTTACAGTTATTTTTGTTAACAGTACTATTGATCTATGGTGGACATTTATTTAAGGCCAAACTGCACATATCTTTTGCCTGAAGCATTCATGTGCAAAAGTTATTGGTAGATTTAGGCGTTTTTTTGTGAGATATGCAGTTTTTTCCCTCAGATATTAAGAATTAACCTTAATAAAATAATTTTTGTTGCATTTATATTTTTTTCCTCTTACTTGTAACTAGAGAGCACCTGAATTGGTGCAAGTTCATTCACTTATTAATGCTGAAATTAATTTTGGAAGTTAACAGCAGGAATGATCAGCAAACATTTAAAACTCATTAAAGAAATTAAGACTGCACAGCTCACTTAATGGAATGTTGTAGAAAATCATGATACATTTAAACAGTACTCTTAACTGCAGATCTCAGTTGAACTTACCTATACCAACTGATTTCAGGTGGAGGTGATCCAATGGCTCTACAGAATAAAGTTATTGCCTCTCCTCGATCTGCAGTGGCATTAAAGGTTTTCTGTAGCAGAGTAATTGCTGGAGGAACTGAAAAATAAAACATTAGGTCCTGTTAATGGAAAATAAAGATTTTATATATTGCTGGAAAATGTAAAACATCCTTTCTAAAGGATCTTTTTCTAATTTTGGAATTTACAGTTACAGTTAGTGATCAACTTCTTATATGAATCACTGTTATTCGTCTTCCTTCTTCCACATTTGATGATATATTTTTGATGTTATCAAGATACCTTGTGATACCTTCTGAACTACAATAAATAAAGCCTTATTCTGCAGTTATGAAAATTTATGATGGAAGTATTTAAAGTGACCAAAGTTGTATCTAGCATGCACAAGAGAGAGTTATGAGCTTAATTTAACTATCATCTCAAAAGAAAATATATTTCAAAGCTTTTTTTTTTTAATTCAATTATATAACTGATATTCAACTATGCGCTGAGGCCAGACAGTGTTCTACACTACAAAATTATCACTAGCTTAAAATGGTGAAATGTTACAGAGTTCACTCTAATTTAATTTTTCTTATTTTTTTTCGGGGAAGTCATCTGTTTATCTTTGGTTCAGACCTTGTACATACATAGGTTGGAACTAAGGAATGAATCCAGAAGAGGAAAAGCCAAGTAAATCCAAGTAAATCTAGATATGATAAGCAGCCTAGATATGACTGGCAAGTTTCTTGAATTTCTGCCTTCAAGGAAAATGGTAAAATTCAGTAACATTTAAGTCACAGCAATTCCTTCTATTTCAGTTAGATCAGGGTGTCTACCTGATATATGGAAATTTTCAGACATAAAAGAAAATGTAAAGAAATAAATTTAATAAGCTTCTTAAAAAATAGTACTTAATTTCAAGAGGCCTTGGATTTTTTGTCTTATTTTACATTACAGTTCGTAAAAACTGCTGTTTAGACTTAATTGTAAATACTAGCAGAGAAGAAATACCATTTAAAAGTTCAGTGTTGCAGTAGGAAAAAATAACCTGAACATGATTTTCAAAGATATAATCCAGTTCTTCTAGTATTTCCTTTTTTTACCAATTGCAACTCTCCCCCCCAGGCTTTTATATATTGGAAACTACATGTTGTATATCAAAACAAGATTTTTGATTTAGTATTTCCTAGTTAACATGCATTTTGTTCACATATCTTTTGCATTATACAAAAACAGAACCAATATAATGAACAGCAAGGTAAAATTATAGAAATTTTCAAAAGGCATAAGTAAATGTTTACTTATTGTGAGTTGCTTTCACAATTTTTATAGTGTGATGAAGTGTTAAGTTTCAAGGATCACTTCTTTTCTGTCTGAAGTTGCATGGGCCACTAACCAGAATTGCAAATACTGTGTCCCCTAGGGCAATAAACCTCCAAATTTGTACAATCTGGACATACAGACTTTTAACTCTGCTGCTAATATCTACTATACGTTCAGTCTTCTTCTTTTTCACAAATTAGAAGAGAGAGTATTTGTGCTGCATTTCCAGGTCTCACCATGAAACTATTCAATCTTGCTCTTCCAGCACTAAGCAGAACACTGATTAAAGTGCCAAATTGTTTGTTCTATAGCTTTTATTTCTTACAACTACGTGGAAGTGCCTTGAGTCATAACCGCTGTTGTGTTCAGCTAGTTTGGATGCGGGTACAACAAAGAACATATTCTACTACTGTCTGACAGAAAGAAATACTGACCATTTTATTTTTCCCCCTGCCATTTATGTCTCTCCCAAGTGCTAATTAGCCAGTGTTATGACAACTAGCATAATATCCACCTACAGATGACAGGAGTAAAGGAGACATGTTTTCAAGACATGCATTACTGACTTTTCATTCCTTTTCCTCAAAATGAATTATATCTCTACAACATTGTCTGTATGCATAAAATTCCACTATTTACCTCTAAATTCTAGACTGTTTTTCTTTTTATCTTTGTTTCAGAACAAGAAATTTCAATTTGTAATGTAAAGACACTTTGGTGAGAGTCACCTATTTCAGCTTGCAAGGAAATCATTATTGCTAAAGAATTAATATTCTATCCAGGTATCTGAGTCACCTAGTCTACAACACCTGCATATGCTGCTGCATCAATTGTGAAAATTTCTGCTACTTCTGTAAATATCTAAATACGAATTTATCCTTCTAACTTCTGGCAAAAAAAAAAAAAAAAAAAAAAAAAAGAATGAATTTCTGAAATATGATCCTTACATCATTTGGAGAGTGACTTTAAATCATTTTATTTTGGTGGTTGCACGGTACCAAAAGGGAATCACAAAAGAACTATTCTGAAGTTCAAACGGCTTCAGAGTATGCAATAAAGTACATAGCTTTTTATAAACTATGCAAGTTTCATGCTCAGTTCAGATATATGCTACAAAACTTTCAGCTTTGCTAAACTAGAAGTTCGATAAAGCTTTAAAGCCAAACCCAAAATTATTTTTATCTTACCGTAGTGTACCATTTTGTGTTTAGTGCTTCATTGCAACTGGATTTTTGTCAACTCTACCTTAACATTTGAGCAGTTTGCAGCACCAGCAAAGTGACAGCTGTGCCCAAAACATACTAAGCAAACTTATTCTATATGTCCACTAAGAGAACTCAAAAAAAATATTTTTTGTCTCATCTGTCACACCACCAGATATTTTAAAATAAAGTATGCTTTTGCAGGAAAATTTCACTTACATAGAACTATGAATGTTTAGTATTATACTATTATTTTTTTATATGTGAAGTTTTAATTTGCTGAGAAGAACCACTCTGAGACACAAACACCATTCATGAGTTTAGACTGAGTTATCAATTAATTATTACCAAATAATTTTGGTCAAAACAAAAAGGCCTTTTAATGCCTTTGCCATTCACTCATTCTTTTCTGTCTTGAGCTCTAATTTACAAAGACCAAAAACTCAAAAACTCAAACTTTTTTTTTTTTTTTTTTTTTTTTTTGCTGTTGGATAGAGAGGGGAACCTACTAAATAAAGCACTTACTTGAAAGAAAAGGTTATCTTGGTTCAAATCTTTTCCCTGAATCAGGTGATTTGGGGGTCAACTACATCATAAACAACACTTCATCTACATGCAACGGGTAAAAGGACAGCTAATACTTTGGGGGATTTTTCTTTTCTTTTCTTTTCTTTTCTTTTCTTTTCTTTTCTTTTCTTTTCTTTTCTTTTCTTTTCTTTTCTTTTCTTTTCTTTTCTTTTCTTTTAATTCTGCAAAATCTCATAATTTCTGCAAAAGGCAATCTGAGACTCCATGCATTTCTACCATAGCCTATATATTTGAGTTAAATATGAATAAAACATTGAAACAGATCATATTTGCAGAAATGTACCCATCCTGCTCTCACAGTGTCAGTTCTTGATCAGCCTGTTTAATAAAAAAGGCATTTAGAAAGGAACATACTCATATCATCATATGTTGGCAATCCACAGACTCTCCAAATAAATCAACAAAGCTACAATTGTCTCAGCCTGCAAACTTCTCAAGTTGCCTTTTTTTCCCCTCACAGTTAGCTGAGAATGCAACTCACATAAGGAATTCTGTAAGTTAGACTCTGCAAAAAAGGACCAGTCAAGGACAAAACATTTAAAACTCAGAACCTAGCAGACATGTTGGAAGTGGTTTCACTGAAACACTGACATTAAATAGAATCTGTAGATGAAAAATTGTCATTTATGAACTGTGTTAGGTTAAGCTAAATGCTCCATATTGTCTTTTTCTGCATTCATATTCATTGTTAGAGGTTTCTAATAACTGATAAATTGTAAAATGGCACTTCTAAAATAACTTGTTATATAGCTTACTATTCATAAAAGTAAAATGTTAAAAATATTAAATAATACCACCAATCTTAATAAAACGTGTCTGTGTTTTTAGGATCTTTTTAAATACGGGAAATCAACAAAGTAGGCACCAATCAGTGAAACTGAATAATTATGAAAAATGAAGTGTTTTAAAATAGCAGATGAGAAAACACTGAAAAATACAGTGAAATAAATTACTGCACATTATAGTCTGAAACTCAAGTCTTCCAGTGATTTTCAGTGTTCTGTGAATGATTTTAAAAAACATCTTCACATATTTATATAAAATCCCTATAAAGCAATATATGTTCTACTTACAATATAAGAGACTTAAAAAATACTAAAACAGACATGACAACTACAACTACCAGTTTAATTTTTTTTTAAGTGGATACATTTTAAAATTAAGTTTACAATTAAAGCAGGAAGTCAATTTAACAACTTTTAATCCTTACCATTCACAATAACAATAATATCCCGAAAGTCAATTTCTCCTCTGGCTTCCACTCTTCCTTCACATCTGTATACTCCCTCATCACTTTTATTGATGTTAAGAATTTGGAGATTGTTGTTTGGTAATACTGAAAATCTACCTAGAGGGGCAAGTAAAGGATTAAGCAGTATTAGTAAACCAAGACAGTGCTAGAAATGCTAGCACAGAATAATGACATTTAAACACTTTTTCTATACAATCAAAATGATCACTGACAAGACATTTGGCTATTTAAAAGTAAAATGCAAACTGACACATTTGTTTTCATTCCAAGTCTAATTACATTGTTCTTTTCTAATATTCAATCAGGATTTTCCATTCAAGTATGCTTCTTGTATTCAATGACTTTTCAAAGCAACTGCAATTCATAAATTATCACAAAATGGGTGGAATACAAACATATGCAACAACAGTAAGGCAAAAGATATGGAATAAGATAAATCCATCAATTTAATAAAGTTAAGAAAAAAAGCTTCTTTGCTCTCCAACTTGATTAATCAACTGTTTTGTGCCCATTTTACAGCACTATTGTCTGTCACCTTGCTTGCTCCTCCTGGTCCTTTACTCATAAACTATTATTCTTGACTATGCATCTCACTATAGTCTAACATTTTGTTGCCATATGCAGACATTCACAAAAAGACATCAGTCCAACAAACAACCTTCTGCATAAATCCAACATAACCCTAAATCCAACAGAATTTTTCAGTAGCTCAAGTGCATTGCAGAAATAGATTCTGGACAAGAGTGTTAATCCTTTGCTGGATATGCAGCAGCACATTTATAATCTACAAAGTAAACTAAATTTGAATTTAATTTTTCTCTTCTATCTATCTGAACTAGTCATTATTAATCTTTGAGGAGCATTAATCCTGAAAGTCACTGTGTATAGTTCTTGTAGCACCTGTGTATTGGCTACACAGCATTCTCTTTTATCTAAACCAGCCTCATGCTTTCAATATTAGCTAATGATGTGATCTACAAGTTTGCAGTTTTAACCAGTGTTCTGGTGCCATTTTTTACAGTTTTCCTTTCCTTTTTACTCTGTTGGAACTATAAAACATGCTAGGTTTCCCACAACACAACACTGCTATTTCAAAACAGTGATATGCCACATTTGGTATTAAAGTTTTTATATAATTGTACAGATAAATCTATTTATTGAACATATGTACACAAATATCTACAAGAAAAAAAAAAGCTCTTATGCCTTGTGAGTTCTGTTCCATAGTCAAAATTGTATAAAAAAATCACGTGGGGAAAAATGTAATTACACTTCACCTGATTGAAGTTTACAGGACATCAATGGCCTCAACACATTTACACTGATTACATCTAGTTTATTAAAGTCATGCTTGAACATTAATGCCATTTCACACACTATCACATACAAATTACTTTTTTTTTTCCTTCTTTCCAGTCCCTACACAATTCTCAGACAGCTGAGCTTGGAAATGTTTTCACTTTGGCGATATTTTCATCATAAATTCTTAGTGTGTGAGGTGAAGGACAGGATAATTGGATCACGTTTATTCTTTAAAATGTGGAAAACAGGAAGGGTATCTGAAGGTTCGTTTAATAACAGGAAAAAGAAAAAGTTCTATCAGTGCTGGCTGAATATCTTTTCACCAAAGAATAATTTTTTATTGGAAGTTTTTTTTCGTCTACACTGTGAGGATGTGCATACAATAGGAGATGTTCTTATGAATAAACCAGGTATAACATATTATTTTTTCCACTGCTACTACTGTCTATCATACAGAAAAAAAAAATATTAATACAGGTGGCATTAAAAGGACACAAAAGAATGGAACATGAAATAAGTACATGATTTTCTTGAGAAATCATTGCTCCCCATTTTTTTACACTTTGGCAAGACTGTGAAGGAAGAGTTCACATCCCTATGAAAATACCACTAAATGCACGATGATATTATTTTTAGCAAGAAACAATTCTGAGTACACAGGTTGGGTCAATAGACTCCCCAAAACCTAAGCAAGCAACAGGTTAGGTACTGGTGGACGCATGTGCACTACAGAGCTACTCAGAAGTTTCAGAGTAGCTGGGCAAACAAGGACTGCCTGGCAGATCATGCGCACAAAATTCCCTGTCCCACAGATATCCTAAAAAAATATGTGTGCTCTACTGAAAGACATTATAGCTGATAGGTGTGCACACTGACTTGGCACTGCAATCTCCAGTCGATCGCTCTTTTTTCTGGACTCAACACAGTCACCTTCAAATGCCCAATTTAGGAGAACATAATCTCATCCTTCTTTTCAGACTATTCAAATGTTAGAGAGTATGAAGAGAAAAAGGGATTACCTATCTCTTTCTTCAGAGTGAGAGGCAGAAGAGCCATCTGCTGACAGCTGGAATGTACATGGGCTTATGATTTTTAGGCTTTACTGTATTCTAGTGTATATACCAGACACCACAACATCTAACATAAAAGGTTAGGTACAATCGTTCATCCTAAGACTCTGACAATAAACATCTTGAATTTTGAAGAAAAGAAGCTGAATTAATATATCCCTAACTAGTCACTTTCCACAGGAAAGAATGTTCCTCAGCAAGAATTTCTTCTTCTAGACCAAATTAAAAGCGGTATGCAGCCATGTTAAATGGAGGGACATTCTCCATACAACAGAAAACACTCAGATCTGACCCTCAGTTTTATACAAGCACATTTAATAGGCCTCTTACACTGCCTCTCTACAGACTGCTTTTTCCATTTTTTTCCATTATTGTAATTAGGACTGTGCAAACTATTGACTTGAAGCAACAGCCTTGATTCAAGCAGCAAATCTCTGAAAATTTCTTCCCTTTTCTCAGAGAGTACAGTTCATGGGAGAAACAGTAGGACTGAATTGATAGAGCTTACCCTATACGATCTAGAGGGTCAGACTGGTTCATCTGAAATCTGTTTCATGTAGCTGTCGGAATAAGAAACTGCAATTTTTTTGAGCACGCTGCTCACAAAATAAGATCATCATCACCCCACTTGTTGGGAAAAAAACAAAATGGCTTAGAAAATATGCAATTACCATTTGTAATTCTATTAGTTATTGGGAACTGCACATCTGTTTAATATTGTGGATTTGAAAACTACATCTATATTTTTGAAAATAATTTCCTCCTGACAATACATAGTGCAGTCCTACAGTCCTGCTATCTATGGTGAAAAACACTTTATAGAGTCATGCAACTGAGAATAGAAAACACAAATATACTACAAATCATACAAAAAACATGAAGGATGCACCAAGCCTAAATATCTTCTCTCCGGTCAGATATAACATACAATTTTGTACACACATTATGCTTATATATCACATCTATACTATGTTTATGTAGAACTATGCATTTAATTATCTGATAGTGGAATTCTGACATACCATTGTGATTTGAACTCTGTCAGAATAAATACCTGGTTAAATACACAGACATTAGGTAATTTGTAAGTATACTTAGATAGATTAGCACCTAGAATACGTATATTAACAATGACAGCTAGTTCTTCTAAGGTTATTTCTAACAAGGCCTATAAATTAATATGCAAGTCTGTCCATAAATTTTTGTACTCACTTTATGCATTGTAGAACAAGCAATATTTAAGATCCCTTGAAGCGCTAGCATTGCACAAAAGCTGAGCAACTCACTTAAAATTCCAGATAAGATCTGAGCAATGAAAACAATCCCATTCACTCTACAGCTCATACAGCAACCCTGACTCCCACACAATGAAATTATGAGTCATGGCAAATTAGCTCTTGAAAAGAACAACACAGAAACCCTTAGAATATTCCCAGAAATTTTTGCTTTGTATTTTGTATTATCAGGTTTTAGCCAATCTATCATACTTTAATCAAGTTAAGACCAGAAAGACACTTTTGAACATTTTGATCTTCCAGGCTTTTTTCTTTTTCTTTTACCAAAGGATAAGAGACAACCATTCCCACAGTCACATTTTCATTTGCAACACTAAAAAGATCTTAGGATGGTCTAGCAATGGTGTAAATAAGGTATTAGGTACATACTGCATTAGATTTACTATATTAGATATTAGGTATGTACTAAATTAGATATTGGTATATATCTTAGGTGTTAGTGAGGTGATATTTTCAGTTAGCTATATGCCTCATACACAGGACAAATCTTTAAATTCTCACTTCAGATTTTGTGAACTGGCCTTCTGGAGAAGTCATTCAAATGGAACATAGGTTTATATGGAACATAAAATTATAGATACTAGTAGCCGTCAAGGATTTGTTAAATTTAACAGGAAAGGTCAAACATTTTAAATTATGTGAATAGGATAAAGGTACTGATCCTTCATTGGGGATTTTGAACCTGGAAATATAGAATGAAACTCAGTCTTTTTTATGTCATAAGGCATGGAAAAAAATTAACCTTAAGACTTCACATATACACTTTTTCCATTTTCATGATAAATTGATATAGACATTGCCAACATTCATGAAGTTCATACTGTCTTATTTTTACAGCAGTTAAAATCTCACTTCCTCTCAAGTATTGGCTGACTACTGCCTATTCTGCTATACAAAAAAGCTAAACAACAAACAAAGTATTCTGCTGTTTAAATTAAAATCAGTTTATCTTATTCTACTTTTTCACAGTGTAAATTTTATGGAGGAATACAATTAAAAAGATTTACGTATTGAACTTAAACCTTGGATTTTTCAAATAGTGTGATTTTGAAAAGAATAGTTTTATTTCATTAGTGAGCCTGTAGAGGTGAGATTAATTGGTAAAACAAATAAAAAGCAATATTTAACAAACAGCAACGTTCATTAAAATTACTCTTCTTTGCTAATACAGAAAAAAAAATACATTTCTTCAGAAAATACAATAAATTATCACAGTAAGACAAATATTTTTAATGACATAGCTACCTAAAGACAAACAATAATTTTTCAAGATGCATTTCACAGTGAAGCATGTTCAACCTTTATTCTTTATTTGATCATTCTTTTGACTAACATAATTTCACTTACTCTGATTTCACAATTTCTTATTTTTCCTGTTCAAAATTTTAGAAATAGACCTACAAGTATAGACAAAGTGGATCATAGCTTTCATTTGGATCTTGGAAAGATATCATTTTGGAGGGATATAAACCTCCAAGTGATGTCTAAACCATTCTAAATAAATAGAAATAAAAACAGAAATAGAAATATATAGGTTACTTTCAGGAATCCTTTATTAACATGCTACACTAAAAGATGATTAGTCTTCTTTTAAAATGATAATTAGAATAGTATTTTAATATTAATTATAATGTATAACTTAAAGAGTTACCAAAATACTAACTGTCAGAAGTAGCTGTGACTTCCTCATTCCGATACAACCAGCTGACAATGGGAGCAGGTGAACTAGTAACGCGACAAACCACCTCCGCATCTTGTCCCTGCCTGAATTCTTGAGGAGATGTTATATCGCGGAAAGTGAGCTTTTCTGAAAAGGAAGAGAACAAAATATACTAAATCCGGATTACTTGGACTGAAATTATATAAAGGTGATAAAGGTGACTCTTACGCCTTCTTCTTGAGAATTACTCCTATAGAATTACTTCCATAGAATATTTCGCCCAGATTATACTAAAATGATTCTGTATACAGGACATTCAGCTTGTCTGTAAAAATTATTTTATAATCATTCAGAATTAAGAATATTTTGGTTTTGCGTATAAACTGAACACATCTGATAAATATTTTCATTTTTTTCAGTGTTTCAGAGCCCAATCCTGAAATTCTAAATTTTTGGAGGGCTAACCATTCAGTTAACTAGTCCTCTTTACTTTACTCTGTTAAGTGGTTATTCTTCATGCTACTATTGCTGAAAAAAAAAAAACCATGTTTTTACTCCATCAAAACTTCCATCAAACAAGATTTTATTAATAGGTTGAATAAATTCAGTATTATGAGAATAGAGTTAAAGAATTCTTTGATGGTAATAATCCACGATGTCATAAGAGAGCTAATGCAAAAATCCACTGCATGAAAAAGTGTCCTGGAACAATTTCTTGAACACAGGGGAAAGGGGAAACTGATTAATCTTCTCCAGGATGAAAGATTGACAATTCCATTTCAGTGAACGCTTTGAAGAAAGGAAGATGCATCTCCACCTTGTATTTTTCTCTTCATGTCCCTTTTGAGTGCAGGAGCAAACAGTAAACAATCTGCATTATTCTCTTGATAGAGGGAACACACTTTTACTATATACACCTCTTAAACACTTAAATAAATGCTTGAAATAGTTGACCCCAATTAAGTCTATAAAGTCTATAACCCTATAAAGTTGAGAAAAACTCTCATTGACACTAGCGACCAGTCAGTTACTGGACTCTATGGTATACTCTTTTTCCTTGCAATAAATCACAAATATTGAATTTTATATTCAACTTTAAATGTCAGTTCCCATAAATCTTCACATTCATTGTGTGGGACTTTGGGTTTGTCTATCCTCTGAATTATTAAAATTACCACAAGCAAACACTTCAAAGGATTTCAACTTTGCTCAGCAGTCTGCTAATGGAGTGACTGGCAGCTTTAGGCATACAAATGACTTCCACAAAACTTGAAATCCTTTGAACCGTCAGCTTTCAAGACGTCATGTAATTGCTCGTAACTCCTATCATCGTCCTAATGGTTATTTTATCAATTCCATTTACTTTTAAACAGTATGCCTTTTCTTATCTGTGTTATCTGTACCTTTCAGAAGCTGTACTTCATCATTTAATTGTGTATTTCCTGTCTCATTGCAATTTGGTAATGTCGAGTCCAACTGCTACCATATTTTCTTATGAATATTAAAAGCTCTTTTCCAATGAAATTAGAGAAGTCAGCTTAAAAGCGGCTGGCGTATGTCCCATCCTTTCACCCACAAAGATCTGCCTTATAACTTTGAAGAAAATTGCATTTAGAATATTGCTCTTAGGTATCTTTGATTGATCTAAAGAGTATAGTACACAGCAAAGTTATTTAAATTTAAATGGAAAAAAAAAGAAACCCTCTTACAACCGTCACCATAATACAGTGCATTTACATTTCAAATATACTCTTCAATTAGTTATTTGAAATTGAAATGCATTTTGGTTGTTTACCATGTTAGCCTTCAACATTGTCTTGCAAAATTCTATAATAAGGTCAAGAACAGGAAAAGATTAATTAAAAAAAAAGCCAAAAAACTAACTCAGTCTAAAATTCACTTTTTTTAGTGACGTGCATTACTGTTTTTGCACTTTATTTAGTTATATACATTTTTAATTAGTTGAATGTGCATTTGTAGTAAGAACTAGGTTGATATAACTCTTTTTCTTTTATGTCCTCTTCTCCATTAGTGATATACAGTGCATCTTTATAACATGCTATTTTGAAATACAAAGCAGAAGTGATATACATTACAAAATGGTTATCCTCTTTTACTGGAGTTTTCTTCATAATATATGTGAATGAAACTGCAAGAAACACTATTATTTAGAAGGTAAGGTTCAGATCTTTGAAGATATTGTGATATGTTTCATTTCCCGAATAACAGACGCTTTCAAGACATAGTCTTTCTTTTGTTAATTGATAAATACTTTACTTACGATAAATTTCCAAAACAACAGTAGCTTCCTGAGTCTGTCCTTTAGCATCTGTGGCTTGACACCGGTATATGCCAGCATCTTCTATATCTGCATTGTATATGGTTAGACGTGATCGAACACCTTCTTTTTGAACAACCACTCTTTGACTAGAAACAATCTTCTCTCCTTGTGGATTGTACCAGTCTATGTTGACAGGCTCACCAATAGCTTAAATAAATAAATAAATAAATAGAAATTAAACAAGCATTCAAGTTCAGGTAATCATTATGCAATATTCAGATATTGTATTCAGATTTTGTAATCCTTTTACTCCCTATCCTCTCCTTGTCATAACCTCCCCAGCAGCACACCCTTGGCTCTGAAAGAACTGCCAGGTTGCAAGAAAGAGCTACATTAAAGTCTGTGGGAGGATGATAATGTTTCTGGCAGATGTATGATTGTTGAGACAGGAAAGTAAGTAGCTCAAGGATTGAGGATTAAAAATGCCAACATGGAAAGCTACAAAATCTTAAATGAACAAAACAGGCTGCTCAGCAGTCACTGGACCAATCCACCAGCCAGCTGGACTGCCAGTGTAAGTCAGACCAGGTGCCAGTGTTGGTGGGAGACTGCAACTCAGCAACACCAAGGATTGGTCAACCCCTCTCCTCTCCTCTTGACTGATACCTCCTGCCTGGCCGGCACAGACTCTTTGAGCGTTATCTGGGTGGAGGGATACTAACACTTCGCTGAGAAACCTGTTAAATACTAGTCTTTGCTTGTGTGCGTTAGCCAAAAACTTCACAGTTTTAAGTTGTACTTATCCTGCTTGTAAAGTTCTTGAACTTGCCTAGCAATGCCCAAACAGAGTGACCCAGGAGAAGCAGTGGCAGTTATTCCTTCCTTTGTTGTTGTTGTTTGTGGATTATTCTTCTTTGTCTGTTTTGTTGTCTTTACAGTGGTAATGTAATAGCAGCAGCCATAAAATTCAGTATTAGGTTTCTTCCTGTTCCCCACAATCTACTGCCATTTTCACTTTCTGCCATAGTTTTCTACCTTTGCCGCTACATACTTGACAGTGTGATTAAAGTATTTCATTTCAAAAAATAAAGATAAGGAAAGATAAGTGTTTTTTTGCTTAACATCTGAAGGAAATGCTGGTTCTTAGACTTGCTCTATAAATATTCCATTCACAGATTTAAGAAATAAATTTGAGAATCTATTAATGTAATCTGTGTTGTAAAGTGGATGACTTTTTAAAATAAATCTCAGTAGAATTTTAAGAGCAATTATGTTAAACTACTTTAAAAATAAAATATTTCTGCAGAGTGGCATACACAATTATTCAACATCTGATTACCTATATAAATTCTAATACCAGAGTTTAGACAAGTAAAAATGTTTTAACTAAGCAAGCATGTCAGTAGATAAAAAATATCTACACTGACATAGACAAATTTCAAACTGAGTGACTCCATTCATTCGGACTCTGAAATCAACAGTTCCTAGACTTGAAACATATTATACCAGAAAAGATCTGCTACATATTGCAATTATCACAAGTCAATGTGAATACAAAAATCATGCCATTCTAAGTTACTATTCTAAACCAATTGATTCATTTTCAAATTATGAAAAAGCTTGTAACTTAACAACCGCCCCCCTGCAAATAAAATGAATACATACCTGTGCATGTGAAGAATTTTGATTCACCCACACTGAGCTCAACTTTGCTAAGTGAAATCGTAACTTGAAGTAGGGCTGAAAAATATCAAGTACATTGTAAGCATATTTTTGGCACTTACCATTTAAAAAGTTATTATTTTCAATTTTTTGATTTTTTTCTTTCTGTAACATGTACTACATGAAATATATGACAAATCTAAGAAGTTTGGCCTTAATATTGTATCTTCTAAAAGAGAGTGTATATTGAGATAGACAAAAAATCAAACAAAAGATATTATACAAAGAATAATTATACAGCCTCATATCCTAAACCAGAGGAAAAGATGTGGAAAAAATAGAGAAATTGAATACATCGTTTCATTGTGGGCATACACAACGAAAACTCAGTGAGAAGGTTAATGGGAACGGCCACCATAGACTGAGCAAGGATAAATTATGCCTGATCTTCCTTTTTGTACTCTAGATTAAAATTAATGGCATTATGGATGGGGGGAGAAGAGTGGGTAGCATTTACTTGACTTAGTACTTGACCTTAGCTTTTGACACTATCTCCCAGAACATTCTTGTTTCCAGAGTAGGACATTATGATCTGCATGGATAGCTGTTAAATGGGCAAAACACTGTTTGGATAGTTGGGCTCAGAGGGTAGTGATTAATGGGATGTACTCTACTGGAGGCCCATAATGAGTTGAGTAACTCACTGGCCTATCCCGAGACCTGTCTTGTTTAACATCTTTATCAATGACCTGGAGGAGGTCACTGCGTAAGATTGGAGGAAAGTCTACACATGGACCTTACGAACTTTCAGCAAGGATAAACACAGAAGTCTGCACCTGGGATGGAATAACCCCTTGCTGAGGGATTAGTCAGATACACAGACTGAGGAGTGACATGGCAGACGAGTGTGCTTTGGCAGCAAGGAAAACCAACAGCATCCTGGATCTGTATTAACAGGATCATGGCCAGTAGAAGGTTGGATCATTACCTTGGCATTCCTTAGTCCACATCTAGACTATTGCATCTACTTTTGGGCCCCTGAATATACAAAGGCTTCAGCAAAATGAATTAAGATTGGGCCACCAAGATGGTCATAGCTAGAGCACTTTCCTTGTGAGGAGAGATTCAGGGACCACAGCTTGTTTATCCTAGAAAACAGATGACGGCAAGGAAGCCTAACACCAGCCACATTCCTATGGGAAAGGCATGCACATGACAAAGCAGGGCTCTCTGCAACCGCGAGCGGCAGGTAGATGACAGACAACTGGCGTAAGTCAACATGAGAGAGGTTCAGGCTGGATATAAGTAAAAATCTTTTGGAGATGAGGACAGTCAAGCAGTGGATAGGTTAACCTAGACATTATACAGCCTCCATTATAGTCAAGCACCAGCTGGGGTCCCAAACAACCACCTCTGTCCCTAGAGATGAACCTGCCTTGAGCAGGAGGTTGGACTAGAAACGTCCTTTGGTCTTTTTCTACCAGAATTATCTTACAGTTCTATGACCCTGTGAATAACCTTCCAGTACATTCTGTATTAATGATGGCATTATTAAAGCAAAATAACCATGTATTCTTACATTCTCAATCACTGCACTGTAATTACTGTAAGCAGCTGTAGCTTCTTAACATCTATTGTCTCAAAAAAAGCAGACAATAAATGTTCATGCACCAAAGCCAACAATAAAATGGATAGAAAAGGACTTAATTTGGGGGGATGAATACTTACTAAATTTTAATTCAGTATTAGACATAAGACACAAATGAGATGTATTTGAGACTATAAAAACATCTTTCAAGATTTTTAGGTTTTGAGTCTTGGAATACGTAATTATCTTCTATTCTATATATGTGTAAACACTTCTCAGAAAACTGTAACACCAATCACAGTGAACATTAGGAAATACAGAGTAGATTGAATGTCCCTAGCATATTACTCTTTTGCATAATTACTATGAAAGTACAAAAGAACAAACTTTTTTGGAGATAGACAGTATTACCACCCAATCTAACTTTTCAATATGACGAATTCTCATTTTTCCCCATGAATACATTGGAACTTAAAAGTCTGGTAGAAGATTAATAACTCTGTTATGCTAACAGCAAAAACTAAGTAAAAGGTAAAAAAAAAAACCCTGCTGTGTAAGTAGCATACTATACATAATAACAGGGCAATTATTACAACTAAGGGAAAAGCATGACAAAATGCATTTGATAGTAACTGATGTACTTCAAATTATCAGCTTGGATAAGCAAGAACTGGACCAGGTTTGAATTTTGTGTTCTATATCCACTTCAAACACACATAGGAAAAAAAAAAAAAAAAAAGAAAGAAATAGGAAAAGGAAAGTATAACTTCAGTATCACTCAACAGAACTAGTTATTTTCTAAAAAAGTGCAGTATACATTTTATACGTGACGTCCTAAGTTGTGGATCTCCTCCCGAGGACATGATCTCAACATAACTCTTCTTTTTACCACTCGCTTCCCTTCCTTCCCACCCCGCTGCACCACCCGCCCTCTTCGCCCTGCTATAAATAAATAGATAAATAGATAGATAGATAGATAGATAGATAGATAGATAAATAGATAGATAGATAGATCGATCGATCGATCGATCGATCTATAAAAAGTAGAACAAAAACAGCCACCTCTTTTGGGCAAAAGTAAGCACCCTGTTCAACTACAAAAGTTGTCCATCCATAAAGGCATCCAGGACTACTTAGGAGTCAGTAAAAACATTAAAATAGACTTTAAAAAATACCAGTTTTAGCACCAGAGCAGGTACTAGCACCACTCACATGTCAAAAGCAAGGAAAATAGCAACGACTCATTTAGCAACTGACACAGCCCTGATTGCTGAGAACATTAACACAAGAGATTGATGTTCTCATTCACATCCATGGGCCTTTACATCCATGGGAGCAGCAGTAAGGGACAAGCGTAAGTACAGGAACAGGAAATGAGCTTTTGTTGTAAGAGGCACCAATAAGTGCTAAGCCATTCAGGAGGCTACTCAAAGCAGTAACAGTAAGCTTCACTTTAACTTCCAGACATACAACAAGTTGGAAACTAAGGTACTAATAAATTCAGAGGTTGTAGAATTACAAGAGATTAGAGCCTGGACATGTATTTTAAAACAAAGATTCATTTTTAGGTCTCATACCATCATTGTCTGCTACCATATTCTTTAGGTCTGGCAGAGTTGCTTCAGAAACAAGTATATTACCATATTTACCATATATGCATGTCATCAATTTAACTTCAAGGACAATTACATTGCTCAGTTTCAATAACTTTGATAATTAATGCTGAATTACACAAATGCCATAGATTATGTAATAAATGTCAAGTAGAACATAGGAAAATGTGCAGAGAAGTGTGAGAGAGTATTTTTCCTTCATCCATGAAGTATATTTTTGAGACTACAATACAGCTTTACCAATATGCTGAACTTCACTTAAAATTCTTAGCATAAGTCCAATTATTAATAGTTTGGAGATATGCTAGCCTCATCTCTGGAAACAAAATGAAATCCTTTTTTCCACATATGGCACTTCAATATTTACAAAATAAAAAAATATATGGCCATCTGCCCAATATTTCATGCCTCATGCCCACTGCTTTTTACTGGCTCTACTTCACGTAAATTGAAAAATACTCCTGTATGTAAATTAGAATGAAAAATATTGCCCAAGTGATCAATCTAGCAATCTGTGCTTATAAGGTAGTCAGGAAAGCAGTCCATTACTAGGCTACAAGAAGGCTCACTCATCACTTACCTAGTGTATGATGTGCAATTAAAAGTAAAATACTGTAAAGAGAGGGCACATCCAGGATGCTTTGCACTACTTTCAAGTTTATTTCAATGACAACCAACTACATGGGTTATTAGAAGCTGTGATGAAGATGGTGTACTATGTATATGCCATTTGAGCTCCTGCTGCACACTAACAGCTAATAAATTAAATTATTATGGTGGTTTGTATCAGACTGGTTTGAAAGTCTCTGAATACTTATGACTCTGGCTTATAATGTCAGCCTAGGGAAGCTGTTCCAAAAATTCAAGTCAGCAGAAGCAGTTTATAACTATGTTAAAACAACAGCCAGAAACAAGCAGTAGTTTTTTGATGGGTTTGTCAAAATATTGCCTCTTCCCATGTTTCCAAGGATATTACAGAACAAGCAGAGAGTATCCGCAGTACATTACTATAAAATTACTTCGGGTAGAACACTGTGGACCATAATTTCATGGTATCAGCTGCTCTGGGAAGAAGTACAGCCCGGGATTCATTCCTTCTTCAGTATATGTGCAACCCAGCTACAAAACTTCAAATCAAAGCATAGTTTGGGATCAAAATGGAACTCAGAATAAGCTTCATTCAGAATGACAGCTACAGGAAGTAATCCAGGTGACTTCAGCTGTGCTTTTTAGAGAAACAGGATAACTGCAAGATACAACTGAGAGAAGAACTGTGTCCTTAAAGGTGCTAATTCTGTTTGGAATAAGTTCTCTGATCTTAATCATGTAATATGTTCTAAAATATAGTATGCTTTGACTCCAAATAGTAAGTAAATTTACTCTGGTCATGGCTTTTTGCTTTCAGGAAGAATATGAAGAATTCAGCAATTTTTTTGCTTGTCTGCAATTTATTTTGTGGCAATATCAGTAAATCATATAAATCATCTTCAATATCAGTTTACAAAAACTTACAAAAAACTTACAAAACTTACAAAAACTTACAAAAACTTACAAAAACTCTATGGAAATTGATTAGTTTCAAATTCACAGTAAGTAGACTGCTAATAGATTTTTTAACATAATTTCTCCATGGTATTAAAGTGCTGAAAGATGTTTGTTACATTTTTAATTGCTTAATAAAAGCAAGGATTAAGGTAGTAGTTCAGAATAACTTTCAGATTCATTGTATGAGCATTAATTTGGATTTGTCAGTAGGAAATCAAGTCCTGATATAAAGTTCTAAGGTTTCATTTCATCAGTATGGAGTCCTACTTGAATTTCTGGCTTGTGGAACTCTGAGTGTTTCATTTTTAGATAGACAGAACAGTCTTTGTGTCATTGCGATTTCATTTTCTGCATCTGTGAAAGTGTCATTTTCCTTGGTGAGAAGAGCTAGAAGTCACAGGAAGTTCAAACTGCCTTCTAGGGTGTAAACAGATGTTGTAGAGGTGAAAAGCATGATGCAAGAGAACCACCACCATCCAATCATGTGTCATAATATATGTTACATGGGTAACAATGGCATAAATACTGAATCATACTCAGAAAATGAATTAGGAGAATCCTTGATGAGTATTTTTCTATTACCCTTGCAGTAAAAACAGTAATGAGCCACTGCTATCTGGGCAGAGACAATATACCATTTTAAAACAGTATTTTCTGTAAATAAAAGCTGGCCAGTTACAACTGTATTCTCAAACTTCTCAGTCATGACAAGCTGACTACGAAACCTTATTAAAAAAATTCATTGCCCTAAAGGAAAAGAAAATGAAGATGGGAGTATTTAGTTGAACAGGAACATCCTAATAGTAAAGATAAAAAAAGTCTTAATACATTTGAAATGCTTTTGAACAAATACCCTCCTCTTCCCCTCTCTTATGCAATGCAAATATGTACCTTCACAAAAAGTGATTCATAAACTGACATGCTGCAACTTGGAAACCTCTTCCTTCTATGGAGAGAGGCTGACAGAGCTTCAAATGTTCAGCCTGGAGAAGAGAAATCTCAGTGGGGGTATTATCAATGTATATACGTATCTGAGGCGGGGAGTGAAGAGCTTGGCTCAGTCCAATGACAGGACTTGGTGCAATGGACGCAAATTGAAATACAGGAAAATCTGTTTAAACAGTTTATTTATTTACATATTTATTTATTTTACACTTAACTCAGAGTAACATCAAACACTGGAACTGGTTCCCTTCTTGGTTCCTTTCTCTTCCCAGAGATTGTGGAAACTCCATCTGGGAGATAGTCAATACCCAGCTGGATGCAGCCCTAAGCAACCTGTTCTGAGCAGGGACTAGATGATCTCTAGAGGCTGTTTCAACCTCAACGATTAGGTGTGAATTAGCCTGATCTAATACACAAACTCACCTTGCTTTCTCCCTGCTCCACTGAATAGCAATAGTAAATCAGACAGAGCGCAGTGAAAAAACATTTGTCTAAAACCAATAACTTTTTCTTAAAAGCACAAACCTTAGAAATGTAGCTGAAAAGAAGGCTTTATACAACATGACTCATACTTCCTTATTAAATTTAATTCTAGCTTTGCTGGGATAGAAACTTTTGAAAATTATCATTTATCTGTTGGTGCTGGGGCGAGTCAGCACAAATTTGATAACATGCCAAGTCAATAACTGAACAGGAAGACTCTAATCGAAGGGTACACTCATAATTGCCTTCAGAACAGCCGCAGAACTCATTGCTCAGAGCAGGAGTGAGAGAAAAAGCCAGACTGAATCACTGCCAAAATTCCTACAAAATCATGTGGTAGCCCAAGTGGCAAGGGATCAATAGATGGAACCAGTATTCTTTCTAAATCTTTGGCCTTTATAACCTGAATCCAAACAAGGCGCATCTCAAACTTTACACTAAAAGACGCATAAGGACTTCTGTTGAAAAAGTTTTTTGCAAAAAATATTATATATAATTATATATATAAAGTTTATATATAGATATAAAAATTATATATGCATATATCCCTTCAAATCATCATGTAACTAAAATACAACATCTCTGATATAACAAAAAATACAATAATTATTTTTTAGTGTCTACTGGCACAGCATTAGAAATGTTATTTTGAATCTGGCAGATTCTGTAAGATCATTTATAAATTATATCCAAGGGCTTGGACATGTTAAGGTATCTCTTTAGAATTTCATTCAGTAATAGAACACATTTTGTTAATACAGTTCTGAAGATGTCCTCTAAACCACACAGTAGTAATGAAGAGTTCATCAAAATGTATGCAGGCCATCCTCAGAAAAGGAGCATCGTATCAAGCATGTTCTAAAAAGGAGTAATATAATATTTGCTTCCAATAACCTCCTTTCATTTTCTATTCCTGTATTTTGTGAAGTGCTTTCTCAAAAAAAAAAAAAAAAAAAAAAAAAAAAAGATAATAGGGGTTGCTAAAAGAGAGCACTCTCTAATAGAGACGGGCCAAGGAGTCAGATCACTTCATTACCAGCTCTGTACATTTTGACTGTTTTGAAAACAAACGGAGTCTTTGTAAGGAAAGCCACAATCAATTGCCTCCCTCTCACCTCTCCCCAGAAAGATGCTGAAATTAGCCTCTGAGTTCAGATTCTGTAGGTGAGATTAAGAAACAGCAGATGGTCAGACACACCAACCACTTCAATTGCATAATTTCCTCTCCTGGCAGCTCTTGCTAAAAATACGGTAGCCTATAAAACCCTAAATACATTAAATACATTAAAATACATTAAATACATTAAAACAGAACTACAGTAGTAAACTACAACCATCAATGTTATAAGCAGTGCACAGTTAATTAAATCCTGAATAAAGTGACTAGCCAACATCCCTGTAGCTGAAGCAGAAGAATTTTAAGTCTAATTCCAATAATCTCTAAAATATGGACTGCATTTACTTTGTTCATGGATTTCCTTTTTTGTTCTTACTGAAGGAAGCTCATCCAAAAATATCCTTTTGTCAGAGAACAGGAGTGAGTTTGCAAAAACTTTTTTGTGGCCTAAAAAACATTTAAGGTCTCTGTCAGGTTTCTTCAACAGAAGTACAAGCAGTAAGTTCTCATTTCATGGAACTGCAGAATGAAATCAGAATTTCAATTTTAACTACATAAAACCCAAATTTTCATTTCTGTCGACAAACAGATTGTGGAAATGTGACCCAAGGTGGTCCGCTAGACCTCCCAAGAAAATCAGTTAATGGAGCACAGATATCTGGATTGCCCCATTCAGCCTGTTTCTGAAACCTGTCCTTTTGAGGACAGATGCCATCAGGGCATAGAGATATGTCTATAGGGACTGTCTGCTGCTAAACATGTATAACTTGGCAGTGTCTATGTTCAGATTTGAGAACTTGCAGCCTTTGTCTTGGCATCATTCACTTTGCATGCTTTTTAAGAGACATAGTCCTCAAACACTCCAAATTCACTGTAATTCAGATTTTTGTCACCAGTTCTTTCAGCATGATTTATTTTGAAAAATGTATTTTATTTTCCCTCACTTCACCAAGGAAAATTCACAGCTAGTTTTTGAAATGCAACAGTGACCAACCTGGTATTAACCTTTTCCACTACTACTAATATCACAGAATTGGAGAATCATTATTGTTGGAAAAGACCTTTGAGATCACCGAGTCCAACTGTAAGCCCCTCAACACTCTGCCTGCTAAACCATGTCCCTAAGTGCCTTATCTACACCTTTCTTGAACACTGCCAGGGATGGTGACTCTACCACTTTCCTGGGCAGCTTGTTCCAATGCTTGACTACTCTTTCTGTGTAGAAATTCTTTCTAAGATCTAAACCGAACCTCCCCTGGTGCAACCTGAGGCCATTTCCTCTTGTTTGATCAGTAGTTATTCTGGAGAAGAGACCAACCCGTGCCTCACTACAGTCTCCATCCAAGACATGAAAATATCAACCTGAATAGATCCTAGTTACAGAAAATATTGTCTGTATCAGACATTAAGTTTCTTAGTGTAGAAAATTCTGCTTGGGAAGAAAGGTACTGGCAGCATAACATGGAAAATTAGCCATTTTATTTTTATTTTTCTCTATATGTTATTTACTTTCTACTTTAGTCTACAACGAAAGCATGACAAGGCACTAGAATCATCTAGATCTATAATTATTTGTATTAAAAAATTAATATTCCACTGAAGTACTTTAAAAATATTACCATATGTCAAAGGTACAAAAACCTGTAATATTGTAATGTATTTTTATCTATACTTTAATGTTATCTTATTTGTAAACTATAAACAATTGTCAACAATGAGAATATTGAAAACTTATATAAAGAAAAAATCTCAAGATATTCAGTATTCAATAAAAATGATGCTACTTTATACATACGAATCTATATAAAAATTCATCCATCAAAATGTCTTATGCTGAAGGGTTAAATACTGGCATGCAACCATATCTAATAAATGTCTATCCAAAGTAGGTTGCCAAGTCATTTTTACAAAGTGTGACTGTTGGAGATGTTGTACTTTCTGTGCAGAAGTAGACCATATTAGTCTCCACAGCTGTTAACATTACATTCATTTGAAAAGATACTTTTATGCACAGAATCTCCACAGTACTGAGTGCTCTCAATCCCATTTTGAGAAATACCATGTCATTAAAAAAAATATTTAATTTCATTAAGGATTTGTCTCACTGCCTTAGTATATCAAGGACTATACTGAAGAAAGGATAAAGATATGGGGCCATAATCTCAAAAGATGAAATGACAAAACGTTTTGTTTTCCCAATTTTATATTTATTTCTTATCTGCAGTAGTTCACGAACAGAAATATTTAACTCAGTTACCTCATAGGAATCTATTCCTGTCCGGCACAAAACTGCCCACTTATATAAAACCACTTTCAGCTTTAATTCTGATGTTTTCTGGTTTTTTTTGTTTGTTTGTTCAATTTGTTTTTGTTTTTTCTGCTTCTATCTCCCCCCCCCCAAAAAAAAAAAAAGAGATAAAAACAGAAGTTAGGTTAGAAGGGAACTCTAAAAATCATCTTTTCCAAGATTCTTTTCTTTGAAGGTAACTTCAAACTCAGATCAGTTACTTTGGTTAAATAAGAAAATTCTCTTTCATGTCTGGATTCATTTAGAATCTTAGCTTAGAGAATAAAATGAATATATATAAATCTTTCCTTCTTTACATCATTTCATTTAGGACTTGCTGAAAGTATTTGTTCATTAGGTTAGAGATTCAACCTAAATATAAATTCATGCGATAGAAAAGCAAGTACCTTAAGAAAATAGTAGAGGACAAATATTTTCTGATTCATTTTAAATTACCTTTAAAGGCAAAATGATTATTTCTGAATGACATCTATACAATTCTCTTGACCAAACTCCTCTCCCCATCCTCTGCTCAATGTTGCGGAGGTAAGCAACCTCTTACGTGAAGTAAGAGTTTTAGTTAGGAGCTCTTAGTTCAAGTGGCAGATAGACAAGCTGGAAAAGTCCAGTAAAGAGTTAAAGAGATAGTGAAGAATTGTTTTCCAGTGTTCAAGTAGAATTTCTTGTGTTTTAACTTAGGCCACTGCCCTTCCTCCTGTCACCGGGCACCACCAAGGGGAGTCTGGCTCATTCTTCTTCACTTCTCCCATTAGGTATTTATACACATCGATAAGATCTCCCTGAGACGTCTCCTCTCCAGGCTCAATAGTTGCAGTTCTCTCAGCCTCTCACATGAGAAGGGCTCCAGTCCCTTAATTCCACCTTCATGGCCCTTTGCTGGACTTTTTTCATCAGGTCCATGTCTCTCTCTTACTAAGGAGCCTAGGTGTATGCATAGCACTTTGGAGGTGGCCTGAGCATTGCTGAGGTGACAGGAAGCCCCATCTCCCTCAGCCTGCTCTCAGCACTCTCCCTAATGCACCTCGGATGCTGTCAGACACCTTTGCTGTCAGACTGTCTGGCTGGCCCATGTTCAACTTGCCCAAAGTTCTACACTTGAAGATAGGCATAAGCAAAGAAGAGGCATTTTTGTCAGGTATTAGTATTATGGCTGGTAAAGAAAAAAACACGTAAAATAAAGTTTGTCTGCCTTTAAAGAACGGCTGCCTATTAAGGTATTATTAAAAAAAATCTTAAGTTATTGCTCTTAATACAGTTAAGTATTCTCTTTGAATTGTGGAAAAATGTCAAAACAGCCTCGTAAGTCCTGTCTAGATTATGAAAAGACTCAGGCACAAATATTCTTTATGTTTCAAAAAATTAAGAGTTCAAGAAAATACTTATTTATAAGTGATGCTGCCAGATATCATAACATATTCAGACTGGCTTTTTAAACTCCTTCTTTTAACCCTAAAGCTCTTTGATCTTTGAGTGCTATTGTATGGGTGCTAGCAAGTTCCCATCTTTAATTATCTTGGTTTGGGAAACTAATTTTCTCTCAAAGGATTGCTTTGAAGGCTTCCTGAGAACCAAATGGGTTGCTATTAATATGAAATTAGACAGACAAATTAATGAGCATGGTACAAGACAATCACGAATTTAAAAATCTTTTCATGAAATTATATACACATTTTTCAATGCTGCTGCAATTCCCTTGATCAAATCTCTATTTGGTCAAGTTGAAACTAATTTAAAGATTAAAAATATTTTCAGTAAGTAAGCACAAAAAACCTCTAAATTTCAGACTATAACTCATAAAGCAGGTCAATTCAGAAAGCCATACAGCCCGCACTGTTCTTTTTAGAGCAGACAAGAAGTTGTGAGCAATCTAAAACACGGCACAAGTCTGTACCGATCCTTCGTTACAAGCATGGGCAATTAGGAGTATAAAGGTACATTTACACCATTCATTTAATTCACTATTAATACCCCCTGTCTACAGTGTCATCAGTGGCCCTAAAACTTCTGTCATCCTCAATAGCTACTGACAATGAATTAAAAAAAAATAATTGTACATTTCTGAAAAGATCTTTTCTGTTGTCTTAATAACATTGACAGATTCTTTCAATGTGTGTTTCATCCTTTGAACTATTTTGAGAATAACAATGTGTATAACAATTTCCTGCTCCCTTTCTTTGTTCTGTCATGATTGTACAGAATTCGACAATCTGTTTTGCTCTAGTTGAAGCACCATGATCAGTCAGAATATTATTAATTATTAAGGATTCCCAACTGACACATCATATGACAGAATTCCAGGAGAAGATTAAGTTGCAGTTTCTGGGTATGCTTGCCAACTAAACTATTTAAAGATTACACTTCATAAGTAACTGGGGAAATATTTCTCAAGTTATGATAGTTTTGGAAGATGAAAGGAATAATGGAATTCTCACTTACTATAAGAAACAAGAAACATTTTAATTAATTACAGAAGCTAAAGGAATATACTTTTGGAATGTATTTCTGCTTCCACTACTTAATCCCTGAACCTGTGTACTGAGTAACTTTGTTCTGATCACTGAATTGCTTTGTGTACCAATATTATCACCCTTTTTGATATATAATAATGTAATATTCTGAAAATACTTTCTACAGTTGTAGACTTTGTGATTTATAACACTCTAGGAAGAATAAATCTGATTTGTCGTCCTACTTCTTCACCCCCCGATCATCTGTTTCTCAGAGCTTGTTCATCATATTAGCAAAAAAAAAATCAATTTCTGTATTCTAAAAAAAAAAAAGGACAGGAAAAGTATATTCTCTATGAAATTTTACTCTATAAAAATGAGAAACATTAATTGATTCAACTTGACTTTTCAAAAGGAAACACATTAGTACAAAGAAACCACATAAACAAATTAGCTCAACAAATCACATGATGATCATAACATGTAAAAACCATAATATTTGAATAAGTAGATAGCATACTATATATAGGTAGGTGTATACTATATACGTAGGTGTTTTTGTTCCATCATTTAATTATCTGTTTTTTTCTCTATCTGCAATCTCACATGTAAATATTTTCAAATTTACTTCCCAATAGTACTGTTTCTGCTCTTAACTAGAACAATCTACCCTACTGTCTTTTTGATGGCACATAGCAGGTTTACCAATTTCAGTGCCAAGGATAATCTGTTGTGAATTAAACTAATTATGAGACTATAGCTTCAGATTACTTATTGTTGGTTGCTTTCATAAGAAGAAAAATCAGTACTGGAATAGGTGTGTGTCTGATTCAAACCTTAACAGAACTTAACCTAAAAGATATATTCTTTCTCAGTCATAGTTCTTGGTTCAATGATTTTGCTGCAGTGTTTTTCTCTAGGTTAAATATCTGCTTAAGACAAAGAGGGACTATACAATATAGGAGAATTTCATAGAACTCTCTGTAACATCCAAAATTACTGAGGTAAATGACTTCTTGATGGGAAAGGCAGGGAATAAAGAGGTCACATTTGTGACAAATTACTGGCTTTGGTTCATTCTTTTACAGAAAGCAACTTGGCCCACCCACCATCTCCCAACACTCAACAGTAGAGTTGCGTATGTACGTGATTTTGCCTCTTGAAAAAGGAAAACTAAATATCAAGCATGAACCAATATGCATGAATAAAAAATATTGTTTTCAGAAACAATACAAACTACACCACAAGTAAAATGTATATAATATATAATTTAAGTCATTCCACCAACAGCACATCTAAAAAAAAGATGTTTCTTGAAGATGTGTACCAAACATTCCTTTGTTCCACCTATCTTCATTTTATTCTGTAAAATCTTTCACACACACACCCAAAGACTTTTACCTAAGCACCTAAGCTTCTAACAAACTATCTCAGCTCTTTCTCATGTCCTCTAACTAAAAGCCCTTACGTAGAAAGCCAAATATCCTGTTGCAGATTTCCAAGAAACTCAGGAAAATAATTGCATCTTTAAAGCCTTTGTGTTCATGGCAGGTTTAGTTGAAACTGGCCATTAACATCTAATCTTATTAAGAGAAAATAAGAGAAAGAATAATTGCATAAACTTCATTTTTTTCCCTAGGTGTGAAACTCTGTGCAGTTCAATTATATTTAATCAGCTTGTCCAGCCACTTAAAATGTAAATGCATAATTGTGGCAAGGAAGAATAGAAAATAACAAACTAATGCACCAATACCTTCAATAATGGATGGATGTGCTAAATGGCACACGGTTTTGATTCTTGTTCTGCAAGCTCCATCTTTTTTCAAGATTTTTTAAGGTCCCTCCAAACATAAAGTTATTTCTCAAATTAAAAAAGCCCCCATTTTAAATGTAAATACTTTGTGTAGTCCTCAATAATAGTGACGTTACCAAAACTTACCTCCATTCCTACATAGTAATTCTACTGTATTTCATAATCTCCTCCTTTATGGAGGCACAGCTAAAGAACAGAGATACTCTGGAATTTAAAGACAGTCCTGTCTGCACAGAACAGGATGAGATGCCTTTTCTTTGCAAACACGCTTATCATTACAGTCTTTATATTAAAGGCTCTGAATGTCATACCCTATTTCATATCTCCTATTGCCTCAATTTATGCCTGCATTCCAGGAAATGTGGCTGTGTTCTTTCCCCAGAAGTAGGATGATATTTTCTTTGGCATCCAAAGTACTCTATTAACAAATAGCTTTTCCTGGTAAAAAAAAAAAAAAAAAAAAAAAAAAAAAAAAAAAGGGAAGAAAAAAAGAAAGAAAAAAAAAGAAAAAAGAAAGAAACAAAACTTTGGGCTAGATTTACACTAGTGTTAAAAATACCTCTTGCCCAACAGTTACTGAATTTTTCAATTCAGTCTCTTCCTATCTGTGCTGTAAGCCATCTTAAACCAGTAAAGGTGTTCTTCTTGCCAGCTGTCTCAGTGGCAGGTGGCTGGGCTCACTGTGTCCTCCGCTGGGCTGGGCTGAGCAGGCGCCTAGTGGCTGAGTGAACATTGTCCGTCTTGTCTGCAGCTCCGTGAGCGCAACCAGGGAAGGATCTGACCGCCCCCGACCAGAGAGCCCCTGACAGCCGCGCACACTTCGCTGGCAGGAGGAGGAAGAGAGCAGTCTGAGATGAGAGAACAAGAAAAATAAAAAATAAAACAAAAAATCCAAGTGTACTCTAGACTGAGGACATCAACATCATGATCCTCTTGGAAGGAGGAGGACTACCCTCTCGCCCCTCCTTCTACCCCAGCATTAAGTCTTTCCTGCAAAGACTTCAGGATGGTGACGACTTGTCATGGACACTCTCACCTCCCCTTCCCGAGAACCGAAATTGTTAATCTTAGGATCCAGAGGGACAATGGTGAGTAAAGTACCAAAACATGATAAATAACAGAAAGGACGTTGATTTTCTTTCTTTTTTTTTCTTTTTTTTTTTTTTTTTCTTTTTATGTATAATTTCGGACTGTCATTTAAACTTTAAGCGGACTAATAGTAAGTTCTTATCACCACAGGTACAATTCTCCTTTGTACACAATAATTTTCAGTGTTAAGACCCAAGGGAATTTGAGTTCAGGTCTCTCACTTTTTAAGACAGCACCTCTGCCTCGAAGCTGCAGGATAATTTGCAGCTGAGAGCTTTCAATCTCTCTCCTGAGGCTGTTCGCTTTGCATAAATAATTAAACACACACTAGAACAGGAACTGGAACCCAGGTGTACTCTCTTTTACATTAGTATCTTAATTAACATGCTACTGAGTCATTTTCACCTTCAGGCTGAGATTTGCAAGCAGTGTTCATAATAGTAATTTCTAGTTATATGGTTGTTTTGGTCAGGTTCTTCAGCTCCATTTAAAACTGTAGAAAAAAAAGTATAATTTTATTTTTCGGTCCTAATATTATAGTTGATAAAAGGGAAAAAATACAGCATTTTTTTTTAAATCTTCCTGAACATAGATCAATACTAGCATTTTTTTCTACAACTCTTGATTTGAGAAGAAAATAATGGTTAGACAGAAAGCTCTATAATGCAATGAATTACTCCTTTGTAAAATGGAAAGAACAATAAATTTGTCCTGTGCTTCTGTAAGCACAGCCTTTCTATGGTATGGAAATCTGAAAGTTTTTCACTGATATAACTGATATTTTGATTTATTTATTGTATGAGCCATTGTTTTATGAGGTTGGTGGCCAAACATTTTACTGGTCTTCAAGTCGGCCTCCAAGCCATGCTGGGTTTTTTCAAATGGCAGAAGCTGTGGGCCTGTAGTACTGTAAGAGTCAGAAGAAATCCTGAAAATGTAATAGAAATGTAATAGAGCAAGGCATGTGCTCTGGCAGAACACTGAAAATGAAATATGAGAAAGGTGGTTTGCAAGCAAAATCTCCTTTATTTGCTCTTTTTAGGCAACATCTATGCAGTATCATAGATTATGATCTTCGTTTGATGTCAACTTGTTTTCGTTTTATTCAGATGCTATTTTGATTTCTCCTAATTATCTAACATGCAGCATGTGCATCCCCATGATCTTCTGCCTATGTTATTTTAGTGCATTAGAAACATTTTGGGTGATATTCACTTTGCCAGACTTAAATTACTTATTGTAGGTAATTGCCCCAATGGCATAAATAGTCAATAGAAAGGAACTTTCAGAGCTAATTCCTTGCAGGCTAAAATAATTTTTTCAGCCGACTCACAACCTCCAAGTGCCTAGTTTTCTTTATCGGCTACAAAAGGTACCTGGCAGGAATAGGATTTCCCTTCCTCCGAATCTACATATGGGAATGTTTGATGTTTATCTTGGATATGTACATCTCTGATACATATTTCATACACTTGACATACAGATACTTTTACTTTTGACGTGTATTTGTGAGGTAACTTTCTAGATTCCAGTTTATTGAAGTGTTGAACATTCAATCTTTGAAAAGAAGATATATATCATATTTTGATGAAACATGCAAAGTCCCTGGTTAGATTGCAAAATGAAACTCTATCCAAGAGCAATGTATGTTAGGAATAATAGTTGTTACATCCACACACAGAACTATACGCAGGTTTGCCTCATTTTGACTTTCTATTCTCTGACACTACCTATTGCTTGACTGAACTGCTCACCACTTCATTAATTCAAGCCTTTATATGATATGGAAATTAAGCTTAAACCTTAGCTTTTTGCAAATGTCTGTGAATAGGGTAGAAGCAATATTCACTCGTTGGAATATAGATTTCTATCGTGTATGTAGTAAACTCTACCTTTACATATAACTCACTGGTACTGAGTTTCTCGCATCTGATTTGCTGTATAGCTTACAGAAAAGAACCAGAAGCTTAAATAACAATAGCCAATGCCTTTCATAGTAAGAACCCCATCTTAGCATGAAAATTCTGAACTCAAGAACACTCTGTGGATAAACATCACTGTTGTATGTAAAGCTGGAAACACTGAAATTCTTTTCTGCTATGATACACAGAAGTTAAAACTAGAGGTATCACAAAATGAAAACATATTTTTTTTAATTATAAGGAATTCCTCAAAAATTAGTGGCTTTTTAAAATTCATTTATTTTTTTTTGAATATTTATATTGCCAAGCAAACTAAGAATTTAATAAATAATCACTGCTTTTACTAAATGATCTAATCCATTATGATTAAGCACGGTATTTTTTCAGGTGACAGCCTCAAAAATTCAGGAAGGTTTAAATAATAGTTGTTCCACAAATTCAATAGATTGTGTAAAAATTCTGACATTAATTAATTAACTGCATATGCACATATATAATATATAATACATGCAGTTGTTTCTTTTAGCTTTAAAGGTTTCGGAGGGGTTTGTTTGTTTGTTTCCAGGAATAATATTGTGACTACTAGCAATGTCTTGGGACTTAAAGAGCACTTAAATTTCAGTTCTATGGCTGACTGATTAAAAAAATTGACTCAAGGAAGCAATAAAGTTTTAGAACAGCCTTGGCTGCAAGCTCTAAAACACAATGAAAGTGAATCAAAGGACTATCAGAGAAGCATCATGGGGAATAACCAAACTCTGAAAATGTTTCATTTTCAAGTATAGAAACTGGGGTTATATGTGAAACTTTCCCTGAGAAAAAGTTTATTAAAAAAATGAAGCTTATTAAAAAGAGGTAGAAATATATCTTTGTTCATTTTTTAATCTCCACCAAAGGCAAGCCAAGTTAGCCAGAGGTGTCACATGAGGAAAAATTGTAGTCTTTAGTATGTGAAATATAAATCAATATTATCCAAATTATAGTGACAAGATAAAATACATACTAAATGAATTTCATTTAAGACTACGTATACATAGAAAATTACTTCACTAAAAAAGAGCGTGTTTTCCTTCACACTTAATCTGCTGGGGAAAAAAAGTAATAAAAGCAAACATTCTTAACTGCCTTGACAAAGTAAAGCCACTTGAACTAACGGCAGGTGTTCATCTTAACTATACAGGCACGCCTTATGAACATGGAAAGCACCAACAACTAAAACCTAAATAAGGATTAATAAGCAACAATACTTTGGCAGTCACCCACTTTTGGAGACTGTAATAACTTAAGATCTTTGGTAGTGCATCATTCTGCTGATGTTTCATTTGTTATAAGTAGCAAGAGAAATATTTTCATTGTGAATCCACTGAGAAGCAGATGTCTGACAAACCTATTACTGTTTACAAAGGCAGTGCAAACCAACATTTTTTCATTTTCATTACCTATTCATTAGATTTAAAAAAAAAAAAAAAAAGGAGCCGCCTTTTCCCCATAAACTATACTCCCGGAGAAAAATTAAATACATAAATGTACTTCATTGATTATGATACTTTACTAGAACACTAGTACTTCTGGAAAAAAAAAAAGTAGGATAAGTCAGACAACTCACCACATTAAGGTAATTCATCTTTTATAACAAAAAACAAGGTATTTAATCTGTATTTATGCAGACTGCATTAGGTTTGGTGACTCCAAGTTCAAATAACTGAAACTGCTAATGTGGTTTACGGTTGCAATCCAGCATTAATATTACAAAATGAAAGAGTCTAATTAGATTATGAAATTTGATTAATGTTTTTTTGGACCTCTGGAACAGTACATGCAATATAATCTGCTCTTTTTTTTTTTTCCCCCTGAAAAGACAGAGAAAGTTATAGTGCTAATTAGCCCAAATGCACCATGGATTGCACTAAAGCAGTACTATCTTGTGGGTAATTTCAAATTTGACAGACTACCCTACTAAATAACCCTGCTAAGGTTATTTATTGTAGAATGTCTTGGCGCTACTGGCAATATAGAAGGTTGCTAAAAGAAGTTTAATACATCTTTCAGAGGCTCTGCTTTATAGGTGCTGAACAGAAAACAATCTCTGGCCCCTCTTCTTGGCAGAATTCCAGAAGCAGATAGTCATGACAGCACTTGGAGAAAGATGGAGTGCAAGATGTAAAGGATGCGTATGGAAGGATTACTCATCTCAAGGAATCTGAGCTACTTGTAGAAAACACCTCTTTGGTCATCAAGTCACAGACATGCACATATCTGCCCTATGTACAGTAACACTGCAGGTGCATCTTAGAATTTTTCACTGAAAGAAAATGAAAAAGGGAGGATTAATCCACACCTTCATTCCAGAATTCATTGATGATCTTCAAAGAGCTGCAAATAGCATCTAGGGGATACTTCATCCAGGAAGAACATGGCAGTTTAACCAGAAAGTATGAATCTTTTTCATCCTTCTTACAGAAATAAGTAGCATCAAAAAACACATTTTCAATGGCATGACTGTAGCAGAGTGCAACTTTGAGTAAATCAATATAGGGCAGATGGTCAGGGACACGAGGTTCAGATTCTGCCTTCCACAAGGATACAGGACTTTCAAAGGGAGAAGCAATACACTTAATCCTTCAAGAATCTGAGGACTTCTTTAAAAAATCAAGATATCACACAATGGATAAGTGATGGCTCTGTTACTGAACAAAGAGAGAGAGAAAATTCCTTTTGTCCAGTAAGTAATTTAGAATGGTAGAAAATGCAGTCTCTGACAGTGAAGCAGATTTACAGGAAGAGCAGACTTAGCCAGATACCAAGATGAGAGGAAAGCCCATTTTTGCTGGGTAAGAGTATCATAAAACTCATATTCAGGGTCCCTCTCACAGAAAAGATAAAGTGATGAAGGCAATCCAGCATTCAGACCACGAGGTAGAGCACTGGGGAAAATCACTTACGAAATCTATCTATCTCAGAGAGCGATCTCAGAAAATCTTTTCTAGTGTCAGTGGAGTAAGGGAGGGAGACAGAGGCAGCCAGCTGATCAAACCTCCACTCCCTGCGATGTGGATAAACTGCTGAGGAACATATTCTTTTTCCCTGCTGGTCTCCTATCAGGGAGCCTATTGTTTTGATGCAAGTGCTTATCGCTCGCATCAGACTCCAGAGAGCTTGAAGCTCTCTCAATGCTTCTCAACCCAAAATCTTGAGGGAAAGAGAGGGAAGGCTGCCTTCGTGCTGAAGTCTTCGGGCAAAGAATCATAAAGAAATTTATCTCCTCACTTCAGTTCTGAAAGTCCACTTCCAGAAAATTGGCTGTTAATAGCCCCAAACAGGCAATTTATTTTAATTCACATTGCCAGATATTAAAAATAATTGAAATAATTCATTTCTCTCCTCAAAAGAGTTTAGAAAGACGAAATGGTGACAGATATATGACTAATAGTATGCTCCAAACATGAGGGACAAGACAGAAAAAATGCACAAGAAATATGACAAAAAGCAAGCGTAGGCCCAGAATGTGGCTATCATTTGATTTTTTAAAAAAGTCTAACCCTTTGAAACACCTATGAAAGTTTCAGTATTTTTCTGAACACATGAAAAAAAATGGAACATTATATAAGCTGCAAAATTTTTATAGCCTGTTTTTCACACCGCTGTTATTTAAATAAGAGGACTGTTTTGTCACAAGACAGAAGTGAGAAACTGTGCTACCAAAAGGTTATGATTTGCAAATAGCACATTCTATTACCTCAGGAGTGACCATGTTAAAATCTTCACTGACCTTTTTGATGAAGCATGGACGCTTCCAGAAAACTGAGCTGAATTACATGGTTATGTGTAGTGTCTTCATTTTTTTCTAGATGACTCTCTAATTCTTATTGCACTTTATGTTGCAGACAAAAATTCCAAAGGGAATTGTCTTATATGACATTGATTTAACTTTGGAAGCAGTGCTGGAGTCCTAACATGCTTTAAACCCTCAACTGTGCCCTGCAATACCTGCTTCCTAATCGCAGCCAGGCAAGGCTCCAGAACATTTAGGAAAAGAAAGGGCAGTAAATCAAACAGATTAGCCACACCTGTATATATTATAGCTTATCTTCAGTAGAGTACAGCATTATGTGACATTTACTTACAAATTTGAAAGAGCAAACTAACAACTCTTGAGACAAAGAACAAATAAACCTAAACAGTAAAGATAAGCAAGAGTAGTAAACAAGATAATCTTTCCAATTTCGTAGTGCTGCGGCTCACTGCAACATCATTTATAGAGTTTTTCAGTTTTACTTAGATCATATCCATGAATCCATCATGAAAACAAAATGTAAAGTATCAGAGTTTTTTATGTTAATTAAATATTTATGTTCACTTGGAATGAAATGAAAACACACTACTTACTTATAGTTGCAATAAGTAGTTGCAAGGTTAAAATAATTGGTGAATAATCACCGTAAATTGTGTCTACAGAAGCTAACATAATACTGAGAAATGCCTCTAAGGCCTGTTTATTAAATCCATCTGATTTAATAGGCCAGTTATTCTGACTGCCTTGCAGTATGTTCACTGTATATAAGCAGCTTTGTTAAATTTACTACAATTTTAGCTAGTAAATCAACTCAGTCTCCCTATGAAAATGAGACAAAGGCTGCTCACATTTATTGTACTTTGTTTTTTTTTTCTTAAATGAAAATCAATAAACAGACTCTAAATTATTAACGATTCCGTTGCCAAACAATTGCTATGCACATACCATTAATCCTGTCTTTGTCCTGAATATCTAACTTAATAAAGCAGTAATAATTTAAACATTTAAACTAGAAAGACAAAGTTATTTGCAAATAATATCCAGAAGACACCATTACATGACAAATTCCACTAAGAGAAGACAGGTAAGATGCACAGGGTGCACTCTGCACAAGCCGAGTTCAGTCCATGAAGAGTTCACTGAACCAGTCATGGTTCTTTTTTTAATGTGCTGGGCTTCCCATTCTATTCCTTACCTAAAAACGATCAGTGTCAAATACTGGAAGTGATTAGTATTCTTTCTTGTTTAGAAATGGGAGAAATGAGAGAAGCAAAGAGAGAAGTTATCATTGGCCACTTGATTTATCTGTTGAAAGCTCTATATGTGTGTATCTGAAACGTTTTCTTCTATTTTCCTTGAAGTTAATCATTCCATCCCACTCACCCTAACCCCTAACAGATTTTCTCCTCATCCATCTATTCTCCTGATGTCAACACCCACCTGTTCCTCTCTATAATTTCCCACCATGCTGGAAACACTGCTGAGAGTGATTCATCTTTCTCATTAGGCAGCAACACTAGCTTCCATGGCACACTTGCATTTTCCTAATTTTATGCCTTCTCACTTAAGATATATACTCCTTACAAAAGTCCATAAAGCTGCTTCACTATTTTGTTTAGAGAGCTTTATGTCACGATGTCAAAAAAAAAAAAAACTTATTATATTGTCCATTATTCTGACCAATTTTGTCTTCTGTTCTAGAGCTGTTTGTAAGTGGCAGGCATTACCAATCTTTTCTCTATGGTACAGCTGTTAGTATTACAGGGAATGTAGTATAGGAGTGGAATCTATGGATTTACAATCATACAATAATTCAGATTTGAAAGGATGTCAGGACATCATCTTGTCCAATTCCCTGTTGCATGTAGTATCAGCACTGAATTTGGACTGGGTTGCTCAGGGTATGCAGTCAGTTTTTGAAAATATCAAAAAATGGAGGCTACACATCTCTCTGGACAGCCAGATCCACTGCTCGACTATTTTCATGGGGGGAAAAAAAAATGTATCCACTGAATTTCTTTTTAAAAACTTTTAAACTTTTAAAATTTATGACTGTTGTCTTCCATTCTCCTGCGAAGAGCCTGAGTTGACCTGAAATTCCTCAGATTATTCTTGACCATTTTTAAAAAATAGTTGTAACATTTGCTTTTCTCCAATCACTGAGAATCTCCTGCAATCTGCACATATATATATGTATTTTCCTCTTCATCAAAAACTGAATTATTTCACTCAGTATTTAGTGACTGCCAGAATGGTGTCCCATGTTGGCAAAATATTCTGCTTTGCAAAAATATAAAATTTTGCTGTCAGAATAAGGAATCCATATACTCGCAAGGAATTTTTTTTTTTAAGAAAAAAAAAAGTTAACTTAGCAATTTGCTTCTTAGGTAAATTTTTGAGTCAGTGCAAACCCATTCATTCATATTTGTATTCTGAAGCAGCCAGAGACACCATTCTGAAACGTGGGTTCTACTGTTTACATATACAAAGGTATTCTCTCTAAAAATAGCTTCAGAAGAATCACCAGCCAGATGAAGAATACTTTATATTAGAGAAATGGCTTATAACAGTATGTAACTTCAGATTGCTATCTCTTATTCCTCTGTAACTAATTCTGTTCTTGATGGCTTCTTCAGTTCTCATCTTGGGCTTGAACTATTTCAGAAAAATTAAAAAATAAAACTGTTAGTTAACAGCTCTTTCTAGTTCCTTGAAAGGTTTAAGTTTGGCAGGCAATAGCCTTTTTTCTGAATCTCTGCACTCTTGTTGGAATGAACATTCCTTCCATCAGCTTAACAGACTGCTTTTTTTCCCACTTTTGTGGATCAGGATACATACAAGGACCAGTGTATCAGCCATAGTAAGCACATTTAGACAGTATTTCTTTTTATCCTAAAAGTTTTTTATTTTACAAACAATACCCACTGAGATTATTTTATCTATAATTAAAAGAATGATAGTCTGCAGGCAATGTAGATGCAGATGGAAAAACTTTCCTGTGACAGCTGTTACACTGCTTGTTACATTGAAGAAGCTATTTTCTTAGCTGTGCTATAGCAAATAAGTCAAAACTATATGGTACAGGGTTTCAAAGCCCTGGTAAAACAGGCATATTTTCTCAGGTTAGATCCATTTATGCATTTCAGCCCGAAGCCAGTAAGTATAACACAATTTTATAATCTGGCAATTGGGATTTAAGAGGAATAGCTGCATAAGGCACTGCTATTATTTGACACTTTAAGTCTCTCCTCTGTTCTGTTCTGGAATGATTGCTTTTGAAAATCTGGTTCTGTTTTTTGACCATATTTGAAATTGTATTATTCTGAATGTTCTGGCAGTCTCTCCTGTCTGACTGTTATATTTTCAACTGTATTTCCTTCCACCTCTATTTTGATTACCATCAATTCAGTCTGTCACTTTTTTGTTTTGTTTTTCTGTTTGAAACACTGCATTGCAAAGCTTCAGTGTTCATTTTCACACTTTGAAACAACTTTTTTTTCCTCCTTTCATCTGCATGTCTTTAATATACAAAAGGAAAAAAAAGGCCATCTTAATGAAATGCCATTGCTCCTCTGGTGGTCTAAGCAGCTGGCTGCACTGCAGTGACAGAGCATTGCTTCAGTGACTAACACGCCTTCTTTCAGCTCTGCTTCAGGTCTGTTTTCATAAAACAGAAAACTGTGACTCACATAAACTGACAAATGAGATTTCTTAAGAGTTTGCATATAGAAAATATAAGAAATACTCACAAAATTAGGATGAATCATTCAAAACATAAACTCAGTACCAGTGAGGCAATAGTAATGGCCAACAGTTAACCAATTTTTTTTTCCAGATTGAACTACTGAAACAGGCTTTGTGGCTACAAGATATGCATAGAGTCTTATGCCTAGTAGTCAACTCGGTTCTCTCAGCCTGAGTTTTTGACAGTTTCTGGCACTCTGATCACTAATTCTCAGATTCTCCAGGTGAAGGTAGGTGAAGAGGTTTGGCCCCAGCTCCACCCACAGGAATGTCCTCATCTTTCTATATGAATGTCTTCATATAGAAATTAAGTCATAAAACAAACTGCTTCAGTAGGATAGAACCAAAGAAAAGCAGGAGCATCCCGAACTGGAGTGGAAGGTATTTGTATATATCCTTGATGTCTATCAGCTCCAAGAGATGTCTCAAGTTTTGGACTGAGAGAAAGTTCATAAAGATTTACTTCAGAAATGCTATTTCAGAAATAACATTTTCATTCTTTTGATGAAAAAATATATCTTCTAAGTAGATTAACTGGAAATTGCATAATTCCAACAAGGAACCTTTCCTGTTCTCTGAGCAAATATACAGAATAGGATAAACTTTCCTATTTTTAAATATTTTTCTCACCTCAGAATGTACCTATATTAATGGGTAAATAAACAGTAGTGAAATATTAAACACGCACAGCAATAAGATCACAATAATATGGGAAGTCAATATTCTGTTTATAAATTCCCTTTTGAAATAAATCTCTGCATCTATCAGACAGCAAATTCTATTTTGCATGTGTGCTTTTCTTGCCCTTTTTGACTTTTTGCACTGAAATTCTAATAAGTGGTGATACCAAACTAACAAGGATCATTATATGTTTTCAGTGCTCTGTTTAAATGAAAGTTCTGCTGCACAAAACTAGCTACAAACGAAAGCAACCAAACTTCCAAAACGCTCTCATTACCAGAGCTAACATCATATCCTTTAGTCCTCTGGCTGCCTGGCTCATTAATTAAATGTTGATCATTTCTTACATATGGAGAAGAGAAAGATTCAGAAACTCAACCCAGTACTGCAATTAGCTTACAGATTGAACACATGAAAGAGTAAAGAGGAGGCAAAAAGATTATGTTGCCAAGCCTTGTTGCGTTTTGTTTGCAACAGTTCTAATACAACTAGCTCTGCGTATCCACCCAATTTAAATCCCCTGCACACAAACTAAATAGAAGACAGTAAAATGTGACACACACAAACCAATACTAAATATGAAAAAAAAAATCCATGTCTTACATCATTTTGAATAAAGCATTTCAAAATGCTGTTATCAACAACTGCTCAGTGTGAGGACAAGAACGGGGATTATTTATTTATTTTGTGCTGTATTTTTGATACTACTCTACACCTCCCTAAGAACCATTACTATTTCGTACACAGTCTGTAAGTTATTTATATATAAGTAATCTATGCACAGAAGACCCTTACTCTTATTTTGTTATATATGTATTAGTATATACAGATCAGAGAGTATACACAAAAATGATTCTTGGAATCAAAATGGTAAATAAGCCTGCATATGTCTTTATCAACACAACAGTATTGGGCATACCGCAGGAGCCTATTAAAGAGATGATGTGTCATTGAAGTCCCACCAACTGAAATGTGATTATAATTCCTGTCACATTTTAGAATGACTTTAGAACATGCTAAAATAATTTTAATTATCTCATCTTAAGGAAATTTTAATAATTTTTGATGTTTAAGAGTTGTAATATCACTAAATTAATATTTTAAGCATAGCAGATGATAAAACCACATTTTTAAAACATTCTCCCAGAGATGAAAACAGTAAATTACATTTGTACAGATAATTTAATATGAATTAATAGCAGATTACATATTTACCTTGTTTTATTAAGTTAGTTAATTACGCTTATTAGCATCTTCCCTCTTCTCATCACCAAAAGTAAGCTTTCTCCAAACATTATACAAGGAAAGGTTGTCAGAATTTTAAAAGGTATCCATAAAAGCATATAGTATTTGCTAGTATTTTTCTCTGGATGTAATTTTCTTAACATGAAACAAATGTTAAGAAATGTTATTTTTGTCCTTAAATGTGACTGAAAATTTAATACAGTTCACAAAACCATTTTTGTCTTAATCATTTGATTTTTTTTATGTCTATAGTTCTTAGTTACTATGATATGAACATTTTTTTTCACAATGAACTATAATTTTCCACATTAATTTGGAAATTATTTTACAGATTTCAAATATAAAACTTTAGCTAGGTGTAGAATCCAGAGGGGTAACAGAGGGTCAGTAAGTAGCAGTATTTTACCTACCTTGGCATTTTCTCAGTAAGTTAGCACACAAACTTTGATAACTTTCTCTTAGGCTATATATTTTTAAAGTTAGTAAGTTGCCTTTAAAAACATGGAAGGAATGAACAACTCAGTTGAATGTGAGCAATTCAAAACATCATGATAAAAGAAACTCATTAAAATTATGATTAAAAAAAAAGAAAGAAAGAACCAGGAGTCTTTCTCCACTAATTTTGTTCCAAATACCTCTTCTATACTCCCTTCTTCCTCTCTTTCCCCAAAGGGGTGTTTTCTCCCTTTCCTTTAAACATAATGGATTTGTAACACTCTAGGTACAGAAATTGCATTAAATGCCACACTACATAGTGGAGTCTACTCCACAGTGTTGTACTGAAATACAACATCCGTTTTCAAAAATAAGTGAGAGGATAAAGATTTTTTTAAAAAATGTAGTCGTCTAAAAGTAGAAAGCATACTATACTCTGGAAGGTCACATTTAACGGTAGAACAAGACAGCCAAAAAAAAAAAGTGAGAACCAGTTAACAAAAGACATTAATAATAAATTCCTTACAAAACACATCAGAAGCAGAAAGCCTGCTGAAGCGTATATATGACCAATATATGATCACAGTGTGGAATAAGTGCTCCAGAAAAAAAACTGGCAGACGAAAAAAAAAGATTTTTCTGTGTGTATCATCAAAGAGGTTCACATCAGAAGCCCTCTCTACTGGGAACACACCAAAGCATTTGTCTCAAGTAAAAGCTCTGATGGAAGTAGCTATGGAACAAATCAGCAGAGCATGCAGGAAGAAATCACCCAAAAAGGTGAGGATTCAACCAAGTTCAACAGGAACTCAGGGATGAAACAGTGGGACTAGTAAGTGTGATAAGTAACCTCTTTCTCTAAACCACTTTGATATCTGAAGACCAGATGGTTTCAATAGGATACCTATCATTAAAAATAGGTTCCAAAGAGATGTGGGAAATATAAAATGGTAAAGCTTAACTTCTGTGCAGTCCAAATAAGCAAGCACTAAAACAAAGTATAATAAAATGCAGAATTCATAAAAGTACAGACAAATATTATATATTATTGAAGACAACAGATTCTATAAAGGGCAATGATACCTTCAGAGTTATTGGAATTCTTTGAATGGCTGAAACATCATGGAGAAAAGGGAGAAGTGGATAATATTTAGATTTGCTTATGAGTCCAAATTATGTTTGGGTTTTAAGAGCAAGGCCAGCAGTAAACAGTTACAAGTGGACCTTATGAAACTGACTAATTGTGTAATAAGAAGGCAGATGAAAATCAATGTAGATAGATAAATATAAAGGAAAACACCATTGGGAGAACAACAATTCCAGGTTCACCTATTAAAGGACTGACTACAAACGTACTATAATCACCAAGAAATAATTATGATCACTGCGTGGTCGTAATTTTGTGAATTTCAGTTCAACTAAGAGTGGTTAAACATATGCAAAATGATAAAAATTGTCAGGAAGGAATAAGAGAATGAAATGGAGAGTGTAATTATTTTATCTGTATTTTTTTTTGTGCAGTTCTGGCCTCATCCTATGAAGGTATATTAGGACTAGAAAAGCTGCAGAGATGGATTAAAAGTGTAACATGTTTTGCTCAGACATGTTTAAAGAGGTGGTAGCTCTGCAACTATGAAAGGGGGCAACCTGAAGGCCACAGATACTGCTTACTGATAATGGGAGAAAGTCGACTCACTTCAGTATTGAAACAGTCACTATGGTACTTTGCAGGCCAAAATGAACCTGCAAGCACGTAAGAGATACTGACTAAAAACTGAACTGCCACTTTGCTTAGACAAAAAAATATATATTTTTTTTAAGGTTTTAATGACCCATGAAGAAAGGCCCAGTATATGCCTCAAAACTCAGAATAAAGGCACCTATGGAGACCACCGTTCCCAAACCCGCTCTGCAAACATTGCTACACAGCAGATGACAGCACAGAACGAGCGGTGCTGCACACCAGCTGACATCTACAGCAGGGCAGCTGCAGGCACTACTGCTAAAATTGGAGAGTCAGCAAATGGTAGTTACCTGCTATGAAAACTAATAGGATTTTTTTGCCTCAGTGTTTTCTGCCTCACTGTGCTTTTGATAATATTTGAACAAGAACCTGTAACCTCTGCCCACCTCCAGTTTTAAATGAGTACCGCTCCACATCAGACTTTAGAGAAATCTCAGTGTTTTTCCCTCCAGCCATACATCACAGATACTCATTGTGGATATGAAACGTACATGAGGTGAAGAAAATATTCAAAGGGATGTGACAACTTTTGATTTACATAAACAGAAGATAAAAGTACTGATATCAAAAAAGCTTTCAGAAGTAGCTTGGAGCAGGGATTCAAAGTAATTTGAAAGAATACAGAGTTCCAGTTACACTTATTTTTTCCAAAGTCAGGGCCTATCCTCATGTCCTTGCAAGTAATGGAAGCTTTATTATTAAATTAACTCACGCAATGTGAAAGTTAGCTAAAAGTCCTGCATTCAACAAGCTAAAAGTTCACAGGACTTCAAAAAAATTGCTTAATGCAATTGCTTAATTGTTTAATGTCCTACTGAATTACAGCTATTGGGTCCAGCAGCAGTAAGGCTTAACATTGCTCTTTTTTTTCTGACAAATGCCAACAAATGCCATTCGGTCTAGGCCACTTCCAAAGAGATGAATGATCTATCTGTTCTTGTGAAACACTGACCAGTTAAGGATGCTCTGATCTGTTTTCAAATCATTATCTCAGTTTTACATTTTGCATCTTGTAAACATATTTTCCAAAAGGAGCTGTTCCAGAACGGCTGATATTCCATAAAGCTGTTTACTGCATGACTGCTGAAATCAGAACTCACACTATCATGTCTCGTTCTGACTAGCACAATTATATTAAATTTAAGTCAACTAAAATTGTTTGAAGTATTTTTCTTCCATTTAATTAATCACTAAATTGGTTCCAAGTTATTTGTCCAGCTTACATATTTTCATTTAATTTTCTTGCCTTTTAAGGTCTTTCACTATGCCTTGAAAAAACTACCTAGCAGGTAAGTGTAGTCAAGTTCAAAGGGACTTATTAAATCATCTCATTGTTATTAATTCTTAAAGGAATTTGGTGAATGCAGCCTACTAGTTTTTAACAGAACTATTTCATAATTCATAAGCAATATTTTTGGCAGGTTTAGTATTGTTTAAAAATGATAGTCACAAATTTTAAAAGTTGCATATAAATTTTATTACAGTAAAAAGCTGTGTTTGCATAATCTTTCTCATAGTAAATCCTGTTTATGTGCTCAAGAGAAAACAGACGCCAAGCACTATACTCAAAGAAAATACTTATAGATTTTTCTCTGACAGTCTTTTCTTAATGAGGGGACAGGTGCACCTAAGATTTCATGGCAGGAAGACAATGAAGAGAGACCCCCATGTTAAAAAGAGACATATTTTTCCCCTTGATATCAGAAAACTGCATCAAGCTCCTCAGCAGAGGAGCTCCTCTTTTTTTGACAGATTCTCTTAAATTTTATAGCAGCTATTATCTGTATTTGAAATAAGACAAATATGAATATGAACTCAAGACAAGTCTCAGTTTGCAAGTGCCACTTCACTCACTACAAAGTAATACATACTAAAAATAAATTAGTTAAGGAAATATTCAGGATTGGTTGTGACTATACTTGTATTTTTTTCTCTTTAAAAAAAAAGCGCAGTACTTAAAAAACAAACAGACAACCAAAAACTGCATAGTGATCTGGTATCTTTCTAATAACACAATGACATCCTAATGACATAAATTTTCCATGATCTAATACCAAGGACTAATATGAAAGGAAACTTTCAGGAAACATTGCTGCTCTAAAAATGTAAATCAGATTTCTTAAGTCAAAGTGATGTGACCAAGCAAGAAATCGCAAAGAAAAATGTTTTAAAAGTTTGTCTCTTCAACTGCACTGAAATCTGAAAAAAAAAAAAAAAAACAAAAAAAACAGATTTTTCATCAATGTATGATCTTTTGAACAGACTAGAGATTCCTGTAGCAAACCTATGTCTTCTTTCCTCATGCCAGATCCAAGTGTCATTTATTATTTTTTCCTAATCAAATCTTGAAGGCTTCGTCTCTCTTTACAATTATGTGGCAAATGCCTTGCCACATACCATGTACAAATTATTAGTCAAGCTAATTATTCAGGTTTCAAAGTTGGGAGCTTTCTAAAATCAGTTGAAATCACCCACTGGAAACTTTTGGGGATGTTGGCACAAATGGATACAGAAGCCACAATCACTCCTGAATCTTTTGCCCTGCAAACATAATCTTCTCCTACCTCATCTCCTAGTGCTACAGGATTTCTTCTGATTTTACACAGGGATAGTTAGGCACATAAGAACAAAATTTTATTTTCCATTTTCTCTCATAAAGTATCCACGAGCTATTTAATGACACAGATAGTACATTTACAAGGTATTTTTATCCTTTCTAAGCATTACTAGGTTTAAGTTTTTGAGTTACACAGAAGAGAATCAGGCTCATGGTCGTTTTATTTTATTTTTGCTTATCTAGGGAAGGAGTGGAATCAGGTCACTGGAGTTTTATGGCAGATCCTTTATACAAATATTCTTTAAAAAAAAAGATTCTACTTTCTTAACTTTTCATGGAATCCCCTCTTTGCTCTTTGTTCATAAATCAGACTTACCGCATTCAAGCTTCTATTTCCTTCTCTATCTAGCTGTTATCACGTTTGTTCCCACATTGATTTTCATTCTAGTGCCAGCTTCCATGTCTGTGTTCTGCTTTTCATTTCACATGGCAACTAATCTTAAACTCATCTATTTCAAATTTTTATACTAGTCGTCTTTCTTTACTGGATTTTATCACCTCTGATAGTGATACCCAGAACCATAAACACTCCATTCCACTTAGAGAGCTGCATGATATTAAAGTCCAAAGAGATATATGCTGTCCACTTATTTTTCTCAGTCTGAGATGACATTGTATATGATTCTCCCAAAACATCTACACTAAAACGGAAACAGAAAATTGCCATTTGCAGTTCTTCCAAGATACATTTTAACTATTCAGAGAAAAAATAAAGAAAGGAATTAACTCAGTTATCTAGTAGAAATAAAATTCAAATTCAGGGACACCAGTAAAATGATCACCTACCAGGCATTCATTTCAATTGGCTCCATTTCTTCATGTGAATTTTGATGGACACAATTTGCAAAACACATTTACTGGCATCTCTCAAATGACTTTTAACCAGAATTAAACCCAAGCAAATTGCATGCATATGCTAACTTGGGCTCTACTTTGGGCTCTTGGGCTCTTTTGGGCTCTTTGGGCTCTAACTATGCTCTACTTTGGGACAGTTTATAGTTCTAGTTAAGCCATAATTTTATTTATTTATTTATTTATTTCAAAATGACTATGTATTTCCATAATTTTGAAACAATTACTTTTGGACCTTGTCATGGCACATGAACTCACAGTGTATTTCATCCAGCAGGTATTTATTAAAAAGCTGAAGCCAAATTAAAACAAACTCCAACAAACAAATATATAGACAAATAGTTTAAATTTTCAGTGCCATCATTGTGTCTATTGTTTAGTTCAGATCATAATGTATTTAAATTAACACACTAGAAGGACACCTACTGGCTGAAAAACATACGAGATATCTTCAGAATAAAGTTCTGTAATGTACCTACTCTCTACCAAACATAGATTTCTAGTGCTTTCATTCCATGAAAAACACCACGACATTTAGACCACTATGTCAAAAGAACAATTTAGCCACCTAGGGCTCCATCGAGTGCCTTTTTTTCCCCCCTTACTAATTTCAGCCTGAGAACAGCTTCTCTTTTTTCAAAGGAAGTTGTTGAAAATAGACTTCCTGGCTTCCATCACTATTCTGAATGATAAGCATTACTTACATCAACTCTTCAAATAGAAAGACAACCTAATTTCTCCTACTCTTTTTTTCTTATCGTGTATATTCACTAGGAAAGCTATTAAAGAAAGGAGAGTTGAACACAACTCTTCACATTTTACTTCATTAATATCTCTATCAAAGTAAATGAATTTTAAATTGTTCCACAGTTTCTTTTATACTAACCATCTTTCACAATAAGATATCATTACCCAAAATGATACTTAAACTAAAAATAAAATTGCTGCATTTTCACTCAGTTCAGCATAGTTTAGATAATTTTACAATTACTGTGATTTTAATAACTCAATTTATACTATTCACTAAAAAAGTAAAAAGATGTTTCATCAATTTAACAAAACAAGCTACATTCTAGAATTGGTTGAAGAATTCATGTATGGACGAAGTGAGAGTGAGGAGGGTTATATTCTAACCCTTTGAAAGAAAAATAAAAATACATTGCTTCTGAGCTTACAAGCTATTCTTGGTGAGACAGAGACTTATATTACGAACATCTTTTTGATTTTTCTTTAAAAGAATAATCTGATCACAATTTGAAAACTCCTTATTTAAAATAGAAGCATAGTAAATCCAAGAATCTTTATTTAAAAAAAAAAAAAAAAAAAGGTTAGAATTTTCCACTGGAAAAGTCTGTCATTAATTTTGGTGCCCAAAATTCCATAGCATTCTGCCTCGGTATTTGAATGGCAAATTTTCAGCTCACAAAATACAGTTTTATTCTGATTTTGTCTACACATGTAAGTCTGTAGAGGCTCACAAAATGCATACTAAAGCTTCTCACCTTCTACTTAGGGTTACAACTCAGTGAAATATATTTACCTTGTATTTCCTAGTGATGTGCAAGTATATGCTTTACTGTTTAGGGGAAGACAGTCAGGACGAGTCTTGCAATTAGAGTTCTACTGTCTTAAAAAAAGACATTGTTTTTAAGCAGTTGCACAAATTGCTGGCATAAAGTAATCTCATAGGACCTATTATGCCTCATTTTTTAATCTTAACATGTAGGTTTGAGGGAGAAATCTGCGGGAGTTTTTTTGTTTGTTTTTTTTTTTGTTTTGTTTTTGGTTTTGCTTTGTTTTGTGTTTTGTTTTGTGCCACAAAAAAAGGCACTTACACACTCCAGATATAATCTTTCTCCTCAGCTACATACCACTGTAATAGGAAAGATCATTTTGACTTGCAAGCCTTATCTCTTTTATAACCTTAAGCTGCAGGGGCTGTAACGATACTACTACTACACACTGTTATTACTGTGCAATGTCATGGTCGCCTGGTTTGGTTCTCATACACACTTGCAGCGCCTGTATCAAAGTGAAAAAAAAAAAACATAAATAAACTGCACATACAGACACTCAGACACACGTACATACAGATCAGCCTCTCCAAATATGTTTTCATGATTACATAATTATAAAATTTCTTCTATTTAAAAATATTTTCGCAGACAAAATTTTCATTGTTGTGGATATCTAAGCAATAATAAAAGGAACAAAGCTCAAGGTATTTACATGGAAACTTGAAAAAAAAACCACAAATCAGAAAGACAAAAATTTGTTTGATAGCGACACTAATTATTCTAGAAGAAAGAACAAATGTTGCAAGATAAACATGGAGTCAAATGCCAGAAACGCTTCTTTGCTTACAGCTGCTAGGAAAGTTCTTATTTCACAGGCAGTCTATGTCTAAACACAGCTTCTCAACCAGCCCTCTCAAAACAGAGTCCTCATCACTGCCTATCAATCCTTGCGTACCTTGAAAAGCTGACGCTTATCGCAAAGCTTTAGAGTACACAGCTCTGATGTAGCCATTGCACGTAGGAGTTTTACTCCCCATTTTGATTGTATAACCTTTTTTCCATATAGTTTCACTTCAGTTTCAGATTAGCCATTATCAAACATCAAGCATGTAAGAAAATAATAATTCATTAACTTACTGATTATCCTTGATAAATAGCAGAAGACCACACACCATTACGTTAACCTCATGGCTTGAAGTTAGCCATGAGTAGATGTTAAGGAAGTCTCTGCCACAGCAAATATCTATCAGTTTGCAGTGAGACAAGGAGTCTAGTTATTAAGATCCCACCAAAAGTGTATTTTTGCATATAGATTGCACTGGTATGATTTTTTCTAATCACTAAAAAATTACACCCACTTCGAAATGCAACAGTGTTTCTTATAATAATACATACAGACGCTGTATGTATGTATGGACAACTGTGTCTAAGGATGACACACAGTTAGAGATGTTGTGCAATTATGCAAACAAAACAAAAAAACTCAACTCTCTTAAGTTCCAGGATTTCACCTTACTATTCTTATGTTACTCGTTCTCACTTTTGTGCCTCTTCCTTACCCTTTCTGTAGATAAAACAAAAGGAAGGAAGGCATATCTCCAAAAACCATGTTTCCATTTGTACAGGCTTACGGAACACAAAAGGACTCAAGTATAGCAGATGTCAGTTTAAGAAAGCTAAACAAATTTTCAGTGTGAGCATGAGTAAATAAGTAGAAAAAAAATCACAGATAACTAGTAGTGGACATTTATGTAGAAAACTGCATCCCAGAGAAATGGTTTAGGATTAAAACTTCAGTTGCTGAGGGGTTTTACTGGTAGGTAACAAAAAGTATGAAACACAATGCTGACTGCGCAATGCAGCACTGCAATGTGTGCAGCAGGCTGCTCTCGGATATTCTGAGGCACCGTGGAATTCCAGGGGCTGTTTTAGATATACAGGGTGCAGTATTTTCCTATACAGTTACCTACAGCTGAGAACTACTATAGCATGCCACCTCGCTTAGACTTGGCCAGTGGACAGGAGGTACAGCATTTGCTATATGCCTATGTTCATACATGTGGCCTGTTTTTAAGAAGCTATTACAGCTGAGAAGAGTTGCCACAGGTAGGAATAGGAGGTACAATGAGGTATAGGGGTATACAATATGAAAAAAAAAAAAAGAAGAAGAAGAAAAATTTAAAAAAGGCTTCTGTTCCCAATATACTAGGAAGTTTTGGTACACAAAAGCTGTAAAATGTCCTTGTAACTTCATAGCAACTGTCACCCCATCACATATCCAGCAAATTGGAATAATGAGAACAGCCAAAGGGGTGGAGGGCACCATTCAATAGCTGCTGCATTCTCCAGTGGGGGATTCACATTAATAATGTTGAGTAGAGAGCGGGAAAAGATCTGGCTGCTTCTTCTGTTGCTAGTAGCTAAATAAAAGGTAGTGAAAAGAAAAGCTAGGGAGGGAAGTGAGGAAGAGAATTGTTTGTTTCTCATTTTTGAGAAATCCTTGAGGCAGTTGCTGTGCCACCCATCTTTTTATTAAAAGAAAATACAGAAAAATAACATTTTCCAAAAGTTAAGAACATGCTTATCTTTCCATATCATTTAAAATCAGTGAAGATTTTTCAATAATTAGTGTTGTTTTCAATAATTAACTATCGCTTAAAATACATTCTAATCTCTTAATTTCACTTTGGGATACAAAAACTGGTCTTTTCAAGACAATTCTTTAGAGCAATAGTGCACAATTGAGTAGTGAAGCTCCTCTCCACAGAGATGTCTGTTCCTCCTACTTCTACACCCATTTACTCAACGAAAGCATACCACTTCACTAGGCCAACCACTCACTCTCTTTTCTCAGAAGTTTTCAGGATTTTTCAGAAGTGTTTCAAAAATAACATGTGCTATAATACACTCTATTCTCTTCTTCCTCCCACCGCCTTTTTTTTTTTAATAGCCTGAATGAGTGGGTTCCCTTGCTTTTTTTTTTTCACCTTGGTGAGCTTGAGCTCACAACCTTTTGTTATTTTTCTCTGTCCTTCTCTATTCCTTCCCAACTTTGAGTTTCTTGGTGATTTTTAATTTCTTACCTACACATATGGCTTAAAAGGCCAACAAGCAGATAATTGAAATTTGCACCGAAATTGTAACACTCTCTCTTCATACATTTCCATCCTTCATCCTATTTTTGACAATCATTCTGGGATTTACTTATGCCAAAAATCATCCAAAACTTGGCTTCTGATGCTCTCATCAGAAATGAAGGCCCTAATCATTCATTCATTTCATACAGTGTCAGGTATTGACTGAAGCTGTCTTATCAATCGCAAGAAGAACAGTAAGACATAAAAGACTCTAAACCTTAGCTGACTTTCCAACAGATTACTGACTTAAGAAAATTAACAGCAATTCTGAGGGACACATTTTTAAGCTATCAGAAAGCAGCAACTCTACTGTATTACTCTGGGTAACTGGGCTTGACCATTTAAATAAATGATGCTGCTGAAATAATCAGAGAAAAGAAAAAGTTGTTTCATATTCAGTTGAATTGCTCTTACACACAAATGAGAACAGAAACAGAATTCAGAATTATGCACCCACGTAGATTCTTTTCAAATCTTTTGTTTGTATGGAAAATCACAGAAGAATCAGTTTTGAGAGGTATGGACATTGCTCGGTCAATCTGCAGCATTTTCTGCAACATTACATGCTTACTTCTTGCTTACCTTTCTTGTCTTCACAGTAATGAACTTTAGATAATAGAAAATCTGTGATATATGCAGTGGTGAACACGCAATCATAGAATCATAGAATGCTTAAGGTTGGAAGGGACATTCAGTAACAAATGGTAAGAAACCTTCCTGTGAAATTATATCTCTATGATTACGTAATATAACTATATTCCATACAGCTTTTTTAATCTATGAATTACATATTCTTTTGAAGATTCACTTAGTCTCTCACAGAAAATTATGTAACAGCGTATCTACCAGTATCTTAAAGGTACAGGAATGTATAATATACAACTGTCTCAAGATGAAAAGTTACTGGTAAGCGGAATGTAATATTCACTATATTTTCAAAATGAGCACAAATTAAGTAATTATTTTTAAAAAATGTATTCAAATGAATCCAGAGAACTGGAATGTACTGCAAGTACACTATGGCAAGTATACAATACACACAAAAATTATTCAGTAGTCATTTATCACAGTTCATTTGTCAGCTGGACTGCATGTCAACTAGCAAAATAAGTGAAACGGTAGTGTGCTCCATTTGTCCCTTGATACAAGAGTCTTCCACCTCATAGCTGGAATAAACATGGAGGAAATCTCTGAAAAGCCCATACTGTAGTGTGTGCTTTGCAATGCATTTACTAGTATTCTGGTCAATTTGTTTTGAAATGATCCAAGAAACTTGTTCCACAGATTCTCCTGAGAAATTATTCCATTTTAATTGACATAATGATCTCCGTCTCTCTTTTGTGAAATAAAGACATTTTGTATCCAGTCTACATTTTTTCCACACTCCTCTCTCCTACTTCACATAGAAAATGCTTCCTATCAGTTACCTCATCACCATTCTTATTTTTTGCAACTCTGCTCCATGTTCTAAAAGTTTAACAGCATTTTCTTCTTAGAGCAGTATGCATCCTGTTTCTAATCAATTTTTATCCCGTTGTCATTCCTTTTCTTTTGTTTCAAAATGACATAACTTGGCAAGTGAGTATTTTTTATTTCCTGTTATTCCTAATTCTTTTTCTGGTTGACATATTTTTCTACTTTGCACATCATTCTTTTCCCTTCAGACTTCAACAAGCATCCATTTTCCTCCCCAATGCCGAACTGCAATTGCTATTTTTCCTTAATGTCTTCTCCCCTGAGTGTTATGTATCTCAGAGGCAGTCACTGAGGCACTGCTTCATCTCTGGCAGGACAAAATTCCAGATAATTATTAAGTAAAACTTCTTGTAATATATGAATGTCTGAACGGCAGAGAATTTTACTCTTCGTTCCTGCTCTGCCTCCTCCTTTGTTTCTCCCAGCAGCTTGGCTAGCCTTAGAGCTGACAAGTCAAAGTATAACTGTGGTGCATTTCAATTCTGAGTGCACTGGAGATATTTACCAAGACAAATTAAAGGGGAACTTCCTTTTGAATTGTCATGTAATTATAAAGTCAACAACTTCTGCTTACCCACTAATTATAGAAAATTGTATTTGATAGCTGCATAATTTGTTCATATTTGCAAATATTTGCTCTTTAGTGCTGTTTAAGGAATATTTTAAGACTGCTCAATTCTTCTGAATTTAAACCTATGCATAATATAAATAAAATACACTATATGCCAATAGCTTGCTCTTATGTATCTGCCAATTTAATTTACATTACATTAATCCTTTTGTTGAATATAATTTTCTACAGTTTAATCTGTTTCAGCAGATGCACATGTTTACAATCTCTCTAGAATGATGTGAAATGAGGGCTGAAAATCTACATCAAAGCCGCATAGCCAAATAATTCTACGTAGCTGAGTATACTTTCCAGGGATGGTTCAACACTTGCATTTGCACAAACACAGGTGTAGCACCTGCAAGACAATAGCTGTATTCCAGTTAGGAAAAGTCAGTGAAGGCTCCAAAGGAAAAATCCCCAAACACATATTAAGAATTGCATTTGGTATAAATACCATTATACTAACATAGTACTCAACAATGATAGACAAACTGCACCGAAGTCTAAATCCAAGCCCCAAACCTTTCCACAGTTATTTAGGTTATTTAAGAAAAGTCCACTGTCACTGGGTCTCAGAAAGTCTTTTCTCCTTGAGAGACACTCATTCCAAAGCATTTATATGTTTTACATAATGTTTTACATAATAAGAAGAATTGGTTATTATAGAAAATATAAGGAATTAAATATTCTAAAAAGAAAACACATTCTGTTTGAATTCATTATGGATCTATCTCCCTACATTACATTCCTAAAGTCTGCAAAAACATTTTACTGAAAATAATTTTCACACAACTCATTTTTGCTTTCCGGTAGTATGATTTATTTTTTTTCTTACCAGGAAAAATGCCTCTGTCATAGGACAGGAATCCAGCATGGACACTTTTCAGTCAAGAATTAATCTAGATCCTCATATTATCAGATTTACTGAATACAAAATATATTATTGAATACAAAAGCAGAAGCATTTAGTGGTTATCTGTAAATGACATGTTCCAAACATTAGTTTTCCTAATCCTGAGGAAAGAGAAATTCAGATCTCCTTCTATCCAAAATTAATAATTTAAAAAGAGTCAGCTCAGATTTATTAAGAAACTAGCAGTACTGAAATGAAGTATTAGCATTCTGTAGCAACAAGCATCAGTAACTTCAAATGAAGGGTAACTGTAGTTAAGCTGCTTTCTGGTTTCAGTTACTCCAGTTACTCCAGAGAAGGCACAGTCATGCAGGGATAATACTTAAGCTTGGAACTATATTTGTTGCCTGCTATCTCCATTGGCAAGTGATCAAGAATTAAGGGCTTAAAGAACTATCTTCTTACTTTATTTGTCTTGAGCAAAACAAGCAGCCTAATTAACAAGTTAAGTTGCATGACTATTACTGTTCACTTTCTCCAGCTCAGAAAGTACGGGTATACAATTTATCCATGAAAGCCATCTGGCAAAATTCTTCCATGAGTAGAGCTTTCCATAGCCCTTCTTAATTTATAGTGCTGGTCTTCAGATCTAGAGTGTAAGTTATTTGCCCAGATGGGGTACCTAGTTAAATTTACTATTCCTATCTGCAGAAGAACCACCCCAACAGAAAAGGTGTTTGTTAAAACCAATATAACACTGCAGAAAAAGTAGGAAATATACACAGAGAACTACAATAACGATGAGGAAAATGTCCTGCAAAATGAGAATAATCCTGAATTATTCTCACATAATTCTGAAAAGCAGATGACATCATCCCATTTTCTTTTAGGGAGGGGTGAAGAACATAAAACATCAATGATGGGAGAAAAAAATATGTGAAAAAAGACAACAGCCCATGCTATAGTTGCTTCCCTTTTTGATGAACTCTCAACCCTCACTGTGACCTTGGTGACTAAGATCCATCAAGGACCAAGGTCAACAGCACTAACTACACAGCAGTAGCTTGGTGGCACCATATACTCACAGATAAATTAGAATAAGCTTATTATGGACTAATTGTTTTATACATACAGCGATAATGACTGATAATGGGTAAAAACTAAGCCTTAGCAGCGTGTACTGTTAATGAGTATGTAAAAAAAAAAATGTTGTTTTGAAGTTTGATGCTGACCTGATTTGTCAGACTTTTAAAAATAGTTCCATCACAGCGACATGTAATAAGCTCACACACACACACAAACATTAAGTTTCAACACAGAAGGCACATGAGAATAGCAGATACACTTTAATAGCATGGAACAAAATGTTTCCTACATTAAAAAAAATCATTCACTGACAGGTGTGATAGCAACACACCAGGCTGCTGTTACTTGATTCATGATGCTGATGAATATGCTACCGGAACACATTCGTCTGGCCACAGCTACCATAAACCATGAAGGAGGGACGTGGCGGACATTTTATCTGCTTTCTCCCCCGGTTTAGCCAGGGTGCAGGAGCAGGCTCCGCTGCTGCGGCCTGCAGCCCTGCTGGGCCCCGAGCCCGGCGGCTGCCCCAGCCCGGCCCGGCCTGGCCCCCCTCACGGCACCAGGGCTGCAGGAGCCGCCTGGGCCCCCCGACCCTGCTGCCTTCTGCCCAGGACTCACCTCCGTGGCCTCAGCTCACACTCATATGACCTTAAAACTGATGGGAAAAGAGCAAAGAGGTAGACACACATGCGTTTGAGGAACTTTATTTTAAAAATATCCAGAAAAAAGTGGAAACAAATATACAGAAAGGTTCAATAAGGTGTACTATTCTGACTTGGATTCGATTTTTTTGGAAGTTATTGTACAAGTAATTGGCAAGTAGGTTACAGAATGAAGTTTTGGGGTATTTTTGTTTGTTTTCCTTTATGCCATTTCTTTATTCAGTTTGTAGTTGGCTCTCAAGAGGGAATTCAATTTTTTTGCTTCCTTCTCTGGCTAGAGATGTTATTACATACAGAAAAGTCAATCTCTCTTTTTTTTGTTTGTTTGTTTGTTTGTTTGTTTTGTGGTGGTGGTGGTTTTACCCTGGTAAAGTAGAGCTCCAAGAATGTGTTCCTAGGAAACCTGCTGTTTTTTTGTTGTTGTTGCTTGCTTGTTTTTCCCCTCAAGCCACATATTAGGGGAAAGGAATTCTTGTCAAAGGGTCACTGGGTGTGGGCACTGTACATAAATGCATATAGATTTGTGGGCACAGATGCAAGTAAATATAAATAAATATAGCACTAAAAAGCCTGACACTGCTGTTACTGACTCATTATCTCCAGAAGGAGAAGAAAGAGAAGATGAAGATGAATTGTATTTTTTCCTAAGTTGTGAGTTACTGAACCTCACGTTGAGTCACATTGAGGCTGCTGCAATCTGTTTCTCCACCCACCCCTACTCCAATCCCAAACCTTATCCCAGTTGCAAGCAAACCTTATCCCTTCACACTGAGGGTACATTGCCTGCAAGCAACAGGCAATCAGGAAGACTGCAAGTGCACAAGACAGCAAGGCTGCAGCTTTAGAGACAGGTGAGCTGGGTTTAATGTCACAATGACAGATGAATCCTTTGGGCTCAATGTGAAATTGAATTTCTGGAAGCAGAAAGCTTCAGGCATTTCTCTTACATTATACCATGTATGAAATAAGAAACACTGTGTTGTTAATGGTATCATTAGGTACTATAAACAGATACTCCAGATTAGGCTATAATAACCTGTTTTAGTTCTGTGTGTACAAATTAACTCATATTTTGTGGAACTACCATCTAACTGCCCCCATGGCTTTCACACCTGAAATGTGAAGCATTTAATTTTCTTTCTTATTACTGAAAATGCCATGGTGAGTTCATGCAGAACTTACATCACTATGTAAACCGAACACTGAACTTTTCTTCTTTTTTGTTTGTTTTTAACAAATGATATCTGCATTACCTTGGTCTGAAAGCAGAACTGCACCAAATTAATTTTTCCTTTACGGCAGAAATAATTACTAGGTATTCCTCATGTTGCTAGGTTACTTCACAGGCCTGGTGAGCAGATTAAAAGAAGTCCTTATATCTAAAAATCAAGCCAAACATTTCAAGTCCAAATATCTAAATGCAAGTGCCAAAAACCTGGCTTGACATTCTGAAGAAATAAGCAAAGTGACAGCTATCAGCAATTAACTGCTTACAGAGACAGAAATGATTGTCCAAAAGAAGTGATAAGTTGCTTCTGCCAGCCTCATTAATTTTTGAAAGTGCTCTGAAAAACTCTAATTGAAAATGAAATACTTCAAAACCTGGTGATCTTAAGATCACTTCGGCTTTCAGGATCATAGCAATAAATTAGCCAATATGCAAGAATGGGCTTTTGAAGTGTAAAAACTGTGATTTCACCAAGTCTTCTAAAAACTCAAACTATATATCAATTAAAAAAAAAAAACTTCAGTCCACATAAAATGTTTCCAAAAGCAAAATCTATGTGAGAGTCAGAATTCTAAATAAAATTCATCTTGTATCTTACATACTTTATAATTAGAACTACTATTTGTAGCTACTGGCTAGATTAAGACATACCTATGGTAGATCTTGGCAAAACTGCCTTTTTCATGCTCATCATCATTATCAACTAACAGCCAAAGACTGAGATACTCTTATGGAAAGAGCTATCTCTTAGATAGCCAGTGTTGTCCCTGTTCCACAGAAAGGCCATTAGCAAGGGCACACCAAACACTGACCACAACTTAGTTTCATATATGCCACATGTTTTTTCAACCTTATAGATACAAGCATTTTAGCAAATAAATAAAATCAGATTATTTTGAATTAATTATAGAAATACTTATATGTATTCTGAAGAATAATGTGAAGAACAGACTTTAAAGCAAATGGCTATAAAATGGCATTTTATAGTGTACTTCTGGCAAATCAACATGTACAGGTAGAGGCTGCAGAAACTCAGGTATCTGGGATTTGAGTCCTCATTATTGTTAGATTAGAGAAGACACAGATGGTATGAGTTGATGGTACAAAATTCAAGATCTATGATGTAGATTACCTTCAGTTTGTAAATACAGCACTAAAAGAGCAATTTTATTTTTCATTGTGAGTCAGAATTTAATGCCTTGTCTTTACAGGACTAAATTCATCAATACAAACCCCTTTCCTGCTAAGGAACAAGCATAGTTTAGGAAGACAAATAAAAAGATATAAGATATTCACACATCTGCAGCTGAAAAAGCCTCCTTTCCTTCTCCATCTCCTCTGCTATCTCAGCTCCCGTTATCTCCGTTCGTATCATCTCGTGCTGTTTGGCATGTTCTCGTTTCTCCTTTTCAATTTTGGTAAATTTGGTTTCATAATCCTTCCAGGCTTTGTCGAAAGGCTTTTTAAGGTCCCCCTTAACACCCTTTAAGTCTCCTTTTAACAGAGAATCCAAAGTATTTACTTCTCTTCTTCTTTGAAGAAGCAGTATTTATTTCTTCTTAAGTTAGGACTTAGACTTGTAAAAATAGGTAATGAATTCTCTGCCCTAAAAATGTGACTGCTTTTGCCTTTCTTACCTGATTTTTGTTACCAATTTTTGTCCATATGGCAGACTGTAATTGCCGATAAAAGCCATTATTTCAAGCTATGGGAAACTTTAAGCTTGAATGCCAAGTCATTCATTTTGTGACGGACTCTATTGTTTCTTTTCGTCATCTGAACTCAACAAACCCAGACACAGAATCACAGAATGGTTGAGGTTGGAAGGGGCCTCTGGAGATCACCTAGTCTAACCCCTCTACTCCAGCAGGGACAAGTAGAGCACTTGCACACATCCAGAAGGAAAAGATATGATCTGACTGATAGCAACTACATCGTAACTTCCATCATGTATTGCTAGAGAGTAGTTCAGTAATTAAAAAAAAAAAGGAAAAATGATAATGCCATGATGTTTAGTTAAATAGGTATTTGGCATTCTTTTGCCTTGCAATGAGGTGAAAGAACACCATTAGTCTCACCAGAAATTCCTTCAGAATCAAAAGAAAAAATGTTGTACGATTTTTTTGGGGAATTAGAAGTTAGTTAAAGTCCTACTCAGCTTTTCCTGGTAACAATCCCAAAGGCCACAACACCTACTGTGACAAATAAACCCACTAATAAATTGTGAAAACAAACAAACAAAAATGTTCTTCCCAAGCTTGCAATGCCCTTTAGAGCCCAGTGTAATATTCTGTAAATATAACTTCTGCACGTACAGCATGCCTTATTCCTACATACCACAAAGCCCTTCTAGAAATGCTCCCCTTTCAAAAGGTAGTGAAGACTTCACCAGCCCCTCTGTCATAGCCTCGCACGTCGCCAGCACTGTGGCTCACACAGAACATACAGGTTTGCACCACGAACAACTGCAGTCGGTTGTAAATTTGCTTGCATCTTTTCGAAAGATAACATTCAGTTTCCTGAGAATGTGTATTTGCAAATTATGTGGTGAAGGCACTGGTGCCAAAACCCAGGCATTCCGTATCCATGACTATTTTACTTTAAAATATGAACAACAGAAAAACTGCTCTCAAGGTAAATGTTGTCATTAAAGGAGAAGAAAGTATTAAATCAATTCTTAAAAAAAAGTAGTTATGTGAGATGTGTTAATTCCCAGTATTCTCCAAGGAGCAAGTACATCATTCTATGTTTGTACTACTTATTATCTCATTTCTTCTATCTGGAAAGGAAGGCCTTTCTTTCTTCTGTAGAATTTAAAATGTAACTCCTATGTAACTCTTTTTTTTTTTTTTTCCTATTTCCCTTTTCTGTGTTTTGGGGGCAAGGGAAGAGAGGGGAAAGGACTGCTCAATATAAGGGAGCAGTGCACGAAAACTGTTAAGTGTAATAGAAAGCGCAGAAAACAAAAGATCCTCCAAAACATAGCATTAACAGAAAAATTGAAACCAAGTGGCATACCGAAGGAACAGAAATAATATGAACATTGTGTTTTGTCTGTTATATATGGAAAATACATAAACATAGATTTACTTTCTAATTAACATGGCAAATATGCAATGAGGCTTAAAAAATCATATTAAGTTGGAAAATTATTAATTCTTTGACCATGAGGCAGCAGTGTGCCCTTGTGGCCAAGAAGGCCAATGGGATCCTGGGCTGCATTAAGAAGAGCATCTCTAGCAGGTCGAGGGAGGTGATCCTGCCCCTCTACTCAGCCCTGGTGAGGCCGCATCTGGAGTATTGTGTCCAGTTCTGGGCTCCACAGTACAAGAGGGATGTGGAGCTGCTGGAGAGAGTCCAGCGCAGGGCCACAAGGATGATCAGGGGCCTGGAACATCTGCCCTATGAGGAGAGGCTGAGGGAGCTGGGCCTGTTCAGCCTGGAGAAGAGAAGGCTGAGAGGGGATCTAATCAGTGTATATAAATACCTCAAGGGAGGGAGTGCAGAGGACGGTGATGGTCTCTTTTCAGTGGTGGCCACTGATAGGACTAGAGGAAATGGCCGGAAACTGAAACATCAAAAATTCCATAGGAACTTAAGGAAAAATTTCTTAACAGTGAGGGTGACAGAGCCCTGGAACAGGCTGCCCAGAGAGGTTGTGGAGTCTCCTTCTCTGGAGATCTTCAAAACCCGCTTGGATGCAGTCCTGTGCCACGTGCTCTAGGTGTCCCTGCGTATGCAGGGGGGTTGGACTAGATGATCTCTAGAGGTCCCTTCCAACCCTAAGCATTCTATGGTTCTATGATTCTATGATTCTTCCATCCAGAAAAGCCCACATACTATAAGAGAGAAAGATCATTTTGTCTTACCTATTTACAGTAACAGTAAGGGCGCAACAGACCGTGTTGCAATTCAATGAAAGATGAACGAAGTTGGTTCATTATTTAAAAAAAAAAAAGAGAGAGAGAGAAAATGAAAATTAATATGCATAGTCATATCTGCTCTTGGTATATATAAATAGCAAAGACATTTTGTTTCAAACAACTGTTTCCTACTTTAATGTCCCTTGATCTTTACAATCCCGATTTCTTCTGATTTGCAATTAAGGAGTCAAAAACATGATAAGCAGTGACATATACATCATACTAATGATTCATATGCTTGGACTTTACAGAAGACTAGCAAGTTTGCTGTACAAAATATTCCATAAAATAAGCTTTAGCATAAGTAACCAAGCAAGACACTTCCAGTAGCTTGCAACATTAGTTTTTACAATATTTCTTAAGAAATGAAAAATATAAATGTTAAATATTTCAAAAGCTGTAAGGATAGAGTACATGCTATATGAAATCTAACAGTGAAGCCAACAGAAACAGGAATATAATATTTTATCCAGTTATAATTATATCGATACATATACTCTTAAATACATCCTACCACCAAAATACTTTTGTGGTGCAAGCATGAAAAGGCAGACCAAAAAATTAGTCCCTTTGTTCTTTCAGTGATTTTCTTGATGGCTCCATGGAGATTAGAGAAGGAATTGGACTAATACAAATCAGCAAAAGTAGCAGATTCTTGCTGATAACATTTGGTTTCTGAGTCACCAGAAAATGAATCAAGTGGCCACAGAATTCGCAACCTGAGATATTTGCAAAGTGAGCAATGGATTTCTCCCAGACATTTCCTTAAAGGGTGTTTGCTATGTGGCACTGTGAAAAAGACAGAGCTGCATGAACTGCAGCCCTTTTCACTGGAGCCCTCCACCAGCCCACTTGTCCATACACCTGCTCACCCTGACAAGCTTTATCAAACTTCCCTGATTTCCAATAGGATTCTCTATGAATAACCGTAGTCCCCCATACATCTGGCTTATTTCTGAGATCATATAGCTGATAGACTCATATTCAGTATTCCATTGAATATTTCTATTAAAATTAAGCTATATGTAAATGAGGGTTGTCTATTCAGTTCATTGTTTTTTTAAATCATTTTGTCCTGTTGCAACTTCCATACTTGGAGTGGAAACATGGCATAGGAATATCTCAACACTATTCATGTTGAAAAACACATAACGGATCTGATTCATAGATTTTTTCTGGGTATTTCAAGATTTGTTGTCATTAAAGCATTTGTTCATAATATACACATTTCACAAATCTTTTTATATAGAAATGTGGAACACAGATACTAAAGATCTCTTTTGGGGGACAGCTGACTTTGGTAACCAAAGGATTTTAATTAAACAAATGCCGGCAATTTTAGTATGAAAATTATAATTTCAGACATAAAATGCATTGTGTCTAAGTTAAAGATGCTTTTAGGACAAGACTGACCTCCAGGAAAACGCCAAAATAAAACACACCCCCACAACAGATGCCTCTGGAAGTAGTTTAGTCCTTGCACACCGTATTCCCTGGAATGTGGAAGTGCGCTCACATGATCTCCACAGTTTCCTTGAGACTCTGTTTACTTAATCTATAGGCTTCTAGCCTATAGATTAGGCTCCTCCTTAGCTTGCAAGATCACAACAAAGAGCGGAAGATTAAGTATTGCTTATGTTAAATGATGTTCATCACTCTATGCATTATGTCTTAGAAGCAAAAATAGCCCTTGGCAGAATTAATCTACATGATAACATGAACAGCAACAGAGCACTCCGGGACACATTTGACACAAAATACACTGACTCATACGTGTGGACTCACATCACTTAACAGGTTGCCAGAACTAAAAACATTTCTCACTGCTATTTCTGAAAACTGAAGAAGCTTCCAGGTATTTACTAGACAATACATTTCCTCTGCCACTAGACAATGTGAACATTTGAACTTACCTAACCCCACATAAAAGCCAATAGGGCAGAAATAAGTGGCAAAAACCATTTTCCCAGAAATCTTTAATCCTCACAGACAGAGAGAAACCCTTCAGCTCTGACAACGGTGACACCGTGGCCATTAACCCCAAACCTTTTAAACTTCCTCAATGGGACAAGGAAAATCAGCACTGTCAGAAGAAGACGTGTACTTTAAGGACTTTTTTTTTTAATCCAATAAATCATTTAGACAGGGATGCAACTTTCTAAGAACCACAAAATAAACATCTAGGATCATTTTACTGCATTGCCAGAGCAGTAATTAATGCAAGTTAAAATAAAAGGTTATTTAAAAGTAAATATCCCTCAGTTTATTTATTAGTCTTTGGTGGTAGCTGCTTGTCTCGACAGAGCATCTTCCTCTGTCAAAAGCAGCTGCCAAAAAACCTCAGCTCATTGTAAAGAGAAAGCATTTTTATGCATTTCTGTGCTAATACATAATCTCTTGTTCTTAAGTGCCTGCCTTTTCTGCTTCTACAATCTAAAGTACTGCATGATCTTGTCCACTATTGTAAATATTCCCCTTTCTCTATGCAACCAATACATTTTCCTTTTGATCTTTTTCCCTTTCCAATGGCTGTGTAGAGTTCTGCAGATTTCTTCCTTGAAAGCTTTATTTTCTGAACTGTCTATCATTTAGGCTCCAATTTGTCATTTTAAATTGCTATACTGAATAAGTATGGTACTCTTAATGTTGCCATAGTAGGGATCAAATAGAAAAGTATATATATATTTCTTTCTCTGCCAGACAGCAATAGTGCTATTAATGGCACCTAACAGAATGCTATCTCAAAAATACTCTTCTCATTTCACTACCATATTATACAATAAATAGATAATAATCCTCAGTCCTACTGTTAAAATGTTATTCTCTCATTCTTTAATAATTTCCGCATCTGACTAGTATGTGAGACACCAGACAGATGTGCAAATTATAGAAAAAGATCTATTCATATTCTTATTTAACAGATGATGTAATTAAACTGTCCTGTATAAATGGAACAGTTCTCTATCTCCATATGCAGCCTCTTAGGCTTTGTCCATGTTCCCAAACTTTTATCCTGAATGAGTATCTATTCCTTTTAATGTACTGTGAGGTTAGCCAAGATACAACTCTTGGGTGAGAGAGCAAAGCAGACTCTAAAATAAAGAAATGTCCCTGTCCCTGTTAATGTTCCAAAAACTAGTTAAGCCTTTTCCACTTAAAAAGAATTGAGTAAAATGCACAAACACTGGGAGAAAAAAAAAGAGGGGCCCCTTCGTCCCTTCTCATTTATATCTAATTGGACCAGCTACTTCGTTCCTGTTAAGCTTGAACCATATGTTGAATGTCCTTATGCCAGAATGCACCTAGTTGTTGTGACTCAAAATAGTAAGTGGGAAATTGGGATACAAGACAAAGTTCCTACAGGTTGGCAAGTATTTGCGTTTTCAGCACATTCTGTTACAGGTCTTCCTCTCTTCCTTCTCAGAGTGGAGTTCTCTGCCCCTTGAATTTCTTCAATAATAGTTTTATAACATTGTCACTTACATTTTCAAACGGTATTTTATTGTTATTTGCATTGACTTAATAGCAAACAATACCCTCATCTCAGAACTTTTCATAGAAATAAATTATGCGGGTAACCATACAGTAAATGCATACATGGAACACTATGAATTGAAGAAAATAAATGAGTAAATGAGTAAAATCCCTAATCCCTAATTTTACACAGTAAACTGAGGCACAAACAGGAAATATAATTTTCCCGAGGATTCAAAATAACTTTCTGTTAGAGTCAGGAACAGATCTTAAGCATCTTTAATACACAATGACAAAACACAGTCCATAAGTAATTCACCCTGCAATCTCCTTTTACTTCCTGTTCTAAAAGGCTTTTAGCTTTGGATTTGGTCCAGAGCAAGCTTAAGACTTGGAAAATTCAGCCAATATTTCTACAGGAAGACACTGGGCTCTGGCAAAGGTTTGCAGAAGCAGCAGAATTCTGGCCCAGAGAGCTGAGCAAGAGCACAGAGGTGTCTCCCATCCCAGACTCCCATCCCACTGGGACCTCTCTTTGTCTCCTGTACATCGGGACCACTTCTCCCTGGGCTCCTCTCCTGAGACTGACAAGCGCCCTGTCTCACCCCTAACCCAGACCTTCTACTGCAAGAACTTCTACTCAGCAGGTACCTGGCCCTCGCTCCTGGGAAGGGCGAAAAGGAGGGCACATGGCAGCCTTTGAGACTCTTTCCTCCACGAAGACTGTCCCTGAGAAACTAGGCCTAGGGACTAACTGCCTCTGTAAGTAGCTTTCAGCACTAACCACTGCCTCATGCATGCCAAGAAAAATCTATCTTAATTTTCCTGTTCCGGCTGAAATAAAGTCACTAACCTGCAGTTGCCTACTCTTCTTACACCTAAAGCTACCCCTTTAATTTACAAGAAACTACAGTTTTCTGAAATAAAGAGCTTGAAGTCAAGCTGTGAATGGCTTCTCCAAATGCTTCAAATAAAATAATTTCAAAAAACTTCCAGGTGATTCAGATGTGGTAATGTAAACTACTTTTTTTTTTTTCTTCTTTTTTTTTTGACATCAGGGAAAAGTGACTGAGATGTAAGGTTTCAGATCATTTCCAACACAGAAAAGCTTTTTCAGGTTTTACTGTATGATTCTATGATTCTACTTGTATTTCTGGAATCAAACTGTAGAGCATATTCAACCTTTTTTGGATTCACGTGTATCAGATTTAGAAATACATGAAATGCAATCTGAAACTTCCCTAAGATCCTGCTACTTGCATAATTACTCAGATGATCAAAGCTGTGTAACTCCCAACCCCATTCCCAAAATGGGGACGCCCTCACCATGCCCTCCCTAAGCCATGCCTTCATCAGCCTATAAAACATGAAATGCTGAAATTCCTTTTCAGTGTATCTAGATTCATTCTTTCATGTTGGATCAGCAGCATCCTTTAAAATAGCTTATGTCAATGTGTGTGACTTACATGTCAAAAGAAGTAAGTGGTCTTTTCAAAAACAAATCTCTATCAATATATCAGTGTTTCCTGACATGCTATTTAAAACATTCAGTAATTGACATTCAAGGGAAAAAAAAAAAAAAAGTTGCTTGCTTAATATTCCTTCCGCCTTCTAACGTTTTATACATCAGAAACACTTTCAAAATCTTTCCAGTAGGAAGAAGCAGGTAGACAAATTAGCTGTAGATATATATATATATATTGCCTCTTCCAAGCTCAATGATTTCAGCCTATGACTGTTGTAACAAATCAGACATGTGAAAACGTACTGAGGAGTCTTAAATTTTGCAATCCTAAGAAATATAAAGAAAACCAAGGCCACCTTAATCTTTCACCTGAACAGCAAAGGCTGCCTAACTGTAATTTTCTCATTCCAAAACAGTTTGTAAATTTGTTCCAAGAAAATCAGTTGCAAACCTGACTGCCTCAGCTGCAAGAGAAGTGCTGGCTCAAATTGCTGTTGTTTCTAGAGGATAAAATTCTCAGTATACAAAGCCAGAGACACCACTATTGGAGAACTACTGCTTAGACAACTGAATAATTAAAACGATCTAAATAACTTTTATAAGCAATGGCTAAAAAACAAGTGACAATCAAGCTGGCAGAATTAGGAGTTGCAAATACTCTTAAAAAAGATGTTAGGTGTCACATTTGCTGCCTGTCAGTATGAGAAAGCATACATGGGGTTCCCACCCGTTGTTGAAATCAGGGTGTCTTCTGACAGATGGGACTCAGACGCGAAAACAATGCAAACAGGAAGTTCATTGTCCTGCTCCACAGTGGAGTGATCAGATGCACGACTGCTTGCCAGGGACACCTGGAGACTGTCCCTGAAACACCTGAGGAGCACCCATGACATTATTTGCTATTCTTTCTATTCTCTTTCCCTTCCTATTGCACTCCCAGCTTCTTGCTGTTCTCATCCCCTCCTAAATAATACCTACTAATAATACCTACTAAATAAACCCTACTCATTTCTTTTTCCCACTGCACCAGGTTTTGCTCTATTTGTACCCAACTTTGGTATTTCTGACACCATAACCCTTACTATGACACTCTCAATCTCATCATTCACAAAGCTCCCCAACCAAACCTGGCCTTACAAGCCTGTGCAGCTACAGATTTCCAAGGGTCTCCTCCCATTATCCGTGAGGTCTGACATTTTTTCACAGAACTCCTCGCCAGACACTTGTGAAATCCAAGCATTCCTCATGGCCCTATGGCAACATCTCATCTTCTCACATTATTATCTGTCACATGCAGCTATTTCTCATGCCACATAGTGCCAATGCCAATAGTTTCCCATGTTTTTTTTTCAATTCGTTTAATCTCAGATGAGCGTAATCAGCAGCCTCATCATCTGCCCTAACACAACATAGGGTTGAAAACTGAAGCTTGAGAAAAACATGATTTGAGTAGGAAGAGAGGGGGTTGGTAGGCAATGTGTGACTCCCAGCTGCAGTAACATGTTGCATTTTTTATCACAGTTCTGGCAGGGAAAGCACTCCTTTATTAGAAGTCACGCAGGTTATAGACAAAAGTATCTTATTGTCATTATTGATCTTTTCTATATTCAAGGCATTTGGCATACTGATCATTATGGCAATTTAGTAAGTGAACCAGAACTTTAGTGAATCAAGATAGCTAACACCCATACTGTCTTACTTTGCGATGTTCACTTCATACTAGGAGCACAAAAGGGGTGCCAGAAGTTTACTACAGCTTTAATTTTCTCCATATAATGTTAATTCTGGCCAGTGTATTAATGGAATATTTTAAAGAATCCTACCTTCTCAGAATGCAGATGTCCCTATAATCCAAGGTCTCACGGGTCTTGACAAAATACAATTTAAATGCTACTAAAAGCATTCCTGGTAATCAGTTCCTGGCCACTCAGTTAAGCTGACAATCCTATTTTCTGAATGCTGATAAAGTAGTGCCAGCTCTAATACCCTTCATCTGTACAAAATCAAAACTACTTTGGTGTTAGCAATCTGGATTTTCTGATGGTGATTTCTGATGCATCTTTCAATGGCATTCCCAAAACACACAGAAATAAGGAAGTTAAAATTTGTTCCTTCTAAAGGTTTTTAAAAAATCGGTTTAAAATTTCTTCTAGGGAAAACTCAGTTGTCTTCAGTAGAATTGTTCTTAGAAAAGTGACTGAAGAGGCAAGTTTGGTAAAATCTTGTCTAATGAGATAAAATGAACTTGTGTTTGTGTGTCTGTGTATATTTACACACAAGTTTAGTTCCAAGTTTAATTTTATTTTTTTATTTCATTTTTACTGAATTCAGTATTTGTCTTTTATCTAAACACAAAGGTAAAAAGAGATAGAAGCAATGATATTGTACAATTGGGCTACTCTATATAGTATTTGAAAAATTTTCTGCGAACTACAGTTCGATTTTTAGAAACTGCTATTCTAAACATGCCTTGCTGCTCATGCTGAACATGTATACTGCTTCAATTTCGTCCAGCCTGTAAAATCTTCCAAATTCCTTAATTGTATTTCAGGCTGATGAAAAGCAGGTTTAAAGGCAAACATCTCGATATGGATGCAGACCATAAGGTAGTGGAACAAGAAAACACCTGATGCAATTTAAAAAATGGGTTGAGCTGATTACCCATTATATTCTACTTTCAGCATATGAATTTTTTATCTTAAAAATGTACTCTTATGAACTCTTATGTAACATAAATACCATGCAGAATGGCAAATATTTTAAAGGTTCATACTTATGTTAGCTGTCTTCATTATTTCTGATTCACTGTCTCTTATGTAGAGAAATCTACTTTTTGTGATGAGAAATTCTCATTTTTCTTTTATTTGGTGTATTATTTCAGATATAGCGTATGTAGAAATTAAATATTTCTGCTATTTTATAATTGGAAAAGCTGTTTTTTACTTGACCTATAAGACTGAATCAAGATTATTGGACAGCAGTACAACAAACTTTGTACTATAGAGCCAGTTTTACAATATGCAAGTTACATATCAACCTCTCTTCACTTTGTATATAATCTTTGATATATCTTTGAGGAGTCACAGACCATGACAGATTAAGACAAAATTCTGTTTTGAACATTGCAGAAGGGGAGATGATACTGTTGTAATCTACACCACACATACATGAAGCCGCTGCCTTTACGTTCTTGGAAAGAGCTCTAACCACTAAGATGTTACATAAAAGAGAGGTAGTAAAATTTCTGCCTTCACCTGTGTCCTAAAGAAAAGTAGCTACAGCTTGGGTGGTTTGGGAGCTGTTTGCACAAGGCCGTGGAGCATCGCAGAGTGTCGGGCAGGCTCAGAACATGTCCGGTCGGCTGCTCACCGGGAGTCTTGTGCACACAGGAGGTCTCTATCCTGCTGGGAAGCAGTCTCAGCCAGTTGTGCTACGCTCAAAAGCACAATTTAGGAACTGTTACACTGACAACCTACCTAGCAGGTATGTGCACCTGTGTGATTGATGGTAGTAAAAGAGTTACAGGTTACAGAACCATCCTGTTTCCATGCCCAGGGGTTTGATCGCTTTCGAGGTAGAATAACTGCAAGATACAATTGCAATCTAAGCAAGCAATTTACTAACAAAGAAGGGGCAAGATAAAGAATGGCAATTTTCAAAATGGTTAAAATTTTAGCTGAGATGGCTACCTCGCACTTGAAATTCAATGACTTTTTTTTTTTTTTCTCACATTTGCTGAGAACAAAATGGTTTATAGTTTATTGAGGAAATTTTGCTTGGCTTACAAGCTCCTAATACCAGCTCTTCAGACAACACCTGGCAATAACAGACTTTTATTTCCTTGGATTTTATTTGTTAGAATGCAAAAAGACAACTGTATTTACTAATGCCTTTTACTGTTCAGGATCTCCTGGCGGTCACTCTCCATCCCACTGAGGAAATTCAATTTCAAAGAAACAGACTGAGTGACTGTATGCACAGGGCTTGATTTGCAGGAGATGGAGAAGCAACCATTCAACCATCAGAGGAACTTCAGAAAGGGCAAACCGATGAATGAATCGGAATCTATTTGCTTCTTTATTCCAACTCACCGAGAGCATTATGTTATGGATTCATGCAAAACAATGATAGGTGTCAAAGAAATATTCTTCTGCGGAGTTAAGGCTTGTCACCCAATTTAAAATCCAGTTCAATGTCATCCTGGATACCTCTGAATACTAGAATTCGCCCAGGCTAACTCTGTGAATGTAATCAGGGATGCTAGATAGGCTTGACATCACAAATTTATTCGTTATAAGAAAATCCCATTACAGTGGATGATCAAACGTTCAGCCAGCCAACAGGCCGTTTTGTCCTTGACTTTAACTGCCAGCAGCAAGGTAAGAGGAAATACAAGGATGATTAGGATACCCTAACTAGAAAAAAAGGCATAAAGGTTGCAATGTAATTGGTTACAGGTCACAAGTTTGTTTTCAGATAGATGCATTTATCAGTGAATGAAAACCGAATTATTACTTAAATAAATTACAAGGTTCACAAAACATCATCCCTGGAAAAAACAAACTCCATGAACGCATAGAGGTACTCACTTAAAATCTAGGAAAAAGGCATACTAAGTAGAACAATCAGCTACATTTCATTTTATGCTAATTTTATAACATTTGTGGATTTAACATACTGTGATGATTGAAAAAAATGTTTTTTCAGCAACATTAAATCAGACAATTATTACATGTAACGTTATTTCAGTACCACAGACGAAAGAGAAGGAAAGAGCATTTGGTAATTGCTAAAATTGCCATAACAGCTAAGAATAGGCCACACAATCAATTCCTCCTTTATTTTCTCCTTCATTCTGGAGAAACAACATTTGTCTTCCAGGGACAGAATAGGTTGATTTAAATTTGTCACTGAAAAAAATGACACACAGATCCTATGATTACTAAAGGATCTTCTGTACCTTATTTTAGGCTTAGCACTGGTTCTCCTTTTTTTATTTTTTCCCCCTTCCTGTCAGTAACGAGCATTCTTTCAAAATTCAAGGGGGTTTATTTTCTTCTACCAGAAATCACACCTACAGTTACGTGTTAACTTCAGCAGATAGATTAAGACACTAGGTTTTCTCTTAAGTAGTTTATAGCCTGGTGACGATCTCTTGCATGAAGGTGAACTTTACTGCTTTTACAACTAATCCATCATAGTCATAAACAGATTAAATATCAGTCCTGGATGAATAAACATGCACACACGCACACAAAAAAAAAGCAACTGAAAGAAGAATAAAAGAGAAACAAAGAAAGCTCAGCCTTTTGCATGATTACTCCCAGGATGCCTCTTACAGGGTGCCTTAGCATCTCCGAGGACAAATCCTTCTTCCTTTCTTCACTTCATGAGGTTTAATAAAACGCTTGCAATTATAATCAGCAAACATTTTCAGTGCTGTAGTGAATCCAGCAGTATTGACTAGCAGGAAAGCTGTGCCAGCTAATTACTCTATACTTAGATAATTATAATCTTTAGCAAATCAACAGAGGGAAAGCATCTTTCTTTTATGTTCACATAACTCCTTACCATAACACTTTACATATTTGCAATCTGAATCAATTATAATTTTATTAGCAAACTAAACCATACTTTAGTATGCTGCACAGAGCAATTCAAGCTGCTTTTAACTAGACATCAGCCCATATCCATTTCTTTTACATATAAACAAGGCCAGCAAAAGGTCAGGAGCTGGATACAATTTCCGATACGATTCTTTTCAAAGCCTATTGCCTTGTAAAAAATAGGATTCATTTTCTCTGCATTCCATTCATGATTTCTTTTCCTAGGCTTTTCCATTTTAGTTGCACATAACTTCTTTGTCAGTCTGCCCACCCTCACTTTTACACATCTTTCTAATCCATATCTGGTTTTTTTTTTTTAAATTTTCTTGATGCTTAGTCTCCATGAAGCTCTGTTATAATATATATATATATTAGAAAAAAATAAAAAACCTTGGCAAGCACTGCAACTCATGATTTCTGTACATAATCAAGTTGCTGTTATTTTTAATCAAACATGTGGAAGATGTTGCTTGGAACACCCAATTCTAGCATTTAGAAAACATAAATAACTTTAAAAGTTTCTTTATATATTAAGCAGATATACATAGTATATAAAATAATACGCACACATAAAAAGAATGAGCAAATTTTCCTAAATTATAGTTGATTTAGATATTATTTCTAGTAATTCATTAAACTGATTGCTGAACACGACTAAACAATCTAGTAATTCCTCATGCACTACCCAGAGTAATTTTCTCCCACACAGTTTAGATGTTATTTAAGGGGGTATTTAATTTCTGCATGTAAACTTAAGTAATTCATCAAAAATGACTACCATGCATTTCCCTAGCAAAAATTCTCCATAATAACGTTAGTTTGCTCCCAGTGCCATATTTCTTAAGACTAGTATCAATATCTTTCTAGGATGCCAATTCCTTCTGCAGTGACAGCCTCAAATAAAACGGAATAGGAAATGGTACATGAAAAACACAATATTAACATTTTGCTTTATGCCTGAACAGAAAGGCCAGGTAACATGCACTTTAACGCTTGAGGGAAATAATTTGTGCCAGTTTCATTATCCCTAGGCTCCTACGGCTGAGAAAGCCTGGCTCCAGGCGGGATTCCCCGCGTGCAGCCTGGAGCCGCCACGTGGGACACGGCTCCAAGGAGGGCTCCGCGCCAGGCCCTGCAGCTCTCACAACCCGCAGGACGAGGAGAGACCCGCAGCAGCCTGCGCAGAGGAGCAGCCCGCTGGAGAGGTCCCTCCCAGCACAAACAGTGCATATCTGCCCCGAATGACTTGCTGACGTGGGTGCAGGCACCCGCCATGTGGCCTGTCCCAACAGCCCATCCACCGGGCACCCCAACATGGAGATTCCAGCTGAAAGCAGAAGAAAAACCGGAGTCATTATGTGGCTAAAATTCCTCATGCTTTAGGTTATTCAAAATGTTGCAGGAAAATGTAGATACACTCTAGTTAATCCTTACTCTCAGAACAAGAAAAGCTACAGCTTTGTAGAAAGATATGAGAAAATACAGACTTGGCACCTAGCAAGTCAGCTATCTTGCTTTATCAGTGGGATGGGTGAATAAAACATAACATGTAAAACAGCTATCAGCAAGTTGAGGCAGAGTGGAATACATTTTCAAAATCTGCAAACACACTCAACTTCACAGAAATTGGAATTACATATTTAATTTTAAAGTACCATGTGAGCAGAACACACAAGTTTGTGCCTTTACAAAGGAGGGGGGAATTGTTCCACATTCTTTGGCTGATGAGCAGGACAAAGGAACATATACAGGCGGGAGAATGAGCGGAGCCATGAGCGAGTGGGACACAAGAGCATATGCCAAGAGTTGGGTGCCTTTACAAAGGAGGGAGCTGCTCCCCCTTCTTTGGCAAGGGAGGCAAAGGAGTCGGGTGACCTCAGGTGATAACCGCAGGAAGGAGGCAGGGAGGCTGGTGTAGGCAGGCCAGGAAGGCTGTAACTTCTGAGGACGTTGGTCAATGGTGAAAAGAAGAGGGCGCACCTCAGTCGGGAAATTAGGATAAAAGGGGGCTGCATCTTCCAGCAGTTTGAGAGACCCCACAGGGGCATGCCCGGTGGACTCCTCCTTTATTCTAGTAAAGTTTTAGGACTCTTTTGTCTCCTTTTGGGACATTTGGTTCTTGACAACGAGATTTTCTGCACACATAACATGGAATGATCCTTATAAAACTTTACCTACACTCTACCTGTTGTTCATGCATAGGTCAGTAGCCCTGTGTAGAAAAATTAATGGATTGTCTCCAAGACTGAAAGAAATCACCATTTGCACACTATTTTATTTTTGGGACTTGTTTCAGAAGACAAAAATGAATGTGTTGATATACATAAACTAGGCAGGAATTCTATCATCTTCCCAGGAAGCAACTGATAATCTGTCCATAGTACTTAGTAGCTTTTTTTTCCCCCTCCCCACCAAGTTTTCTGAGGCTCAGCTATTCCACTGAGGACTATAAGAAATAGGGAAGATTACAGAGCAAATTAGCAGCATTGGTATGAGAATCATAAATCCATCTTTTTAACAAGTTTCATACAATAAAAATGCATCCTGCTCTGATGACTGCAAATATGCCTCAGTAAGCATACAGAAACAATTATTTTAAAAATACAACTTGGTCCAAGGTAGATTACACTGATTATCTATTAGAAAGAAAATAAAATCATCTTCATACTGCTTTAGCTTAGCAAGAAACACGAAGATTGGAAAAACTGAAGAATTGATACACTCTGAATATCCACAAGCTCTTAAGGGAACTAAAGCAGTAGAGAAATACAGTGGAGAATAATGGAAACAAAAAGGGAATCAGGTGCAAGCTTTCAGCTATTAAAATTTTCTTGAATCTCCCCTTTCAATAAGCTTTAAAATTACCTCTCTACTCTACATCCTAAAGAGCTCTGTCTCTCTTTTAAAGCATCAAGTTGCTTTAAATGAACTCTGTTTCAGAAAAAAAAAAAAAAAAAAACATAGTCAAGAGTTTCAGAAAGTACAACAGTCATATTTAAAGCATGTCGTGGGATATGTTTGATGTCAGATGTCTACTAATGCATTCAATCCTGCAAATACTGCCTATTTTAAAAATACCATTTTAGTTTTAATAGTTATTGAGTCACTTTGCTTTAGAAAACTAAGGACTATTAGAAACAAAACAGGAACTGACTGGAGTCACATAACCTGAAACAGTTAAAATCAGAAATTACTCTTAAATTCTAGTGTTTGAACAACTAGTGGAAAGCACCCTGTAATTGAAAAGCCAGGCAAATTTCCCTAGAGGTAATAAACTGTGGATCTGGTAAGATCAACTCCAGCAGGGAAACTTTGCATACAACCAATCTGTAAGCTTGTCTGTGGAGGAAGCGCATCTAACGGCTTTCATACTGCTTGTCTGATCAAGTGATTCACACCACTTCCTCTCACACAAATGTGATTCTTCAAGACAGACAGACTGAGACCTAGAAAATCCTCAGTATAATACACAGCGGCCTTGAAAATGCAAAAACTGTATCCTCTGGCATGCTGAGAACAAAAAAAAAGAAAAAAAGGCAAAACAGAACTCTTAGATTTTTGAAAGGAAGACATTTGCAAAATCACAGTACTTCAGAATTAATTTGAATAAAGTGCTATTTATCTCTATTCATCCCTCAGCTACAACACTTCAAAAGCTGATATCTATAAATAAAACAGAGAACTCCATGAGGATTGTCATTACCTAACTGCAAAAAAAGCAATAGCAAAAATAGGATAAACTACAAATTAGAATTTTGGACCCATGAGGCCATCTTTTTCTTTTTTTTTCCCCAAAAAACTTCTGTTACAGGTATGTTCTAGAACAAGTACAATGTACAATTTAATGGCTAATCTAAAACATGTGCTCATAACTGCATCACTCAAAAGTCTGTACGTGTGCATATACAACATACCACAAGAAGGGAAAAGAATTATAAGAAAATAACAAAACCTTGTCTAGCCAACATCCTGCTTTAAGATTCTTGTGCAAATTTACTTTAAGTAAAATTGAGTTGAGTGACTTTACATCAAATTTCATGAGATAAATTTTTGTATCTTGTGTTGCTACATTTTTTTCACACTTTGGTAGAACTAAATCTCTTCTAAGTTTCACTTCAGAATGAACGGAGAACAGAGAACTCAAGATGAGCAAAGTTAGTGATGATACACAACGATTTGCACTGCTACAATTATCAGACGGAGCATTTCTACTTTTCCTGTTTCATGTTCAAAATAGCAATTCATCTGTTAAGCACAACATTAGAAATAAACTGGAGTGCTTAATCTTAAATGATCTACCTCTCTACTACTAACCAAACTGTACCAAAATAGCAGCTATACTAAAAATGGCAGAAACAGGAAGAGGCAGTTAAAGGCTAATAATAACATGTAATTCATATTATGATATGTCCTGGACCACACGATACGTTTTGCATATGATCTGGAAATGACCTGACTTCTCAAAAACATTTTAAAGGGTTTCTCCTAGAACTGAAAGACAGACACCAGGTTTGTTTCAACCGGTGCAGGTCAGTTGTTCTTGACTATAACCTTGGGTGTTTGTTACAGCCGGAGCTACAAGGCTAGGGCTCATTCTTTGCATGCTGCCTGTGGTCCTATGGCCACAGCTGGCACAGGCACCATCTGTCTCTGCGAGGAAGGCTGGGAGTTTTGTTTGTTACTGCCTTGTCGCTCCTTCTCCCCAGGTTAACACTTTATTCACACGAGGCACTCCAGTAGACTCCAAAATTGCCACCTATGTAACAGATACATGAGGGAATGATGTTATCTTCTTCAAAGGGCTTTGCATTACATTTCTTGGGCTAAAAAGGAAAAAAAAAAAAAAAAAAAAAAAAAAGAGTAGACACACATAAAAGGGCTTTTTGCAATGGGATGCAGAGGGAGTTTTCACTGTGTAAATCCCATTATTGAAATCCACACGAATAAGTCCCTCAGGTTTTACCTCGAAAATTAATACCAAAGCATTATTTACAACTTTACAAGTCCTTTTCAAATGACTAACAGTGATTAGACTTTAATGACATCTCTTTGGAGACTGTAGACATATAAAATGTATAAACCCAAAATAATTGTTTGGCGGGAAGCCTGGTTGTACCACAGTTCTGTAAGTGAAAATTAATCTTTCAGATGAAGCATATACTTTTTTCCCTTGTACAGTCAAATTGATTCTACAAGTCAATCTGTAATTTGAAGTTAGTAATTTGGAAAAGCTTTTTCTTTCATCAAAAATAAAATCAAAACCAGTAAAATGACTACCACTCAAACTAGCTGACATCTCTCTTTCAGTGTTGGAAGAAAATTACTTTTCTGACAAATGCTTCTAAGAACCTCCATGGGAGCAGGCAAAATGCCATGCTATGGACCTGAAATTAATTTAAGAGTCATATATTAAAAAAAAAAAAGAACCTTTATATAAAAGAAGGTTCATATATATGATTAATGAAATTAATATACATCTTGTTCTATTGACTTAAGATGACCAGGAGGAAGAAAAACAAACAAACAAAAATGGTCAGGAGGAGAAAAAATAAAGTAGCATTCTGTAAAGATGTGAATTTCCACAATTTCTAAAGAGAATTATAAGTGCTTCAGTCAACAGCCAGTACAACACAGCAGAGGAAAATAAATGTCTACCATATTTAGTCAGTAACACGATGCAAAACTCCCACTGATTAACTTGTTTTGTTTTTCTAGAAAAATAATTAATTTGTTTTCCCATATCGGGTGATTTCTGAAGCTTTAGAGAAAAACAAATAGAAACTTAAGACCAGAAATGCTGGAAAGTTGTTATTCACAGACAGAGAAAATAGTTTAGGAAGTATTTGCACACCCACCTGCTTTAGCCATGGTGTGCTGACCACCCACACAACCAATTTGCTCTGTCTCCATTACTCCTGGCCATCGTGATCAGACGGCAGCCTTGCCTGACTCATTTCCTCCCCAGTCCACACAGAACGGCTGGATTTGGCCTCACACGAGACTGCTGCTACCAGGTGTGCTTAATTCATACTATACATCTAAAACTAGCATCATGTTTGAGTTACAGAAGAAGAGCTAATCTCTATTATGGGGTTTCCTCTCAATTTAAAAAATTCCTGCATACAAGATGTGCAAAAGTAAAGTGGTAATTTTCTGCTAGACATGTCTTTTCTACCACGTATTTAACTAGGTGACAAAATGTGCAACTGGCATTTTTCTGGATTAACGCATCCCCCACATCCCTCCTAAAGTTCACTTTTACATACACATTTACTACATTTTTTTTTACCCATTGTGAGTAACTAGTATTATCTTTCCTACAGCTTGGGCCCAACGCGAAAATTAACTATCAGTTAATTAGCAGAACTATCTGAAATTAATCTTCCAATTAAATTTAAGGAAATCCAAAGCATATATCCAGTTCAAATTGAATATGAGCAGCCTCTTTTAGGATAAGAAGAAGAAAAGTTTGCTTTATTGGAATAGGATTATAAATAAATATTAGCCCTAACTAGATTTTACATTTTTTTTTTCTGCATTAGCTACTGAACAGAAGTATGTTCAACACATTTAAGGGAGGGGATGTCCTAAGCATAACAAGAGTTACTAAATTATTCTCTTCAGAAAGCAAATAACAGTAAATAAATGCCTTGTGTACTGAAAAATGTGCAAAATGTTCTGTCTAAAACACAGTTATTAAATATTTCAGAACAAATGGCACAAACAGAATTTAAAGTTCAATAAATTGGATAGGAATCTTTTCACACATTTTTAAATTTCATGTAATATTCTTTCCAAAAACAAAGCACTTCTTTGCAGATATATCTTTACTACATACCAGGTCTACCTATGCAGCCAGAGCATTTTCACAGTTTACTTAACAGACTACAAGGGAACGCACATGGAGAAGGGAAGGAGGAACAGGGCACGAAGCCCCACAATCAGCCTAAAAACTCTGCACTGATGAAGAAAATTGACCATTTCTGACCCCCTTAAATGAAGCTAACCCATTCTGGCATGCAGCCTTTTACCTGACTACTCAGCCATTATAAGGCTGCTACCACGGCCAAAGAAGTCAGTGAGTTTAAATCACTATTTAATGCCTTTCACAGCCCATTCACTGGGCAATGACCAGGCAACGGTCAGGATACGCACCAGCAGGATCTCTCCCGTCATGTCTGACACTAACAGCAGTTGGGCAAGCTTCTCCTCTCCAACCAAAAGCCAAAAACTTCCTAAGCCTTTTCCCTTCCTAACCTTTCAGGCATTTCCCAAAGGTTATGAGTAACAGGTTATGAATATTCAAGGTAAGCAAACACCCCAGCAGAGTGAAGAAAATCCTGTCTCATATTTCTACTTTAGGGACTGTAAAAAATTTTAGGGAACAAGAAATCTTAGCAGATAGAGACACTAACAGAATTAATTTCATCCTTTCTATAAAATTGTTCCTTGTTTTCCTGTTTCAAGTAACATATACAAATTCACAAATCATCATCTGGATTTTAGCCATAACTTGATTTAGAAATTGTATTATTAAGTCACTCCAATCTCCAGCCAAATCACAATATATTTGTAAGCTGTTTGTTCTTTTACAATCCCAAAGCACACAAGAAAAGAAAGAAGTGAACAGAGTGAGAAAAATTAAAAAGAACTTTCAAGTGGTGCTATTATGATCAGATTGTTTTGTAGAAAGGACTGCAATTTCTGGTACTGCAGACATTTTTTTTTTTCTCCTTCCCCTGAGAGCTTTGAAAAAGTGGAGACCTGAGCACTCAATATTGATATATGAACAGATGAGTCTGGAACAAAAGTATCATGCACATACACAAGCTACCTTTTCACACAATGATCATAGTTCAGTTACATTTGCAAATGACATGATTAAAAAGAACCAACATTTCTTGGAGGAAAGAGACATATCACACAATTTTTTATCTCAGGATTTCATTTAATAAAGCCCTCCTAGGTTTATTTAAAAAAAAAAAAAACACACACACACACACACACACACATAAACACTCTTCTTTGAGTTGCTTCAGTCTGGTCTCCTCTACCTTATTCCTTCTTGTCCTTCCCTTCCTCATCTGTTCTGTGAACCTGTGAACTCCAGGTACTCAAAGCAATAGAACGAAAGAACAAATAGAAGAACCTATATTTTAAGGAGTGTTACTGTTGTTTCTTCGTATGTGAAACACTTTATATGGTCAAGTATACAGGAATCTTGGTTTGGGCATAACACATTGTAGTACTTGCACTGCTAAACTAAATAGCTTCTGCTCTCCTCAGTAAAAGAATAAGTCTTTCCATCTACATTATAATACTGTAGAGCAGCATTTTATTTTGGTAATAAATGCCACAGACTAACAAGACAACCTTTGTCATCTATTCCTTTTTCCAGTTCTGGTTGGGTATCAATAAAATTCACTTTTTCCTTAATTACAGTGGTATTTAGATTACAGCTCGCCTTTAGAACATAACCTTTGCCCCATCACAGAAACTACAGACTCCTTTACCAGGTGAGTCTCCATTTTTCTTCTTGCTTTACCATTGGTTCACCTGTGGCCAGAAAAAAAACTGATGTCTTGTATTTTAAGTGTTTTCAAACCTTAGTTAATTTTGCAGTCTAACTATTCTTAAGTTAAATGTAAAGACTTCCAGCTTTACAATTTTTCACCCCTTTTAAGAAATTCAAAATGGATTAACTAGACGTGCATAAGTCAGTGAGGTTGAGTGAAAACTAGCTGAACTGCTGAGCTCAGAAAGGTGGGATCAGCGGCACCGAAGTCCAGCTGGGGACAAGTCCCTTGTGGTACCTTTGGCGCTGGTGTTACAGAGTCACAGAATCACAGAACAGTTGAGGTTGGAAGGGACCTCTAGAGATCATCTAGTCCAACCCTCCTGCTCCAGCAGGGACACCTAGAGCACATGGCACAGGGTGGCATGCAGGCGAGTTTGGAAGTTCTCCAGAGAAGGAGACTCCACAGCCTCTCTGGGCAGCCTGTTCCAGGGCTCTGAAATCGTGATATTGTTAAAGAAAGACAGAAACAGAACCTGTAAAACAAAAACTGTGGAACTTTGGCACTATGATTGGTTTTGTACCCAATACTGTAACCAATACTGTTTAACATCTTCATTAACGACCTAGATGATGGGCCAGAGAGCAACCTCAACAATCCAAAGCTTAGAGGAAACAGCCGATACACCAGGAAGTTGCACTGCCCTTCAGAGGGACCTCAAGAGGCTGGAGAAAGGAACCAACAGGAATCTCAAGAGGGGGTCAGCATGTAAGGAAAATGCAAAGTCTCGCAGCTGGGAATGAAAAGTCTCATGCCCCAGTACAGGCTGCTGGCTGGCAGGGCCCTAGGGGGGTCCCCAGTTATCCTCGAGGCAGCAGTGAAGCTGTGTGGCAGAGAAGGCCAAGAGCATCCTGGGCTCCACGAGGCAGCAAGCCGCGCAAGGTGACCCCACGCTGCTCCTTAGTACTGCTAGGACATCTGCAGCGTTCTGCCCACTTCTGGCTGCCTGGATACAAAAGAGACAGCAGGGACAAGGGACAGGGAGTGAGACCATGACTGGACCTAAGGGCAGGAAGAACCTGCTGGAGGCTGAGCCTGCTGGGAGCTGCAGGACTGGATTACATATATGGAGAGCTACCTCAGCCTCAGAGATTTTGCGATCAGGAACGCTACAAAGTTGTTGAGTGTAGATAGAAAAAAGTTTCTTGAAGTTAAAGCGTAGGAACTCTGCTGTGTTATGCAGCACAGTAGGCAGATGCAAGCAGAATTAACGACCAGTGGAAGACCGTGTTTTTTAATACAATGATTCAAGCAAAGGCAAGAGTGAAGAAACCAGCCTCTGTCTTCCAGCAGACACGTGCCTGTTCATTTCATCACCCTAGAGTGTTTATCAAGAATCACCTATTTGTAACTTTGTATGGCTCCCTTCCAAAGCTGTGTAAATAATTCCAACAGTGAATAATTAAAATGCAAACTACATGCGAAAAAATAAAAGAACACAAAGTACTTTTGTCAATTCTCCTAATTAAACTGTATCGCTCACAGAAAACTGTCATAACACTACTTCCATTTAACCAAGCTCTTTTTTGTGTTTTCCAGAGAGCAAGTTACATTCTGTTAAAAATAAAAATAGTCAGTCATGTATCAAGCTTTGATGAATTAAAGATTGTTTTCCCTGAGAGTTTGACAAGCAAAGCTGTATAACCTACTACAAATTCTACAAAGACACCAGTAATTATTTTAATCCCTGCTATTTTTTATAAACAACTGCTCACAAATTGAATCTGATACTAGCCCAAAATATACTGAGACGCTTTTTTTTTGATAGAACTCATGTAAATTTTTATGAACCTTTTTTCTAAACCTCAAACAATACCTAACAAAAAATTTGCAACAAGCTTTGATAAAGCTTTTAAATGTTATTTCTGAGACTAAAGGGGATATCTCTTTAGAACACTTTGAATATAATTTTTGAGTATTTATTTGCTGAAACTCCAAACAGCTGAGGCTTAAATTTGACACTGTGAACCAATGATCTCTAAATACATTGTTAAATCTCTACTCTCATTTGATTTTACTGCTGACTATAATTTGGATATAAAATATACATGTACTTTTGCAATTATTAGATAATTATTTAGAAGCGAACCTAGTTCTTACACCATTATGGAATCCTGCATATGCATCGATAAACTGCATGTCAGATCATTCATCTTTTTCCTTTTTATCTTTATTCCAGAGATAGAATGCATGTAAAGTACTATATTCTAGAAATAAATTATGTTGCTGGTGAACAAATTTACCTCTTCTATACTAGACTTCGTACTAGAGCAAAGTGTCTTTCAAACATCCCCCAAAAAAGTTTACACATATTTTAATTGGTTTAGACACTGCTTAAACTTTTACATTTACTTTTTAAATGGAGTCACAATCCTTCCTTATCCACGTGCAGTGTATCCATTCAGAATATAGGTCTCGGGGTAGGAAAATGGGGCAAGGCGGTGGGGGCAGGGTGTGCAAGTGGTGGGGCAGTAAGAATCAGCTCCCTCTGGACCACGGGCTTCAGAGTCACCTCTTCTGCACCGCAGGAAAGCTGAGATGGCGAGCAGTGAGGAGGCAGCTGCCGAAACACAGTGCAGAAGGGGCCAAGCCGAGCAGGAGGGACACGGTGCTCATGGAAGGTGGGGAGAGCAAAGGAGCAGGTGGCTCCCACCACAGTGGGGGAAATTCTAGGTATGAGGAGAAGCAGTTACTTTTTCCTCTCAAAGCCAGCGGTAGGTCTCTGTTGCTTCTTTTCCCTCAGTATCTTCTCTGGAATACTTGGAAGGAAACAAATGTTCATGTGGGTGGAGCAGAGTTATTTGGTGAAGAGTAAGGTAAAAGAAGAGAAAATTAGAAGAAAAGTTTGAGAAGACTTCTAGATCAAACAAAATTGAAGATTCTGGACTACGAATGTTATATAGATATATTATTTCAACATCCTGTGATTTACCCTGCATGTGCAGAGTGGTTGGACTAGATGATCTCTAGAGGTCCCTTTCAACCTTAACGACTCTATGATTCTATGATAATGCAAATAAAAAATTTACACACAGACTCTAAGTCGTTGTTTTATTTTTTCAAAGGCCAATACCTATTTTCATGTGTACCTTATAATCCTACTTTAACAACTGACAGGAAAAGTAGGTGGCTTCCCCTTTCAAATATGCCTAAAGACTGATTAAGAACCTGTTATATGACCAAAGGCAATTTTTGTTCATATGTTTCATCACACTGTAAGTAGGGTTTATTAGTGGTGTTCCTGAATTCACACATTATTAAAATCTGGCACATACATTCTCTGTCTACAAAGGAGACTGACTACTTGTAGACAGAATTTGAACTCTGAATTTTAGCTACCATTTTATACATTCTGAAGCAATCAAGAATCACCATGTCTATTTTTATGTTTAACTTTTTTATATATAATCTTGCTATTTCTTTTTGTTACCTTAATTTGGATTACATTTTCAACATAGCAGAAAAAATATTTTAAAAACTGTACTGTGTATTGACTTAGTGAAAGAAAATTTATATTAAAGAGAAAATATAAAACAATGTTTATAATATAATAGCATATAACAAATAGCAATAAAAATATTTATTCTATGTTTCCATATTTAATTAGCTATTTGCATAACTTCTATTAATAACACTGAGCTCAAATTGTGTGTGAAACTGAGCATGAATAATTTTGAAAAGTAAAACCCCAGGTAAACTAGCGTTAAAGTAATTTGATAATAAACGATATCTTCAAGTACATTTGAACAGAAAAGCTGTAATATTGTAACTTCTCATCACCATTCACCAAAATATTGTCTAAAATTAGAGCTTAGTGACTTTGATCTGTCAGCAACTACTTCAGAAAACCCAGTGGATAAAAACCACATTATCCATTTTCCATCAGATAAGAAGCTGTAGATCTTTGCCTTCTTTCCATTTTGTCATCAAATCTTAGAACCAAAACTTGGTAGTTGTTTTTCCTGTAGATTTTTTTTTTTATTATGAGTAGGACATTTTTCCTCCACAATTGTATTTAATTCTGTAAAAGCTTTTATACCAAGAAGAGACCAACACAGGCTCTTCCTTCCTTATTTATTTATTTATTATTATGAGGACAATCACAGAAATAACCCCATAAGAAAGTTCTCTGTTTCATTATTTTCTTGGTGTGTTTATATTGACAAATTGCTTCTGGCTTTCATTACATTCATTTGCAGGATTCTATTTGCCAAAACTAAAAGTTGCAACTGAATTACATTATTAGGATGAAACAACACTCGCTTTCAAGAAAGCCTTACAAAGAACCCACCTATGCTTTATGACTTACATTATTTAAACCATAACACATAACTACAGTTTACACAAATTTCACTTAAAGTCACTCCATACTGTTAAAAGCTGAAAGTGCCTAGAAATTTAACAGCAGTCAATTCATTTAAGATTTTTGCTCAAATTTAAGATGTTCTTTTCGGGACATTTAAAACCATGAGGGTGAGTAAAATTGTCCAGCTTGAGACACTAACCATAAAAGCCTCAGCTGCTTGTCAGAGTCAGCAGGAAGTCAAAAGGTGATTTACGACACTCACCCTTTGCAGTAGGTGCTACATATAACTGAAGACAAATAATTTTTGGAAGCTCTGTACCATCAAAATATAGGCAATATGCTTTTTTCTTTTCTTTAGAATGGCAATTTTTACCAGGTATTTTGCATAGCTGAAATCCCCCCATTAAGCACACACTGATGTGCTAAATTTTCACAACATTCCTCTGAAGGAATTTATTTTTCTTGCTGTTACCAAAAGGCTGAATCCAAATTGCTCTCAGCTCAGACTGCAGCTTATAAGAAAAAAGTTTAAGTGCCAGCATCTTGGCTTGGTTTTGTCCTGCAAGAAGATACATTAAGAGCAGCAGGCAAAAACACACAAAACCCATCATGGTTTTAAAAATGAGAAAATCTAACTGTTTACTCATGAATCATATATATATATTTTTAATTTATTGTATGGAAAAGTTGAGCTGTGGATGTGTATTTAATACATGTTTAATGCTTCTAATACTATTTAAAGCTTAGCTCTTGCTATTTGTGGCATCATTTAATCTTTCTAAATATTTTTAATAATTCACAACCTTAAAGGCTTTTTAAAAGGACACATTTTATATCATACACAATTTTAACATAATTACTGTACACGCTTTATCATTCTTTACAGAGGAAATATGCAAGAATCCTGGGGCAAGAAGATTAATTACCAGGTAGTAACCATAGAGGATTAAATTTCAAATCCAGGCACATTAGCTAAAGTATCCAGAGACCTAGGCTGTGGTTTCAAGAGATGGCCACTGGATCTTTAATATTCCATGGACTTCTGCCATCTAAGTAGCATGTGGATACTTAGAAGACTGAAGTCACAGAAGTCATCATATGCCACATATGCCTCATGAAATGGCAGTGCTGCAAGTGTGTTTGCATTAGATTTCTCAAATCTAATCTTCTTTTTTGAAGAAATCTGTGTGTGAGTTTGAACAATACCCTAAACTACTGCAAATTCCTAGTGATGAATGTCACCTGGCGAGGGTAGGCTTCTGACTAACATGGGCACTGATGGTTAACCTGGCTGTTTGTGGTACATGGAACACAAGGTGGAATTTAACAGACACACAGCATGGGTCACTAGCTGTCAAATAATGTCAAATGTTACAAAATAACGGTAATTAAAATGCGAGAAGATTGGAAAAAGAGAAAATATTATGTGCCAGTAGCCAGTTCATAAAAACATCAGAAATTTAGCATTACACTTTTTGACACAGCATTCATCTTCATTTGGACACACTGACAGTTTTCAGCTCTTTGTAGCTGAGGTGTCGAACCAGACCTGCAGCCAAAGGACTATGGTAGATAATGGACACAGAAAGATGAAATAAAAGTTTGGAAAGAATTAACATTTGTAGGCAGACTTATGGACCACAGACAAAACAGATATAGGCCATTTATCTCAATGACAGTTTTAAAAATGAAAAGGTACTGCAGAAGGATTTGTTGAGTTTACGGGTAAATGATGAGGATGTTAGGAGCTTTAATTTCAAGCATGGATGGCATTTGCACTGGTCACAAGTCAGTTAACAACTGGATCATGGAAGACAAAAGACAGATGAACAGAAATGATGATCACTCAACTCCGATGAACACTGACCACTCTGCTGCAGGCCAGAGCAAGGAGGGATTTTCCTTTTTTGAGGGAATTTCCGAACAACTGACTAACTGAAGAGAACTGCTTAACCTTTGCAGCATGCTACCACCCTTCCTGGCCACTTTCCTACTGTTCAGCAGAGAAATCAGTTTGAAATTCATGCTGGGAAAAACCAACAACCAAGCCATCATGGTTACTAAATGTCCTGCTGAGCATGCCTGGAGATGGTATGAAGATACACAGAATTTTGGTCATCTAATATCAGCATTCTGGTACTCTGAATGTGATTTGCAATCCTCAGAACACAGTTTTGATGCTCACCAGCTCTTTATCTCACATGTAACGTGGATCATTGACAACAGGTATAGAAGGGAGTTTAGAAAAGTTCCAAACAAGGACTTTAGCACAGAACCTTCTTTCCAATACAGAGGTATTCCAGGGTATTCTTGAGCTAAGTACCAACGTGAATAGTTACTCCAGTGATCAAAAGACTAGTCAGAAGTCTGACATCTAATAAAATTGGACTTTTATCAGGATGGTCCTTTCAATTAATGGTCTTGGAAAATCTATGCTTTAGTAAACTGAGAAAATGATGAAAGTCTTTACATCAGGAATACGGGACACTTTCTTAGCATCCACTGGAGAGAGTTTATAATCTCAGGAATCCAACTGATAAAGTGTAAAAAGAACTTTTCTCTTATTTTACACATATATTTGCTTTCTTAGTTCTCCATCACTCATCACTTACATTCACCAAAGACCACACAAGAAAAATGATGTCAAATAGTTAGAACTACATTAAGCTGATTTCTGCTGTCCTTAAAAATACACTTTCAATGTATTAAGAGTTTTGAAGCCCTAGAGATCAAAAGGTTGGCCATATTAGCTTTAGGGTGTTGTTCACGTCATGAAAATGAACTGGAGCCGAACTGGAGGTTTCGGAGGTCACTTGCAGTGAATACTTTGGAGAACATACCTTTGCCAATAACACATTGATTACAACCAAGATTTTTTTTTGTTTGTTTGTTTTGTTGTGATAGTCCATATAGAAGCATAGGAAAGCAGAGTGTTTCCTGAACACAGAACAGACAAGTTAATACAACAGCCAAGTTCTCACTGCAGCTTCTCAGTGAATCACAGAATGGCTGAGGTTGGAAGTGACCTCTAGAGACCATCTAGTCCAACCCCCATGCATAAGCAGGGACACCCAGAGCACGTGGCACTGGGCCGCATCCAGGTGGGTTTGGAAGATCTCCAGAGAAGGAGACTGCACAACCTCTCTGGGCAGCCTGTTCCAGGGCTCTGTCACCCTCACAGTAAAGAAGTTCTTCCTCAGATGGAGAGGAAACTTCCTGTGTTTCAACTTGTACCCATTACCCCTTGTCCTGTCACTGGCCAACACTGAGAAGAGTTTGGCCCCATTCTCCCCACATTTTCCCCTCAGGTACTTATGCATATTGATCAGACCCTCTCTCAGTCTTCTCCAGGCTAAACAGGCCCGGCTGGCTTAGTCTTTCCTCATAAGACAGATGCTCCAGTCCCTTAATCATTTTTGTTGCTCTGCGCTGGACCCTCTCTAGAAGCTCCACGTCCCTCTTGTACTGAGGAGCCCAGAACTGCACCCAATACTCCAGGTGCAGAATCCTCAGTTTCTGAGGAACATGTGAACTAAATATGTGAACTATGTGTGTGAACTAAATATGTAAATATTCTAAATATGTGAACTATAGCCATAGAGTGTGACTGCAGAATCAGAAGCTTGATAAACTCTCAGGGTTTCATAATTTTATTATTAAGCATTACACAGATTTGGCACTGAATTTGACTGCCATAATGGTTTTTCCAAACTCAGCAGCTTTAATCTATGTCAATTAGAATAAAAATTCTGAAATCAATTTGGTATTTGCTGAGATTATTGACAACTGAAGACCGCGAGACATTCACTACGGTCACGGGTAAACCCTGGGGTATGTTTATTTCCAAACAATCTCACAGGGTATCTAAAACGACTAGAAATGAGAATAGTAGGTTAAACCTAGATTGTTTCTAAAGACTCATGGCACAATTCATGGATGGCCGGATCAAAGACAGAATTTGTCTATGAATAATTCAAAAGGTTGGGATACCTTTATTCTGAATGGAGAACTCTTATGGAAGAACACTGAAGTCTCCTGAATTAACCAACGCACACGAGACTTTAAATTGGCTCAAGATGAGAACACAGAGCAGGGACTCAGGCAACAGGAATAATAGTGCTGTTTAGCCCTAGGTGGTAGGTGAGCATAGTCTAAGTTACTGAATGTGAATATTAATGAATAAATTGATCTTTCAGACCAGTCTTTGATACATAAGCTCTGGACACTTGAAAAAATTGGGGATTCAATTTTAATTTAATAAATTTGGGGTTTCATTAATTGTGAAATGCACAACATTTGCAGGAATCCCTCTCAAACTTTCTGGAGGTGAGATTGTCCAGTCAGTCTCCAAGGGGATTAAACTGGGCTTGGAAATTTTTTGAAAAATTTAAACTAGGTTCAATTTCATTTCTAATTCTTGGACAAAGACCACACTTAGATAAAAGAAATAAGAACAGAGAAACAAATAAACAAAAAAAAATCACAAGGGGAAGTTGGGAAACTCCTTTGAAACTCTTTTCCCAAATGGATTCCAGCACTCTGCCAAGTGAAAAGAACTGCCAAGCCCTTCCAAATATGAAAAAAAAAAAAAATCATCTATTCTTAAGATACCAGATAAGAAGAGAAACTCACATGAAACTTTAATTAGAAAAGTTAATCCATTCCTGCTATATTGAAAATAAGGATAGATAAAGGTTAGCAAATCAGTAACTTAAACACTAATTCAGAAGAAGCAGAACTAAAGTTCAGAAAAAAAGAGAAGAGATTTAAAGGAAAATTATGGAAGTGGAAGTCACTTCTACTTAACTGAAAATATAAAACTTTTCCCTAACAATGTCTTTTTCAATCTGTAACAGGTTTACTCCTATCTAGAAATGAATTTGCTTTGTTAACTCTTTTCTTCTTCTATTTTTTTCCAAAGGGAAAAAAGAATCAAACAAGTTATATTTATATACACACACACACACACACACATTTCCTTCAAACCAAAGGAAAAATGATGACTTATTTTGGATAACTGAAAACTTTATTTACTTTCCTCCCATGTGTGATGACTATATATCACTTTTTGACTCTTTCTGAACTTACAGTAAGAACTTTAGCAACACTATCTATTGTACCAAAAAGCAACACTATTTATTGTACCAAACACCTCTGATATGGGCCAGAAACTTCTTCTATTATTAAATGATTTCATTTTCATTGCTCTTCATTTTCAGATTTTTTTTTTGTAAAAGGAATGTCTGCCAGTATAAAAGCAATACTTTATAGAAAAAGGGAAAAGAGCATAATTTCTCCAAGGTACAAGACAACAGCCACCAGTGAACTGTGGCCCACATATTACTAAGTCCACATATTACTAAGTCAAGGACAAGTTTTCAAATAAAAAGTCAACCATATCACAATGTACTCCCTTTTGTCCTGATCCTTTCCCCACCCTGGTAACAAATCCGAAACATTTTTATTCTTTGCTACACTCAGATATTGCTTACATGGTTACAAAAGCTGTAATTGGGAGTTGGCTGAGAACGTAGAGAGACTTTGAAAATGATGCTAAATCGTTTTTCTTTCCCCAAGTATTAATGTAATTGCATGCTTGTATACTATGTTATTTGCTGCTTATTGTTTTCACAATTGAAATTACAAACTTAAACACTTGTTATTCCTTTTACCATTTTTCATTCTTTCAGTATATAATATGTTTTGACAGGTAATCACTGAGTACTTAGCAACAAATAAGATTAAAAGAGAAATATTTGATATTTAAGAGAAAAGAAGGTATTATCAGGGAAATTCCATACTTTATAAATAGTGCAAGAGCAGTACTATGCTTTAGATATATTACCAAATACTTGAAAGAACTGGTAACAATGAAGAAAAACACAAGGATGGAATTATGAGAAAATAAATCAGTAATCTGAAAGTAAAATAAACTTGGGGTTACCTCAAAAATGACAAATTTGTCAGGTGGAGAACTAGGTATACTTAAAGCCAACCATGCTATGCTAAAAATGCATATTTAATGCATACTTAGCCTGAATAGTGTTAATTCTTTTTAGTAGTCATTCCATTATATGGCTGTAAGATTAATATATCCTAATAGCTAAGATCTAAGGTTTCAACAGATATTTAACTAACCTTAAAATTTATTTAAAGGGAAAAGCTTCTCCCTTCCATACCTTCTTTCATGGCAAAAAGAGATCATAAAGCAAGCTGCTTACCTCCAAAGGACAAAAAGGAAGAAAAAGAGAAAGGCAAGAAGAAGAAACAATTGACTTATTCTTTGCCTCAGTTAAACTCAAGAAGATACTAAAATAATGAACAAGTTAGCTTCTACAGCCATTCTTGGAGACAGTAAACATACTCAATAATTCTATTCATACATAAATTTATGAAGTTTTAATCCTGCTTTCAAGTAATGAATATTCTCTCCAGCATTTAACGGATTTGAAATAAAAGTGATTATACATGAAACAAATTTGTAACGGGGCTTTCTAATAAAATCTAACAGGTATTGATATGACCCCAATTAAAAGAGTAACTTAAAAACCATTTTGACATTTACTGTTTTAACAGGTTCTCCACCACAATTCTTATAATAAACAACACAAATTCACACAGAGCTTCTCTCTAGTGTATTCAATGTTTCTATGTCTTCAAATATCTGTAACAAAAATGAAACTTATTTTTCATACTTTTAAAAACTGTTAATATAATCCTGTAGTATGGATAAATATATTCAATCTTAATTTAACTGTAGTTATGACAACTTATTAACTTCACATTAATAATAAATTTAATTAAGCTCACATCTTGAAATTAGCTTTTTTTTTTTTAAACCAATACCTGCATATTTCTGTTCCATATTGACATTCAGGTAGATGTATTTATATGAAAACAGTTGACATTTCACCTATTTTTTTGAGATTAAATCGTTAAACTAAAGAGACTTGTATAGACTTTGAATTTTTTCATAATCTTTGGAAATTATTTTGCTTACCATTTTGTTACCATCATTATTGTTGTTGTCACCACTAACAAAGATTAGGTAGATTTTTGCCTTTAAGTCTTAATACTTCAAAAAGACCAACTAAACAGCCAACAGCTTTTGTCAAATCATCCTCACTTCAAAATGAAACAGGGATGATATGCTAGTCTTATTGAACAAAAGCTTTTATATTCAAAGATTATGTGCTATCCAAAGAGCACATACAATGATAAATTTGGAAGGGGAAAAAAAAGTCATTAAACAGGTTGAAAATAATATTTTTAAAGGACAGGAATTATACCTTACACAGAACGCTCCCAGGAGAGATTAATGAGAGCACATAGGGTTTGTGACAAGGCCTTTTGACAAGGCAGATTTCATTAAAAAGATTAAGATTAAACCATTTCCAGCTACAAACAATAATGTGAAAAAGCCCTGTTTGACATAAAATACACTTTTTTTTCCTTTCTTTTTACTTTGGATAAAATTAAAGACTTATTTTAATAAAAAAAAAAAAAACAGATTGCTGCCTCTATCAGTGTTCAGCATTGTAATAGGATACACAGTTACTATCTTTTGATTTTCATTAACGTACAGCATTTCAAAAAAAGAGGAAACAGGATTAAGGAAAGTTAGTAAAATTACAACATTATGCCCATCAACCAGTAAATGGCAAATTGCAGTCTCTGTGCATATAAATCAGTAAAGTTCCAATCATGTTTTAGTTTATATTTCAATCATTAAAAGGCTTATATATGCCTAACATTCTTAATTGTTATGAATATATTCATGGATCACCTTGAGTATTTTCAGGATTAAAAGTTTATATGAACTATTCCTAAAATTAGACTACTTTTTGCCCAAGGTCTATTATTTGAGCAATTTCTTCTGTTTCCTTTCTTTCTGTTTTGATACCAAAAAAAAAAAAAAGAAAAAAAAAAAAAAACATTACTTCACTACTTATTTTCCTTTCTATTTTTTAATATACACAGTTTAAAAATATTTTATCGTATTTCAAGTTGGCTAAGTTAGTAAAGACCACACATGTGGAAATCAACATTGAATTAAAACTTAAGAAGAATTACCTTCTTCATGATTCAGACTTGTACAAGGGATAAAAAATGTGGTTCAGCTGCACATGATTACTATGAGAGTTTGTAGCAAGCCTGAAAAAACCAGCTTCAAGGAACTGCAAACTGTCCAGCTGTGTTGATGTCTGTTGTCACTTTAAAATGACACCAGAGACCACTGGGAAAAAGAGTATCCTGTAACTAAAATATTTCAAAATATTTGTCATCCTGTTAAAATACTCTTGGACATCTTGCTGGCTACATATAATACCAGTTGTATACTCAGGACTGAGCTGTACTAGCAAGAAATCAACCCTGAAATTTAGGGTACAATTGAACATAATTCACACTGCCGTGTTCCACACGCACCTTAGAATCCACGAGAAGCCAAACCGTGCTTGCTGCTCAGGATAACACTCTGACGGGAGTTTAGACAATTGACATTATGCACATTAAAAAAATGCAGGTGACTCCCACCACCAAGATCACAGTATCCAATAAATAAGCAGCAGCAGAGTAGGTCTAAAATGATAGGATTTCACAAGCAACCCATAAAAGAGACTCAGGTTAGCCAAGAGTTTAGCTGGGAACAAAAGTAAATTGTTAGAGATTCTAGAAGGAAAAGAAGCTCTCAGGACAGTGATTCTGTTACTGTGGGGAAGGACAGGGAATTGGGTCTACTTAATGACTTAGAAGTTAAGAAGCACTAGTAGCTTAGCTTTGCAGCTTGAATTTGCAATCTATAACTGAAAAGAAGTAATTTCTAAGCCTTCCATAAATTTGAGAGCGAAAATTAGCAAATTATGCATTAGAAAGGAAACAGTATGATTCTACACGAATGAAGACATATTTGTAATAACATATTTAGTTTTCTACTGTAAAAAATACCATGAAAAACAGAAAATATGGTTATATGATTGCATCAAATTTCTCAAAGTTCATTTTTTCAGCGTGTATATTTTTATTCTATTATTGATTTAATGAATTAATTATTAACAATGATTTTAATTCAGTGGTTACAGTATATAGCACTACTTCATGCACCACATAGCACCACATTCAGTGGTTACAGTATATAGCACTACCATTAAAGGTGGCATGGTTAGAAATGCTTACTGAGGTTCTAAATATTTTGAGACATCTGGCTAATAGGCCAAGAAGTGCATGAGAAGAGAGGCCATCACCTACACATGTTGACAACAACATAACAATAGAATAACTGGTAATGATTTTAATGAACATGCATTTTTCAAAAAAACCAGCACAGTCCAACCTATTACTTAATAAATATGACAGAGAGAAGCCTAAACTGTGTTAGAAGGCATTTATCTCACAGTCTACCTAGCTAACCATGTTACACACCTGTAAATCTACGGCAACAGGGGTCATCTTTTTCCCCCACTGACCTGACTCAGTGAATGAGAAGATCTGCTATTAGGCCCTTGCATAATTTTAAAAGAAATAGCATTTCAACAACAACAAGAAAGTCCAGAAAATATAAGCAGTAAAAATAAAAAAGCAACTGACATTAAACAGCTGAATAGCAAGGATCAATTATGCTGATTATGAATAATGATGAAGGCTAAATCTGGTAGCATTTATTCATAACATGCTAATTTTGAGAGAAAAATAATACTAGATGCACAGGTGATTCTTCATGCTTATACAGCCAGACTGCTTCCTTTGAAATCATGGTGCTAAAACTAACCATGCAATATCTGAAGTGGGCACTAATGAAGGTCTGAACAAAAATAGAGAGATGTCTAACCACTTCCCCTCTCAAGTCCTCACCTGCATGGAATTATAGGCACCTACACATAATCATGTCTCTTCAATATATGCCTGAAAACACATGGGGCAACTAATCAGATGTTATTGGCTATTTCATTTTCCACTGCTTGTATTTCTGCCAAGTTTTCCAGTAGCATGCAGAAAATTTGCCTTTAGATGAGGCAAGGCAAGAGATCAGTGATGGTGACCAGAAAAGATAAACTTAGACAAAAAAAAAATAAGCCTCTCTTTTGAATGATATTAAATAGAAAATATGGAAAGAAAATAAGATAACTTTATCTGTTTAGTGTTTTTTTAAACTCCTCTGAGTTTAAGATCATCCTATAGCATTTGCTACCAAAAAGTTATTTTTCACTAAAGAAATTATTTCCATTTTTCTCTAGCCAAAGATCCGGTATAGAGACAAGGCTTGGTTATTTTGCAGCTAAATACAAAGATGATGTAAGCATCCCATATGATCATGAACAAAGACATTTACTCAGCAGTTAAGGTAACTGTAAGCACAGTGTACTTAGGCCCAATACAGTATTTTTTTCAATATTTTTTCATTTATTCTTACGTTAATTTAAAAAGCCAGTTCTAATCTTCAAATGGATTCAGGTGATGCCTGTATCTCAAATTTCTTCTATCCATGTATTTTGGGCACGCAGAACCCCTACTGTCTTAGGACACTACTGAAGTTAGCTATCCTACAGAGTTTTGCATTAAAGATTGGCTCATATTTTACAGAAAGTATGTATCAAATAGACACCCCAAATGACATGAATAAACGAGAGTCCCTGAATATTATGAGAAAGTGTTATGAGCCTATAAAAGCCACTGACTACTACTGTGTTTCATCAATTTCTCCATACCTGTATGTTTGGGTAAAGTACATATAATAAAGGTGTTAAATATAGCCATGCAGAGCTGTCCCTTTGACAATCACCATGCAAAGAGACGACAACACCAACTGTGGAACTACAAAGCTCATTTCTGACTTACTACCCTAAAATATTCTCAGTGAAAATTCCCTGTTTTCCAATAGCTGCTAGACATTAAAAAAAAATTAACTTAATCAGAGAAGTTATGATCTTAGAAAGAGAAATTGTGAACTAGGATAGGGAAGGTGGAGGGAAGAAACACTCAAACTTAATAGTCTTCCCTTTGCACATACATACCTACTTTACTAATCAAAGAGAAACTGCTCAGTAAAATCCCTTTTTCCCCTCATGATTTGAGCAAGAGGACAAAACAGTCATTACCGAGCTACTAAGAACAAATTTAAGTACATAACGGAGTTCTCCAGATTCTTTTCTTTCCTAATGGATGCTATTGTTATCCAACTAAGAATTTTCTTCAAGTTAATATAGATCTAATTAATGTATTTGTTTTTCCACTGTTCCTTCCTGAACAGTAAGTATTCTGTTCAAGTTCATGAAGCTTAATTTCAGATGTGCTTTCATCAAAAATAAAAATCTTTATGAAAAAATGTAGAAAAAACACCTCCTACTGCCATCCTTTTCGATTTCAAATAAAATGCGATGCCTTGAGTGACTTCCCTGGATCAGTAAGATCCATTTTACAACAATTGCTGCAAGTCTCTATGCATCTTCATATTGTCAAGATCCCAAACTCTCAAGAAGAGTTTTAAAGAGCTTTTGCTCTTTGAAAAGTTCTTCGTTCATTAGAATGGAAAAGTTCATTAAAATGGAAACCTTCCAAGGCCAGTCCAATAATAATGAGAACTTTTCACAGGCTAAGAAAGACTTAATAAATCAGTCATCTAAACATGCACCTTCTCTAAAATTTCAGAAGTAGTCAAGCTGTATCTTGATCTTGTATAATGCAGCTTATGTGAACTTCCGATATATTAACTTTCAGTCTGGAAAGAACAAAGAATAAACAGCTGTGTCTTGCTTATTCAATGATTTTAGGTCAAAACTTTCGAATGTTTAATTCTTAAGAAAGAAGATAAGATTTTAAATTTGTGTCTAAAAGATTCAGGTGTGTCTGGGTATCTAGTTTGATTCAGTTAAAGAGAAGGTCAGAAAATCTCTAAGCAGATCCATGCAAAAACAAGTTTTTGGAGATTTACTTATCTTAGATGCTCATAAGTAACTGAACCTAATAAGTTAGCTTTGGGAGCTTTAAAATAGGCTTTTTATTATTATTTTTCACTAATATAAGCTAAAGCATTATCAAGCTTTAGTAGCTATTAGGAGCTCTTAATATTTAGTAGCTATTTGCCATAAGAATTTTTTTTTGTGTGTGTCAAACTGCTTGTATGCAACTTATAAGAGAACTGAAGTAATATCGATTAGCTCTTTAACAAGGAACAAACATCTTTTCAAATCAGCTGCAAAGATTATTTTTCAAACCATGAGAAAATCTAAGTAATCTTTGCTATATGAAAAGAAATCAAATAATAATTTGTATCCCTTTGACAACATTCAAAATTAAAATTGTAAGGAGTAAGTCGATAATTTTCATTAGAGGGTTACATAAAATGGGCTATAAACAAAGCCATTGTCAATACAGTGAGGGGAAGAGGATACTAAGCCCCATTGCCAACATAGTTCTCATGAAATACTGCCTATGCCTGATGTTTAGTTAAGGCAAGCAGAAAAAGTCTCACTATACTATTTCCCAAAAAAAGAAGTCAGCACAGTTTGGTTTTATTCATTATAACTTTTTATATAGTTATACCCTTTACTCTAAGTTATTTGATTTGAATGAACAGCTATGGCTATTTAAACAAAAGTTTCCAATGAAACTACTGAAGTCATCCTAGACATAGTATTACATAAAACAACTTTTCCCCACAGAAATGCTGTTCTATAACAATATTTTTACAATAAGCCACATAAATTAGCTTTATGTTCTCTGTAGTAGCATTCTAATATTTTTAGAAAATTACATAGAAAGCATATATTAAAAATGATTTTTAATGGAAATATATTTTCGTTGCTATTTATAACTTACATTGACATAAAAGCTGATATCAAAGCAGGAAATCTATCTTTTGGTATAAAATTATTTCAGCCTGTGTGCATGCTGTGTATCTCTTCTCTAATTTGTTTTATAAGACAAAACACATTAAAACATATGCATACAGTGAAAGCTACTTAGAGGTGTAAATAGCAGATCAATGCCTAGAGGTCTGTACAAAGTGCCTGAGAATCAGTAGTTAAAACATAACTGAAGCTCTTTTACTGCAGGTGCTTGAACAGTGAAGAGAAACAAGCACCATGCTCACTTTTGTTCTCAAAAGCAAAAGCGGTGGGTAACAGTGATTGCCTTTTAAAACAGATCTTTCTAGAAAACTTCACCTTCAGTCCTGTTCAGCCCTTTGCTAACTCATATACCAGGGAAAGTTGTATGCAAGTCATCTGTTGCACCTATGTACTCCGGTGGTTAGCGCAGCTTATAGAGGAAAGCAGTGAACATAACGAGGTTCATCTTAGTCACTCTGCACATGGCATCCAGCAAGGCTCCCCTAAAGGGGTGTTCAGGACAGGAGAGCACCGAGTGGACATGTGTCCATCCTAACTACAGTTGGTGCCTAACTTAGCCTTGCCAGACTAAGAGTAGCCTTGGGCTACCAGCTGCCACCTCAGGCCTTTTTCCAACAGTTAGTGCCTAGCACCAATTAGTGTACACATAACAAATGATAAACAAGGAGAGGAAACTGTACTCTCTTAGGGGATGTTGTCTATAGCATAGAAAAATAAAACTGCAATTTTATTGTAAATTAGGCAGAATTGATGTCACTTTCAACATTTTGCTAAGAGGAAAAATGAAGTTTTAAGCCACTAAGCTTACAGCAAGAAAGTTAACTTTTGATGCTAGCACTCAAAATGTAATTTCTGAAAGCTTATGCTCAATTGCTAAATTGCTACCACTGATTTTTTTTTTTTTAAGGAAAAAAATAATTTCTTTAGGAAGCTCTACAAATGTCTGCTGAAATAATGAAAATGAATACATCCACAATCTCATGTGTGAGAACTGACGCACAAAATTGCCAACAGCAGTAATGGCAGATGTATTTAAGAATCCCAACGGACAGAAATAGAGACATTCCTAAACATACAATGGAAGAGGAAAAGCTTAAGAAATTCAGTTTTAAAACAAATATAGAGATTTACATTTACTGTACATAGCATAGTGATGTAATAATTTAGTAGGAAAATACTGCTATATTCAAGTGCAGCACATAGACAAGACACGCATACACTGCATTATACCTCCTCGGCCACAGAACCACCGTGCACACAAAAGTTTAAGCCGCGCCTGCCTTTCATCAATCTCCTGATTTTCACAAGGTTGAAATGATAGGGGTAAAAGAAACCTGTTTAGGCATATATGTTATTCAAGAAGAGGACGAGTTATTTCTGTTCGCATTTCCAAGATAAATTCAAGTACGTAGGATATGGTCTCAAGTCAGAATGAAAAAATTAGTCTGCTGTTCAGAAAGCCCCCTTTTACCCTTTTACCTAGAAATATACTACAAGCTATTCTGAAATTGATATGTACTATTAAATACCAAATGTATACTTCTTTTTGAAAGATGCAACAAAACTTAAAATACTGCTTTAAGGCTTGATGAAGAATGTAGACATTAAATTTTGAACGTACAGTTTTGAGTGAAAATAAATGTGTAGAAGTTCTTACTACCCAAACACTAGCTTGAAGAGTTTAGGGTTTAAAATGATAAAATCAAGACTGTGGGATGCAAGTCCAGAATACTGTATTTGCTGGAAAACAGAAAATGTTAAGCGTTAGTGAAAAGCTCAAAATGGAGAAGAGAAGACAGTATGAAAAAGAGTCAGAATAGTAGTAGTACAGCAAGAATGGAAGCAAAAGTAACAAAAAAGTAATATAATAGAGATAAATAATGAAGCAAGAGTAAACACTACATTTTAATTTTGTATTCATTTTATGTTGCGCATCCCTTTATTCATTAAAGGAGTCTTGTTTCTAAGCAGACACATTTTTGTATGTGTTTAATCTCCTACAGCAGTATCTTATAAAAACTTCACTATGTGATGGTTATGACCATAGCTAAAAGCCTTTCGTTTAAGTTTATTCACTTTGAAACTGCCAGTTGTGCCTAAAAAGCCAAGATGAATATTTTCAGAGGTTACTGGGTTCTCAGCATAAGACAAAATGGGACAGCCATCTCATGCTAGCCAAGCAAATTTCCCAATACATCAACAAACCATCCACATTATCCTAGACAAAACCTACTTTTATCTCTGCCATTCTCACTAAGAGCCTATTTTAGAATCTTACTTGGCTGGCAATTAACAATAGTGTTCATATTTAAACCTGATAATCATCTTACTAAGCTACCCAATATGCGTTGCCATCTACTTGAAAGGGTTGGCTTGGATGTCGAACCTAGATGTGAACCAGTCTGGCCTGGAAGGTGAAGGCCCGTTTAACAACTGTTCTGCCTCAGATAATAAACGGGATGAAATCACTCATGCACACTGGGAAAGGCATCCCCTCAGGCACTTCTCGTAGGACATGTCCTCTGCTATTCTGACATTGCGCTAATGGCCTCCCACTCCCACATCCCTTCCAGTCCTCTTAAACCCTGTCATCTGAAACGTGATGGCTAGGCCTGAGCCAAGTATTGCCAACAAAGCCTCTTCAGGAGGCTTTACTGGAGGGCAGTAAAAGGTGAGGAATGCCTCCCACCACGAGCACCACCAAAAACAAACCCAAAAGAGGCCACATTGAACCAAACACCTAAGCAACATGCTAAATCAGTGTGAGATCAGTCAAAAGATTTCACCAAAATACTGCATACAAAAAAATACTAAATACTTAAATATTTTTTTAAAAAAATAAGATGTTCTTAGAAATAGAATCATAGAATGCTAAAGGTTGGAGGGGACCTCTAGAGGTCATCTAGTCCAACTCCCCTGCACACACAGGGTCACCTAGAGCACGTGGCACAGGACTGCATCCAAGCGGGTTTGGAAGATCTCCAGAGAAGGAGACTCCACAACCTCTCTGGGCAGCCTGTTCCAGTGCTCTGTCACCCTCACTGTTAAAAAATTTTTCCTTAAGTTCCTGTGGAACTTTTGGTGCTTCAGTTTGTGGCCATTACCTCTAGGTCTGTTGGTGGCCACCAGTGAAAAGAAGCCAGCACCATCCTCTTCACTCCCTCCCTTGAGGTACTTATAGACACTGATCAGGTCCCCTCTCAGCCTTCTCTTCTCCAGGCTGAAAAGGCCCAGCTCCCTCAGCCTCTCCTCATAGGGCAGATGTTCCAGGCCCCTGATCATCCTTGTAGCCCTGCGCTGGACTCTCTCTCCAGCAGCTCCACATCCCTCTTGTACTGTGGGGCCCAGAACTGGACACAATACTCCAGATGCGGCCTCACCAGGGCTGAGGGGCAGGATCACCTCCCTCGACCTGCTGGAGATGCTCTTCTTAATGCACCCCAGGATCCCATTGGCCTTCTTGGCCACGAGGGCACACTGCTGCCTCATGGTCAACTTATCATCCACCATGACACCCAGGTCCCTCTCTGCAGAGCTGCTCTCCAGAAGGTCAGTCCCCAGCCTGTACTGGTGTCTGGGGTTATTCAGGGCAAGTCTTCCTCTCTCCAGGCTTCTTCTCTCGTCTGGGGCTCTAAAGGGCTGCCCTTGGCAAACACCGAAGCAAAGAGGGCATTCAGCAACTCTGCTTTTTCTGTGTGATTCGTAACCAGGGCACCCACCCTGTTCACCAGCAGACCCACGTTTTCCCTGATCTTTCTTTTGCTGTTAATATATTTGAAGAAGTTTTTCTTGTTATTTTTAACATCCCTTGCCAGATTGCGTTCCAAACGCGCCTTAGCTTTCCTTGTCACATCTCTGCATTCCCTGACTACGTTCCTGTATTTCTCCCAGGGGGCCTGTCCTTTTTTCCACATTCTGTATACCGCTGCCTTCTGCTTGAGCATTGCCACAAGCTCCCGGCTCATCCACGAAGGTCTCCTGCCCCCTCTGCCTGACTTCCTACACACAGGGATGCACGGTTGCTGGGCGTGGAGGAAGTGCCGCTTGAAAACTAACCAGCTCTCTTGGGCCCCTCTTCCTTCTAGAGCTCTAGCCCATGGGATTCTTCCGAGGAGGTCCCTGAAGAGGCTAAAGTTGGCCCTCCTGAAGTCCATTGTTCCAAGGCTACTTACAGCCCTGCCTCCTCCTTGTTGGATCCTGAACTCCACCAACTCATGGTCACTGCAGCCGAGGCTACCCCCCACCTTAACATCTCCTAGTAGGCCCTCCCTATTTGATAGCACGAGGTTCAGTAGCCCACCTCTCCTCGTCGGCTCCTCCACAACCTGCGTCAAAAAGTTATTGTTGACACTCTGCAGGAACCTCCAGGACTGTTTGTGCCTGGCTCTGTTGTCCTTCCAGTTGATGTCGGGGTAGTTGAAGTCCCCCATGAGAACCAGGGCCTGTGACTGAGAGGCAATATCCAGCTGACTATAGAAGGCCTCATCAACCTCCTCGTCCTGGTCAGGTGGCCTGTAGCAGACACTCACCGCAGTGTCTCCCATGTTAGCCTGCCCTCTAATCCTTACCCACAAGCTCTCAACTCGCTCATCCTCCACTCCCAGGTTGAGCTCCATGCATTCCAGTTGCTCTCTCACATAAAGAGCAACTCCACCACCTCGCCTTCCCAGCCTGTCCTTCCTAAAGAGCACATAGCCTTCCATGGCAGCGCTCCAGTCGTGCGAGCTATCCCACCACGTCTCTGTGATTCCGATGAGATCATGACGCTGGGACCGCACACAGATCTCCAGTTTGTCCTGCTTATTCCCCATGCTTCGTGCATTGGTATACAGGCATTTCAGGGAAGTAACCGAGCCTGCAGGTTTCCCAGAAGGGTGAAAGAGGACCCTCTGTGAACATTTCCTATCCTCACTTCCCCACTAGCATACTCCCACTGGAAGCCATCTGACCTAGGCTGCGTGGTACTGTTAATAAGACTTTTAGTGATTTTGTCTCCCAAAGCATACAATGTTTCTGATGGAGCTCTTCTGTAAAGTATTGGAGACGCTATTAGGGGGGTGGAAAAGTACATATTCCTATAATTTCTTACTTTATGGTCTAATTATTTGTTGTATTTCTTTCCCGATCTCGTAGCTTTCCATGGGCAAAGGAACTTGACCTAGATGCCTGTGCAGTTCCACATATTAAACTGAAAATACTGCACTGCTATCAAAATTTCACTCCGAATCATACCCGGAACATTGTAGATTTGTACAGTGCTCTTTTCCCAAGAAATTTTGTTTTTATTTATTTGTTTTTCCTTAATATTAACCTGGCACCATATTTCCAGTGCTGAGGTCAAACTGCGTTATCTCCCTTTTTTCTTTATTGCTCTACAGCTGAATGCAGCATTAAAAGTTGTGCAAAGAAGTGGTGCTCTTGTCTGGTATATGGTGTGAGTTGTCTCACACATCAGTTATGTCAGAAGGGCTCTTTTCATGAGACTACCTACCTCAGCACCTTGCCTTCGTAAGTGACAAGACACATGGCCTGGAGAGAAGAGGCAAACACATCATGCTACTTGCTCAGCACATCGGCAGTGAGCCACTGGAGCACGGGGGCTTTCTGAAGCAGCACCAGTTCACTTTGGTAGTGTCAGAAGAAAGCAGTATTTGGTAGACAGGAATTGTATGAAGACACACTAGAAATAGAGTTACAGCGTTTCTATCATGCAAAAGTTTCTTCCATCCAGCTGCCTTTGAAATGTTAGTATAGAGCCAATTACAGACAATTTTTATCTAACTCATTTCAAACTTCTTTTTCTTCCTTCAGGAAACATATCCCAGTAACTGAGAGCAAGTCTGACATGAGTATGCCTGACAGATTCCTTTATCTTTCTAAAAACAATCAAGGTTATAATTTTAACATTATGTGACAAAGGGATGATTCTTTAGATCTCACTGCCACGAATATATATTTAAAAAAAAAAAAAAGACACAATGATGTAAACTAGGAAATTTACCTTCTAACACAAAGATAATTTGAGATTAGGACCCCTTAAATAAAGCACAGTTTGATTAATGGTGGCAAGCATGGATTCAGACATGGCAGGTCATGCTTAACTAACCTTCTGCAGTTCTTTGAAAACATTACTGCTGTGCTAAATAAAGACAATTCAGTGAATATAGTATGCTTAGATTTTCAAGGAACATTTGACAAAGTTTCTCAAAACTGATTAATGGCCAAGCTAACAACCCTGTAACAGGAACTGAAATAGGGTTCTATATGTGTTGTTTTAAGAAAGTGAGAGAAAGGTGCAGGAAAAACAGTGACCAGTTAGTTATTCCCCAAATTTTGAGAATTTTTAGAACCTGCTTGCTCCAAAATAAATGTAAGGACACATAAATGGTCAAGTTCCAATCTAGATAAAGTGAATTACATTATGAAGTAGTATTAGTAACACATCATATTTTCCTGTATCAATCAGTATTAGTAATTTATCTAACAGTATCAGCAAGCCTGAATCCCCTCCAGATAGCCTGCAAAAGTTCCAGCAGAATTTAAATCAGAACAGAAAGGGAACAATTTCAGAGGACTGCTTCTAAAATTGAATCTGGCAGTTGGGAAGTATATTTAAATATGCATACCCAAGATATCATGACACAAACTACCACTGTTGGTGAGATGGAAATACTGTAACACTTCTATTCAAAGACATAGATTTGAAAAATGCATAGAAGGAAGCTGAAGATTTGATATGGTTAATTTATTTTACGTACATCACTGACCACTCTGACATTGCAAATTTCACATCTGTTTTCCTGCTATGCCAAAATCAAAGAATAAGCCAAATGGATTGCTGAGATCACAAGATAGGAGATACAGTTTCTCTTCAATACACACAGAAAGATTCAATTTTTCCCCTACTTTTGTAATTTTAGCATGTTTCATTTTTTGAAGGTTTCAAACAAATCCATTACTGTATTTTGGGAAACTGATACATATTATCTTATGACAGACTAAATGCTCATCACACAGAATGAAACAACAAGTTAGGGGCAAAACAAGAATTTGAAAGCCTCATAGGTGGTGTAAAAAAGAGAAAGTATTCACAATGTGAACACAGCAGGGGAACATGGAGTTATAAATAACTCATTCTGTCAAACTGACCTTTTGCAGTTCCTCAAACTATTTTTTATTATTATCTGAGTCATTTATGACAATGCTATCAAGTAAGCACAATTTTTGTGTTAAAATATCCTTTTCTATTCATTCATGATCAAGACTGCAGAGTACAGGCATGAAAATTCAATTAACAAGAATGAACGTAGTTAAATCAAGAAAACCGCTATCAGTTGGCTGTGGATTCAGGCAAATGCTTTAAAGGAAATGGAGGAATTTATATCCTGAGAAATAGACCTGGAGCCCAGATGAAAGCGGGGAAAAGAGCAAGTAGCAAGAATGCTAAGAAAGAAATATGAGACACATGGCAACTTATTGGACAAATATATATTTGAGAGTATGAGACAGGCATCAGATCTACAATATATTCCCCATAATGAACAAATATGGATGTTTTTAAAAAGGGTCTTAGGTAGTATCTTGCAGAATAGAACTCTAATAAAGCAGAGCCTTAATAGCAAAGGGTGTTGAACTCTCTCAGATTAGAACATTATTTAAAATATTTGATGCTCACATACTACATTTTTCCCCATAGATACTGCCACAGAAAAACATTGAAAGATGTCATTGAAAATAAAAGCACAAGTACTGACAAGATACATTTGATGGAAGCTAAAATATGACATTCCCACAAGGGAAACTAAAAGGTTTCCATGCATAGTGTAGGTCTATAAAGGCCACAGCAGCTTTTCTCAGTGGGAGAAAGGGAGAAGGGTACAGCCTTCATCCCCTTCAAAACATATTGTGGTCCTTGTCTTAACACAGATTTATGTATACACACACACACACGTACACACACACAGAGTTTCTTTCATAATCCTCCTGATACTTTCTTGGCATATCTTTTAAAACGTCTATGCCCAATAGTATGAGTAAACACTTCTATACTTCCACATTTTTGTTCATAGAAGCATGATAATGAAAGCAAAGGAAAAGAGTTCAGAAAAAGAAATAAAAAAGTAATAATAAAATAAAAGAGTAAAAAAACCCACTTCTTCCCCTTCACCAAGCCTTCATTTGACGAGACTCCTACATAGAAGCAAATATTCAGAAAAAGTATTTAAAAAGTATATTTGGAAAGATGAGATTCCTCAATACCTAGTAGAATAATCATGTACCATAGATTTTAGAAGTTAATTGTACCTTAAATCTGCCTTAATGAAGGCAGCAAAGTTTCTCTTTATAATGAATGGGCCTTGATGAGTTTTATGGTCTTGCTTCATACTGAACTGCAGTACAATTGTCGGCTAAGTGCAGTAAGGGTCAGCACTGAACAATGGAAAAACACATTGAGAACAGAACTATAAAAAGTTTGCAAATGAACATGTCTCCCCATCACTTTTGGCAGCCTTGTACAGTTTGGCTGAGCCAAAACTCCCAATAACATCAAATTTATATAACTGTTCATCTAGTTACTATATAGCTATTTTTACACAACATTTAGCCTCAATGGCATATTTGTATTATGCTATATTTATCAAAAATGAGAACAAAAAAGGATGAACAAAAATGAACATAGCCAATATAACACAAGCATACACAAATACAAAACGGTGTTAAACCTCAGTGTTAAAGGAATGTAAATTTACCTTTTACAACAATAATTCTGGTGGTTCTGGTTCCTACTGCGAAGCAATAGAAAACTTAAAAGGATGCTTTCTCATACTATGGTATGATACTTTTCATCTTCAGAAAGCTTCTTCAAATGTCTCTTGAAAGCTTTCTTCTTTAAAAGTTCCTTTGAAAAAGTTATATTTAAGCGAAATAAAAACCGAGCAGATACAGCTAATACTTTGTTTTAAAGGACTGCTTATAGACCATAAAAGCCTGTGATATAAAAATGTTATTTTAAAACCCAAAAGAAAGCCCAATTATGTAAAAAGTAACCTAAAAAATATTTCTGGGGCCCTCTGCATGCCTTTTCACTGGCTTGCGTGTAGCTGTTCAGTACAGTTGTAGAACTATATATACTTCCCTGATCATTTTAAAGCATTTTACTACTTGAATGAGCCCAAGCCACAAAAGCAAAAAAGGTCAAGAGAGAACCTGGTGTAATGAAGTAAATAACTGCATTGTAAGATATACAAAAATTAGCAACATGTACCTGTAATCACAACATTCCTGATCTAAAAGGTATCAAAAAAAGTTTCTATTAGGATGGATTAAAAATAAATAGAAGCCATCCATTCCTCCGCCCCTGCCTTTTTTCCCTCCCACACAAAAAATCTCAACAAGACTTCTAAAGCCCTATGAGAAATACTATAAACCAAAAAATATATAAAATTGATAAAAAGATAAGACTATATAAACATAGAAATACAACAAAGGAGGCTTCACACAATTTAACTACTACAAAAGAAACTCCAGGTCAAAAATCAGTGAAAGATGATTCTTCAGAAGTGCCTGTAAAAGCTTGCTTTTTCTTATGAATTACTAAAAAAAAATTCCTTTAAATTATATGAATAAAATACTTTTGTTTTATCCACTTGAACACAATCCTGTGTAACACACTCTAGGTGACCCTGCGTGTGCAGCGGGGCTGGACTAGATAATCTCTAAATGTCCCTTCTAACCTTAATGATTCTATGATTCCATCTTTCACCTGTTAACACTTGCATGAATGTATTAATATGCATTTGAGTAGCACATCTCGTTTTATTGAGGGAAAAAAAGATTTTTCTTTGACATTTCTCTGTAATTTTTCTTCTATCAATGGAAATGAAATTAGCAGTTTCGCTAAGAATTTTCCTCATGTTCACACTCAGGTTGGAACCACCTGTGTGTATAAGCCTTCCTAGGGTTGAATAATATTTACCCTCATTTACTTATATAGGTGGTAAAACCCATTTGATCACTCATTAGGTATAAGAATAACATTTTTTAGACCTATCACAAGTTTTGAACCGAGATCAGATATAAAAAAATCTGATGTTATACAAGAAAAAATCCATGAGGAAAAAGATAATTTGGCTATATCTCTGAGGATGCAGGCCAATTTGGGGGTGTGTGTTTCCCTTGATGTACTACAGGCCTCAGTGTGTTATACACTAGGTAGGATTCACTTACCTAAATATAGCATTTTAAATGAGCTGGAGCAACTTAGCTATTCTGCAAACACTGCATCAGAGGGCTGTGGTTCTCCTACATGTTCTGTGCTTGGTACTCTTGCAGATATAACTCAGATATCTTAGAAGATATTGACAGAATATCAGATATTCTCTGCTTAGACCAGGTGATATAGGATATAGGATATGGATATAGGGACAAACCACAAATCAAGTCAAATCTGTCCATAACACTTAAGTGAATTCATTCAGACTATCACCAACATTGTCTAAACAGCAATTGCTTTTGGTTAGGGAAAAAAAGCCATTTTTATTATTTCAAATGAATACAAACCAAAGAAAACCACTAGAAAAGTGTTGCTTTAAGTTATTTAATCTCCCTACTCCTGCAATGTAGACTTTTGATAATGTCAAAACTATAAATATCATTTAAACTGCAGGCTACAAATTGTTTTAAATACCACTAGTATATTCACTATTTGTCATCATTCTCAATGGGAAAAGCTTGTGGAATTTACTAGATATGACATTTCTTTCCTAATACACTTACGCATTTCATAATCTACTCCTATATATATATCTTAATACATCATACATTTTTCTCCATGCACCTATTTATAAATCCTGTTCATTCAGGGACAACAAAAGACTTGCATATTTCATTTTACATTTTTGAACACTGAAAATTATACTATTATTTTTTGGTAGCCTTTGTCTTTATCTAATATTAATACTGGAAGATTTATATAAAGTGGTATACATAAGATCTATATAAGGTGATTCTGCACCAGATAAATTTATAAGAAAAGAAAGGCAACAAATTAACAAACTCGGGAAATGGATCAATTTCCAAATAAAAAGTCTCTCTTCTCTCAAGATAAGATGAACCACAAGGCTAGTAAGAGGAAGTGATGTAGACACTGTTACAATATTTAAAAGAGAATTTAAAACTGACAGCTTTCACATATTTCATTGTTCCATCAAACTACTAAAGAAAAGTGTTATCACTGAAAGGAGGGGGAAGTGAGGAATTTTCTTCCAGCTATAAATATAATTTAATTGAGGTATCAAACAACTGCTACTGGACTAATTACCAAATGGTGAACAGAACTTTCCAAAAGCAATAAACTCATAAATACTGTTCAGAAAGAACAACAGAAACACTTATGAGTGGAAAAACAGTACAGCTGTTAGGTATCAATCTCTGCTCAGAAGAGTCTTCCATGTTAGCATTCTCAGTTCATGGCGCAATCGATAAAAACCTCAGAACATAGTATTGATTTTAACTGGGCAAATACTGGCAAAGCAAAAATACTCTGCACAGAAATACCTACCTACACCTGATTCTAAACAGAACGAACAACTTAGTGTATATAGTATTACATGACCTCACATAAAGAATGGGAGACAAAGGGTGCTTGGTATACATAAATTCATGGTTAGTCCTTAAAGCTAAGAACACATCGAGTAACAATTGATACTCTAAAATATTAAAACTGCATTTTTTGACAATTTTTCATCGCAACATACCTGATGAAAGATAAATTTTGTATATAAAAACTGCATAAATGTAACTTGAGACAGCCACCCACTCATTAAAAGCCATAATCAGATATCAGCAGGCCTGAATAGTAGTGAAGTGGCTTCTAAAGTATTCTGAAGTTATTAAAAATTATACTGAAACCATCAGTGTTTGAATTACATATTCAGTTATAAGCATTTTAGTAATAAAATATATAAAAAAAAGAGCATAGAATTTTGTATGCACGCTTCAAGAATAGAGGGTTGGAGGGCAAACACAATGATGATTCCAGTTCCCTGGATTATTTCTCCATTCTCTGTACGGTGTTTAAGTCCAAAAACAAACAAGGTGTAAGATACAGGACTTCTGACTCTCCTCCAACATCAAGCATACTTATTACCAGCCTGAAGAGCCATATGCTCTTTTGGTAGTGAATTACCTTGCGTGAGGCACTCTAGCAGAAGAAAAGTAGAAGGATCCGTTTCACCACGTTATACAATGCGTTTAGAAATCCTTCTAGGAAGAATGGAAGTGTGAATTTCAGTCTTTTCATTTAAAGGGGATTTTCTGTGCTAGATGCAGGTCTATGATTTCACTTTTCTGCCTCATACACTACTTTCTTCTGTCCCTACAATGTTTCCTATGACAGCAGCATATTTACCCAGACCTTAAGTCTTTGGTCTACATTTTTATATTTTACAAGACTAGTCCTCCACCCTATTTGCTGGGCAGTTGTCCACTCTCCTACTTTTCTTCCTCATCCTTGGCTGTCTAACTATACTCCACTGCCTGAAGAAGTAATCTGTCTCTGTGACACATGTCTAAATGGAAACACACTGAAACGTAGGCTATTGTGCTAACAGGCAACATTCTTTTCATTAGTTAATAAAGGGGGTTATTTAAAACTCCAAGAAAAAATAATTAGCACCTATATTTAGAGCAGGTCTTAATGTTTTAAGTCTACAGAAGCAAAAATAAATTCCAATTTATAACCATCCTTAAACACAGAAGAAAGCAAGAAAAAAGGAAAGAAAAAAAATCAAGTATGTTAGTGAAAGAATAGTATTATGCCTTAGATAAAAAAGTCAAAAAATAATATATAGTAAATATGTTTGCAATTTAGTCTATAAAAAAATAAGATTTATACATTTTTTTTCCCCCAATCAGAGTATCAGGCAGAATATCTATATTTAAAATAAACTCATAGATTGTTAGGGTAGTTAGGATAATATAATTAATAAGAAATAATAATAAATAGCTATTTTGAAAGAGACCAGAATAATTTCTTCACCAAACTATCTGGCTATAAATACTAATCTCAGAACATTGTTGAGGAGGACAACAAATTGGGCTAGAATTGAGAAACCAAGTTTTTGGACCAAAAAGCGCTATTTCTTTAAAAAGGTGTGGGTGTTGAGAAAAAGAGAACATTCACAGGAATGTTTATGAATGGCACCTCAACATGCTAAAAGGCCAGGCTGCTGCTGAGGAGGACATGGGTGGGCTGGAAAAAAAGGTTGACAGGAATTCATGATATTCAGCAAAGGAGAATGGGATGGACTAAGCTAGCCCCTGCAACAGTAAGTGATGAGGGCAAAGTGCCTGACATGCAGCTTTACAAAGAAGATCTGGAGACGCAGAGGGCAACTTGCGGAGGAAGAGGAGGCAGCAGCCGTGCCCTTGGGGCCAAGGGGGCCAACTGCATCTTGGGCTCTACTAGCAAGGGTGCAGCAAGCATGGCCCCAGGGCAAGACAAACATGAAGATAGAGTGGATTATCACCAAGATGGTTACACAGGGCTGAACCACATGATGAACAAGGAGAGACAGAAAACTGTTAGCCTTGAAGAAGGCTTTTTTTTTTTTTTTCTCCCCATAGTGCATCTGGTACGTTGATTATGTACAGGCAACAGAAACTGTTGTCAAATTCTCTAGGTTACGTACCAGGAAGACAATGCAGACGGCAGTTGTTCACACTAACAACAAGACACAGAACAAACTGCATGAAAAAGATGTTCCAAAACACCCACTCTGAAATTAATGCAGCAAAATTTACAGTCTTTAACAGGATCTGTACTACCAAGTCATTTGCAAATGGTTCAATTCTGTAGTACGCATCCAAATATTCTGCAGTTTTAGGAAGAAGTTTTACTAAATGTGACTTTGTTGTTGTTGTTCTGCATGTTTGCCTGTACATGCATTCACTACATCATCATGAGAAGAATAATCAAAAGAAGCAGGTGTTGTCTATGGCAAGAAAATCCCGTTTTTATTAAAGCATTTTATTTTGTGTGTGTGTTAAGCAACACACAAAAAATGAAAAATGCAAATAAATAAATAAATAAATGTGTATTCTGGTGCCCTGGAGCTCCTAGAGAGTGTTATTAAAAATATTTCTTTGTGCTCTGAAATGAAAGGAGATAAAGAGCACATTCCTGGGGATTCTCAGGCTCATTTTTACCTTCCATTATTAAGAATTTTTTACTTATTGAAATACTAGCTATTAGCCCAAAGGTACTGGTAATCAGCGCTCTTTGATAATCTTTAACATGCAAACAGTTTTTAATAGTATATGTTTTAGCTGTTAGACTATCTTCTGAGGGTGCCAGAAAGCCCAGGGTACTGACTCTGGACTCTCGGCAGAGAAGGACAGCCTTCCATATACTGCCCCATGCCAATGCAGTAGAAAAGCCAAAAACCAAATCTGCCTTTTCTTAACAGCGCATAATCTTACATTTTCTACTACTCCTCATCTACTTACGTTGGTTTATCTGCAGGTGCAATAACGTACAGATCTGGATCAAAGCTCTGTATCATTTATACCTTCCAGCCAAATTTCCTGCTAGACAGTTAAACATCTTGTAATCCCTTCAAAAGACAGACATTTCCATTCTCAGACATGTTCTGCAAACAGTTATTTGCAAGTAAAGAATTTGATATCAAATAACATGTATGACGTGCACATTAACCAGTGACAGAACCATAAGCTCTGGAATCATTTCAGCACCACAGTCTGTAACTAAGAATTTTTTTTTTCTCCTGCTTTATATAGCTAAATTCTCCAATTAGTTTATTACAAGTATTTTGATACTGTCAGATTATTATCATTTATTATTGCAGACTGGCTTTGATTAATGAAGATATAGTCTGTCTGAAAATAAAGGGGAGATAAGCCTTCTGCCTCATCTTGCAAGCCGGGGAACTAAAGGGTGGATACCTGCAACAGATCTGAACAAAACAGAGAGGGTAGGACTAAAAAGAAGAGATGGCAAATCCCTGAAAACATGCCTCTTTCCCCCCCTCCCCATTTTTTTTTAATATTATATATATATTTTTTATTTTAATAGGTGACTTGTTCGTTTGTTTTAACCAAAAGCTGTAAGTCTCATTAGAAGGAATTGTAAAACTTGCAATTTTTAAGAGACTAGTAAAGGTACATCCAAGAATGACATTCTCAAATAAGACACATGGCAATTTTTCTGGTATGGTAGCACGATATTAAACTTTAAGATATCTCTGTAATACAAACAGCTTTAGATAAAATAAAACCAAAGGAGATTCTTTTTCCTTGACTTTCCAAATAAATAAATAATCCTTACTTCTGCCAACCCGAGAGCTAAGCAAATTAACATCTCAAAGATAAGCTATACAAAATAAACTACCAGCCAAATTCTTCTTCAAATTGCAATGAAGCTTGAAAACAAAATTGAGCTATGAATAACTAGCATATTTATCTTGGAGGAAAAAAAAAAAAAAAGGCACTATTTTTAGTAGGGACAGTAATATTGAGGAAAAGAATACATAGAAAAAAGTATAATCTTTTGGAAAAAGTAAAGCTTTATGATACAATTCCAAGTATTACATGACATTTTACCAAGGATGAATTTGGTCTGTCGTTTTCCAAATAGTAGAAAAACTGTTTGAGTTGTCAGCAGTTCACAAAAGAAGAAATTATTGTAATTGGAAAGAATACTCACGAAGATTTTCTGAGAGGGTGTTTTAAAGCTTTACAGTCTTAAGCATCTCACTCCTGCTAGATAAAAAAAAAAAAATAGAAATAGGAATAATTCTACCACTATTAGATGCTTTGCTTTTTCATTTTAGTTCATGTACTAAATTTTAATAATTTCTGGATGAATATTTAGCTTTGCTAATGAAGTGGCCAATTTTAAATTGTTCAGTCATGACACTGTAAAACAGTTAAGCAACTAGCAACTTGCTAGAATTTAACAACATTCGGGATACAAAAAAAGAAAAAAAAAAAAAGAGCAGTAGAATGCCCAGTTCTATAAAAGAAAAAATGTAATGATTTGTTGCAGTCTGCCACGAGAATGGCACCTATTATATCTAAGAGTGGTGCATTGTACCTACAGGTGGTAACTGTATGCGCTGCTTTGCACATCATTTTTTTGCTCTCCTAAGATTTCCATGATGAAAACTGCTAAACAGCAGGACAAAGGAGGTGATTGAAGTCAAGAAGAAATGCTTAAAAAAATATGAGGCTGTGTCCATGTGAATGAGTCAAGCAAACAAACAACAACAAAAAAAACATTAATTTCAGAGAGAAATACAAGAAATACAAAGGCTCAACAAGCCAGGTCATAAGTAGAAAAAATGGAAAAAATGCAAATAATTTCTTTTGTATGCCAATCAAGAGCACAAAGAGTCAGCACACATGATCAGGAAGGAGAAGGAGCATTCAGAGCAGACAAGGATGCAGTAAAAAAGAATTTTTAGAGACATGTTCAGTTGGGAAAGATTCCCAGACTACAATCTTCTGGGCAGGCAAAACATCAAAGGATAATCCTGAGGTGAAAGTTTCAGGAGAATATATTGAGTTGTCCCAAACAAGTTATCAGGACAAAGAAGTATTCACAGGAGATTCCTGGGAAATTTCAAAAATGAAGTAGTGCAGAGAAATACTAGAAAACAGCAGCAATTCTGAGGAAGAACAAACTAACATCATCTCTTTGTCTTTAAAAATTCTGCACCCACTAATATTATATAGTTTAGGTGCACATGAGTTAAATACTTATTGCAATCATGATTTTCAAATAGAAAAAAAAATATATATATATATTTTAAACAAAAAGAAGAAAGAAAAAAAAGAAAGAAAGAAAGCTGTCCAGAGACCTATGTGAGCTATCAGAAACAAGGCAAAATAGTCGAAAGTAGCAAGACGGTATATAACAATGTTGCACAGCACGTCCTTGCCAGGGACTGTTAGGAGGTCCTCCACGTCTACCTGAGGCTGACAGGAGCGAGCCATGGAGCACAGCTCAAGCCTGCATGTCAGAAGCCTAAACTTTCAAATGTTACTCACATCTTCCATCAGCATTTTTGGTTATGACTGCACTACAATCCATAGAACATAACACATTACATGCCATTTCATTACATTTTATGCAATTCTATTCCAAATGAGAGCAATTTAATTTAATTAAAAATAACTTGATGAAACCTAAATGATATGATGTGGCTATTTACCACGATAGAATCATCAACAGCAACAGGGAAGCATTCAAAAAAATTGTCATGAAAGTCACAACGGTAATGAAGTCAAACCTGCATAATTACAACATACTATTCCTATTCAGGAAGTTATTGGAATAGCAGCTACAAGACCTCATTAGATAACTCGTAATAGCACCTCACGGATAACTCATAACCAGGACATTTAAAAGAAATGCCTCAGGAGTTCTCCTGCCAGTTAGTATTGGTTTTCAACACATACTGGGGTGCAGCAGGGTTCCACTGGATGGCAGAAGACTAACATTTGAAAAAGTAATTATAGACCTATTAGCCTGAGGCAAAGGCAAAAGGCAAATTAATGAACATAAGGCTTTTGATAAAAATCACACAATAATCTGATAATCCATGTCAATCACAATCATTATTATTTAGAGGATTTAAAAGACTAAATGTAGTTAGGAAGCCCAGGACAATTAATTTAACTTGGACTTTTCCAGGATTCTTACCTAATAATGTAAAAACAATTAATTCAGAAAGTAAAATAATCCACAGTAAATCTTGATTTAAAAAAATGAATAAGATAACCAGTTCTTTGTTCTACCTATTTTGTAATTTAGCCCACTCATGGAAATTCTACTGGAAAATCATATGTAAGTAGCGAGTATCCTAGAGCATCCGGAGAAGGATTACTTCTAAGCCTTACACTATTTAAATTCACAACCTGAAGGGGGGGGGGGGGGGGGAACAGACCAATAATAACTGATGCTTTGTTTTGATTTGTTTCATCCTCTAGTGGTAGTAGCAAGTGATTCAGTAAGATTAAACAGTAACATATATGAAGAGTTGACAGTGAAAGTGATTCAAGTAATTACTTCAAGAAACTTCCTTAACTAGCTCTTCCAGTTTCAAAGCATTCACTAACATTATTTCTCTGCTGATGGCTGTTAATGCACAGTAATGGTATATATACCCTACAAGTAAAGAAAAACAGGCTCTAGATACTGGTTCTTTCACACAGTATGCTACTCAGAAGAACTTGAGATCATGCAAAGGATCTCAAATTTTTGAGTATTTCACCTGTAGAAAACACATTTTATTCATATGAGCAAAAGCATGAAACATGTCAGAAGACTAAGAAAACTAATTTTCAATTCAAGCTAATACTTTCGGAGCACAATTTCAGATAGTCACCGGTTATTCTAATATCTTTCACTGCAGTTAAATATTACCTGATGCAAACAGGTAAGTGTGATGAATAACATCTGCACTTTCTTTGACCTAAGTGAGCTGTGTGCTTGACTATTGCCCAAATGCAAGCAGAACAGCTGAAGGCAAGCAGCTCCAAGGAAGCCTTTTTGTCTCAAAAGCACTACAGGGCATGGAAGGCTATGGGAGAGGAAGCAGGGCAAACTGCCCTTTGTATGTATTTGACTTTAGCATATAATTTCTCTAAGAGCAGTAGACAGAACAGGAACTTTTCTGGCACTTTTTCATTTGTCTCTCAAAGCCCTTTTGTGTTTGTATCCAAACTTATTATTCCTTTTGATTATTACTAATTTAGCAAGTACTTTTAAGTTTACAACTATGCACTAGATTTTTAAAACAGCTTACGTTTATGCACATTTAATTTTCTTCACATAGTGTATCATTCTTCTGATTCACAGTACAATGTCATTATTGCTCATCACTCAAATCAAGTCTTTTACTACTATTATTTTTAATCCTCTGTACAAAATACATGAAAACCTATGAAAAACCTAGCCTTATTTTAAGCCAGTTTTCTCAAATACTGCTCATTTCCCACATGCGGTTTTCAAGTGTATTCTTTCCTTGCAATTTAAAGGATAGTATTTTGTAATGCAGCTTGTATCCTAATAGAAATGAAGATTTTTGGATACTAATAATCCATTTAGGGTTATTTAGTTTGGGCTTACTGTTTATAAACAATTCCAAGTTACGAAAAATAAGGGAAAAGATGGTTGTCCCTTTACATCATCACTTCAGCCCCAAATATATATTTCCCCTTCCTGCCCTTTTTTTTCCTCGCCCCTGGAAGAATTATGCTATTTTTCTGATATATGCTGTTAGGGCATGCCAGCGTATACACTGAGGCTCTTTTTTTTTTACTTAATTCTAAAACTGATTCCATTTCTGTTGGTAGGAGAAATAGAAGAAAAAAGCCTGTATTTCATACAAGAATTACTTGTGTATGTCTAAAATGCCAACAGCTGCATAATTTAAGAACTACTGCATACGCAAGCCTATAGTGTAGAAACTTACACATATGGATAATGATGCTATCTTAGCTAACACAACAAAAAGATCAGCAGAGACACAAGTAGCCTGTTCTTAAACTCACTTGCTATTTGCTGAATTAACCTATCTCCTGTTACCTACTAAGCATAAGCCATTAGATTTTATACTCTCACACCTGACACAACACAGCAATTAAGTTATGCCAGCCAGGGAAATCTCTCAAGCAAGGGCTGTCAAAGAATATGAGTAAGTCAAGATTAATGTCCCACTGGACACTTCTGCAATCAGATAAAATGCAAACTGTAGGAACAAAACCCAAACTCTTTGTGTAGGATCTTCTGGTTACACGGTACCTTGGTTTGTGGACAGGAGCAGTATAGTATATCCGGACAGACATGTCAAGCGAAACGGGACAAGTGTGACCTAAGCAGCAGAAAAGCATTCCCAAGGCATCAGCCTTTCTTCCACGCCAACCTCCTACTCTCTCTTGTCCATCTAAGCCCTATCAAATGGGTAGTTTCGACGAACACTGATAGAATCAGCCACTAAGAGCATCTTCCCTTTTCCACCCTTCCCCATTACATCTGTTGTACAGAACAAGAGTGCAATCTTAATGCAATTATGGCCATCCACAACAAACTGTTTCCGAACTCCATTTTCTGGCATTATGTGAGCTTCGGTAGTTTTTAACAACACAACACAGACCAAAGACCTTAACACCTTTATATCTTGCAGTCTTGTACATTATATTATAAAGCACCTCTCATTCTTCAGGCAACACTTGTTTTTTTGTTTTGTTTTGTTTTTGCTTGTTTGTTTGTTTTTAATTTAGGTTACAGTGTTGCCTAAAGAATCTCAATAAAAGCCCGTTACTGGCCTTTACAAATATCTGTTTCTTCCACAGTCTGAGAACATACTGCAGTAATGACATTCAACCCTGGGATGTCCAAAAATAGATCATGCAAGCAACTGTCATCCATACAATAATTTGCCAAGGTAATTTGACACAAATATTTTTTTCTAAGACAACAAGCTTTTATTGCTACTATTATTCTTAATAAAGGCTCATGAGCTGAAAGAAAAATGCAAAATAAATATGTCTTCATATTTAGATTGTTTGTGTACACTCTTTTACATATACACACTCATAAGCATATATACATCAATCTCTGCCACACACACATACATTGATATATATATATATACACACACACACATATATATATCAATGATTACTAGTGATATATTGTTAGAATATGACTTAGAGGATAAACAAATAAACCAGAGTACAAAACAAATCTTAGGCAGTCAAGGACCATCTTAACATCTCAAGTGTATCTAACAATGCATTTTTATCAGCATGATTGATTCCTTAAGAGACCAGAAGTAGATGCCTAGCAGGAGTGCAAAATATTCATAATATATTAAAACAAAATGTTGGTAAACATAAAACTATAAGCTTATAATGAAAAGAACACTAAACACTGAATATAGTAATATAAATATTTGACTTCTTTTAAAAGAAGTATTTTATTTTTAAGAGAAAAATTTGCCAGCACAACTAAAGTCACTTGTCCTTCAGCTACTTCTTCCTGTTTATTAGCAGTAGCTACATGACAACGCAGCCTCATAAATTACAAGCCTGTGTGCTTTCATTGGAAATATATATTTTTTATAGATGAACTATATATATTCTCATATAGTTCATATATACTCATATTCATTTCTATGTTATCCATTTAATGTAAAACAGTGCTAAGACTTCTACCACAAATGAATATTTAACTTCAATTAAAAAGCTGTAACTTCTATCACTAACAAGTAGTCCCAAAATTACTAAAGGAAGGCTGCCATTTTTTCTTGTTATGCATGTCTCATACATAAATACCATATAAAAATCTGCAAGAATTTAAGTATTAAGCAAGGAATGTAACCCCTTTCTGTCCACATCTCTTTCCCCCTCTCAGAACAGCCAAATGATACTTCTTACACTAGCAACTATTTCAGATTCTGAAGGGCCAGTTATTTTCTCTTTTACGGGGATCTCTGTGAGTGTTTAAAGTTAGTGTTGCACTAACTGCAAATTATTCTGTGTAAACCCCCAGTTCATCAAGGGCACCACAACTGTTCCATAGCAATGATACCCATTAACAGGCTAATCCAGCGTTTCTATGCAACAAAATGGCCTAGCCACCCATAAAAACACTATAAGCACAGTTATACAAAATATTCTAACTAGATACTGTTAAAAAGTTCTTTCTAAACATTATTTTCAAATCCAAGTACAACGAAGTTATTGTCTTCAAAAACCAATGGGTTTTATTTATCACTTTAGTTACTTTTCACATTAACAGCAGCACAGATGGACCGGAATTTCTCTCATCAAGACTTTAACAAGCTTCAGCTCTGACATAAAATGAAATGACTTTGTATGGTTTATATTAAGCTTTGAGCTGAGAAATAAATCACAGAATGGCTGAGCTTGGAAAGGACCTCTAGAGCTCATCTAGTCCTACCTCCCTGCTCAAGCAGGGTAAAATATTTAATCAATACAATTTAATCAATAATTTAATCAATCATTTATCTTCTTAATGACGATTATGTCAATTATAGTGGGGAGGACTGCGGGGCGCTAAAACACTGTGCAAGAGAGGACATCTGCCTATCTTGGGCTGATGGACAGAGAGCAGGAGTGTTGGAACAAGCTCAGAGGGCAAAGCTTGAAGGCCCCCACGGAGCCCATCCTGTGACCAAGGGAAAAGGCTCAGGAAGGAACAAATGGCTCCTACAGAGAAACCCCTGGCTGGGCTGCTGGCGTCATGGGCTGGCCTTTGGCTTCTGTGGCCCCAGGATCCTCTTCCAGGACCAAGGGCTGCTGGGGAGACCTGGGATCCACCTGAGGGCCTGGGACAGGGCAGCCTTTTCACACAGCTTCCACAGCCTGGGAAGGAGGTTCATCCTGGGGCAGAGAACAGAGCTTGCAGACAAGCGGGAGAATGGGAGACGGGGGAGTGACAAATAGTAGCTCATTTCATTCGCATATCCCCAGGATTCAAACAGTAACAGATTTTAAAGAACTGAAGATACAGACAGCTTTGACACATTCTGTGCCAAGTCACCCGGTGCACTATTTATATACAGAATTAAACTCACACATAATTTAATCCCCTTATGTCAGCGCTTCCTTGAATTTTTTTAAGCATAGTTCATTTTACAGACACTAGAGAAATTTTGTATACTTACACTACACGAGCCAAGGAATGGTCAAGCCTTAAATAATTTTAAATATATCTGCAAATATTTTTTTTCCAAATATAAAAATATTCTGTTCCTTTTGAGGGGCAAAAGTTTACGATTGCATACAAGCTGCTCTGAACTTTTCTACTGGCAAACCATAAATTTGTTTTCTCCCTACTTAGTGAGAAACCCCAAAAGAAAAATCCATGCTGGCAAAAAAAAAAAAAAAAAAAAAAAAAAAAAAAATCTGTCAAGTAGTAATAGCTGTGGTCTATTGATAGACAAATTCTCTAAACTTTTCTAATTTTATTGGAAATTGGCAGTCAGTATTGTCAATGGATGAAGCTAAGTATTAAGGATAGATTACATCAAGTCCAAAAAAGTGAAGTGAGAGACTTAAACAGTTGATGGAAAAAAATGTCTGCTTTGCACATTCTTAGATTCATTTATAAAACCTGCCTAAAACCTTTGTACTGCTTTTATATTTACAATTATGGAAGTTTAGACTATTCATTATAAAATATAAAATCTACATTTTCTACATATCTTTAGGAAGAAACAAATACATTTCACTGCTATGACTTATAATATTTTAGCTATTAATGTCTATTTAATGGTGTGAATCTCACTGAATCTCAATAAGACATATCGGCTCCAATAAAGACATATAGATCTAAATCTAAAACTTTTTTTTTTTCCCCTTCACAAAGGCAAATATTTTCAAAAGTGTTTGACAGTACAATTCATGGAGTAGAAGAAATCTGATACAAATTATCACAGAAGTCAAGCTTACCAAAGACATGTAAAAACATTTCTATAACTAGACACAATTTTACAGAATACTCAGTACTTCAGCTAAACTGAACCTGAGATCATCCTCATAGATAAGAGCAGCCATATAATTGCTTGGTATCTTATATCACATATTCAGATACGATCAGCTCACCATGGAAGTGTTAAAGGAAATGGTAAACCATGTTCTGCGTGTTTTCATGACATATTAAAGCAATTCATATACTACAACAACAGAAAACAGAAGAGATTAATTAACGTGCTTTATGAATTTCACATCTTAACATTAGCTGGAAAATGTGAAACTCATCTCCCGGCTATACTGTTGAACTACTGTTATGTGTAGATTAAATACAGGTTTTATTTGCATTGGCATTTGCTTCATAAACAAAACTACATTTCAAGGTATTAAATGCAGAGATTGTATTTCTATCAGGGAAACAATGTCTCCTATGGGATATAGCTTTTTGCTGAGAAAGTGCCTGAAAATGCTTGCGTAAGCCTTCTACTGATTTCATCACAAATCTTTTAAATTAAAAAAAAAAAAACCACAAAGTTCAGTATACCTATGAATACAATACATAGCTCACATAAGGAAAATAAAAACCTAGAGCAGAACCTTTAGGGGAGCACAGTATTTCTTATGTTTTAAGCTTTACTGAGTGACAACCTCTAAAAGGAAAAAATGTCAACACACAGAATATGTAAACCTCATGCAGAATCGTTAAGGCACAGACTTTTTAAAAATAAACACTGGTTCTGTAAGACATTCTACAGCTACAATGAAACCCTTATATGATTTTGAAATATTTACACGGAGGAGAGAAAAAAAAAAAAAGAAGAAGAAGAATAGCTTCTGTGACCCTATTCTGCTTTTGTCTAAAAAGAGTTAATAGGAAACGGTCTCAGGTTGTGCCAGGAGAGGTTCAGGTCAGATACTAGGAAAAATTTCTACACAGAAAGAGTAGTCAAAGAACATGTAGATAAGGTGCTTAGGGACTTAGTTTAACGGATATGGTGTTGAAGGGTTTACAGTTGGACTTGATGATCTCAAAGGTCTTTTCCAACCATAACAAGTGGATGATTCTATGATTCTGAATTCATGGAAAGGACCTTACAGTACACAAATCATCTCAAGTAATTAAAAGTTTTTTTTTTAATGTATCGATTAACTACTTTTATTCTTGTTCATTATTATTCCCTTATTAGTGTTCATTAGTGTTCACTTATTAGGGTTAACCACAATGATTCTATGATTCTATGTTTTTTTTTTTTCCAGACACAATTATTTAGTCCCATTTAAATCAATATGATATAGCTTTTTAATGAAACAAACACATAAAGAAGTCTTCAAAGTCTCAAAAAACTCTTTTTATAACTAGAATTCCCTTTAGAAGGAGAATAAGATAGTACTTTGAAATCTGGACCTTTTATCCTACAGGGATTGGGCAGGGGAGGCGGGGGGGAAATCTCTACAGCAACATTTGAAGTGGAATAGGCAGGGAACTACGCCATCAGGCACTACTCCCTCCCACCAGTGCACAGAAAAAACAGACGTAGAGAAAAAGCAACAAGACTCTTCTGAATCATCCAACCAGTGAAAAAGTGGAGCAAGCAAAGGAGATCACCATAACTTACTCCGACATAAGGTCAGTTTAAGAAACTGAAAGGAAATCACACTTCTATGCCCCCCTTGCACTGATTTTTTTTTTCTTACCCTGCATAACCCCCATCCTACAACCAAACTTTTTTAGTTTCCTTTCTTTAACCTTACTTGAAAAACATATCCCAGAAGTTAGGGGCAAAAAAACAATTGTATTTCTCCCCTTTCTTAAGAAAGTATCACTGAAAACAGCAGCCGAGACAGGCTGATGTCTGCAGTGAAAGATGGCACAGATTATTGCGAGTTACGATAGCAGCTCTTCTACCATTCCAGATGCTTCTTAAGGAGGTAAAACAAGTTATCTGAAATCTTGTGGACAGCAGATTATCCTACAGTTAATATGCAGATGTTTAAACAAATACAGCTTCTCCCTTCCTGAGACAAGAAATTTTCCTATCAAATGGGACAGCATTTACAAAGTTATGATTTTGTTTCTTTGACTTTTTAAAAGTCAGTCTGAGGAATTTTAAACTGCAACTCAAAGAAATTGCTTCCATTTTGGGTAGCATTAGGCAGTTTTCCTAGGGAAAAGCACTAAAAACTATGCACATCTGAGTATCATGCATCTGTGCACAGACTCTCCTGAAGGTTTAATGGTAATGAATATTTTATCAAAGTAGAACTGGTGACAGCAAGAAAGATGAAAGTGATGTTGAGTGACAGGACAATTTGAGAGGCCTGCCAATCACTACAAGGATTAAAACCAGCATTACTAAAATATTATTCAGAGTTTGAATTTATTTAAAAATAAAAGTTTATTTTAAAAGAGTTTATTTAGACTCCAAAATAGTATGCTAATAGAGCCTAATACTAGAATTCCAGATTGCACGGGAAGCAATCGTCCACATTATCAAGGGATCTGCATAAATACAACCCAATGACCCAGTCTATATCTTTCAATGCAACCCAAACTAGATCTCTCAGTCTCTTTCCTCACTGTTCTTCACAACAAGACAGCATATGGGCAGTTTCCAATGTTCCATTTATTCTCCTTCTCTAGATTTAGTCAACTTTCCTGTGAATTGTGCCCTTACTCATTGTGTTCAAGCTCTAAACCTACTATTAGAGATCTAAAATAAAAGGCAAAATGAATTATATTCCGGCATAAACAAGAGAATGTTGCCATTTCTATTCCTTTCTGCAAACTAGAAATCTAAAACTTATTAGGAATCAAAGCAAAATGTCCAAGGCTGGTCAACGTGTGCTTACATGACAGCATTTTCTCTTTCAAGCCATTAGACAAAACAGAAAGTTGGATTTCAGATGTCTGTCAAGTTAAAAATTAAATGATGAAAATCTCTTCCATGTCTTTATCTGTTAATAGTACTAAGCAGGTATAAAGCACTTAAAAATAATAAATCATGAATTCACTGTCCTTCTTAGAGAGTGCACTGTCTTTTGATGAGTTAGGAAGAGATGTGAAGATTGATTAAACTGGATTAAGTTAGACACAGGAGCAATCCATTTCTGTGCACTTGATTCATCACTAATTTATACCAATTTTGTACTAATTCAGTGGAAATACAAGCTAATGTGGCAAGAGCTATGCCCGACTACAGATCATCTCTTTAGAGACTTAAAATTTTTTGACAGAATTCCTCTCAAAAATAAACTGAAATATCTGCATGTACACGTAAAAGACTTGCTCATCACAGTGTCTCACGAGGGCATTACAGATTTTCACTTATTTTCTTTGTATTCTTCTAATATAAGGTATGTTCCACTGACGGTAGTTGAATTTCAGAGGAATTTAATTAAAGCATTATAATACCAATTTAGGCCCTAATTATTAAATATTGGAGGTTGACAATGAGCACAGCTATTTCCATATTCTAAATGACTGTCATAGACTGACAAGTAAACTGTCAGTAACATCTAACCTAGCTAACCCCAGTTGTTTTTTTTTTTTTTTTTTTTGCCAAGAGAATAGTTGAAGGACTTGAAAACTATTTAATAGAGTAATTCACCTGCAAGGGAGAAGAGGAAAAAAAAAATCTAAGGCTTTAACTCCACAGTTTTCTAGAGTTTTAGTGTTTCCAGCAGATGACATTTAAAGGAGGACAGAACTAAGGCCTGAATTTTGCTTTGTGGACTGCAGTGCAAATCACCATTCAAGCTTGTGCTGGATTTGTATATAACATGCACAAACTTCATCACAAAGTCTATTACTTTCCAAGCTGTCATATTTTACACCTGCAATGGTTAAATCTATTTAAATCCAACTATTGCTCAGTCTACTGACCATATGAGTCACTACATCTTACGAAGTTGAAATGAAATATATGAGCTGAAACGAACTAGGTTGTTTGAAAAAAATGAGATTGCCTATTTCCTGGTCACTGGGGCAACCATGATCCCAAAGGAAATGCTGGGCTGAGGCGAGATGGTTAATTTGAGAAAAAATCCAAAGGAACAGGTTAGGTGGGGATTGAGCAGCTCTTTTCCCATGTAGTTGTTCAACACTGTCAGATCCCAGCACGTATTAAAAAGGATTCAGCAGCAAGTTAAGGATGAAGGCTTGAGATTCTGGCATTTTGACAAGGAAGTGGGATACAAAAAAAATTCAGGGCTGCTAGAATTCCTTTTCCTTCTGTACATCTTTGTGACAGGTAGCTAACTTATCTTTTGTGACTAGGACTTCCTCTGAACCTCAAAACATTTCAGCTATATTCCCTCAAACACAACCAGACATATAAAAACCTACCATACCTTCTCCTCTTAGACCTGTCCTTTTATTCCCACTCTTATGACTAGGTAAAATGTTAACATTTCGAGTACATTGAAGAGAGGTTTTGTTAGAATATTGAATTAGGAACTACTCAGATGCAAGATGGAGCTGGGTAGAAGAGCACTTTTTATCCCCAAACTAAATATGCAAGGAAACTGCAAGTTTAATGTGTTGCTGCTGTTTGGAAGAGTAAGTTTTTATTTCACTTCTTTTGTATGCAAGGAAAAGTTACAGGCAGCTGGAACTCAGCAATTTATGTTTTCCCACCTGGAATAAAAGTATGAATATCTTAATATGACTGTAGATGTATTAAAGTAGCATATGTTTTACTTACTGGATGTAGATGTGATCATATGCTGGTTCACATCAAATATTATAGAAGAGGCCGCTTTGAGCATTACAAAATGTGCATACTGAATTTTCAGATGATCTCAGCTCCACAGAGAGAACAAATAAAAAGTTTAAGAACGTTTAAACATTTAAAAGAATCTTCTCTTTAAGCTGAGATGCTGTATCTACCATGGACTTTCCATAAAATAAAACTTAGTACCAGCTTTTATCTTTTCCAGGAATATATAGTGCCTTAGATTTTTTGTTTTGTTTTGCTTGTTTTTAAATAAACCATAAATCACTATAAATCCGGGGAAAACAAAGCAGTACATCTGAGGTTAGTTAATTAAATAGTTGCCTGAATGATGATGGAGAGGTTCGCAAAGCACTACTGCATTTCCTCCTGGGAAATGACACCATCATGAGTTATTGCGAGTTGGCACGAGTTTCACTAAATGAGGAAAAAGAATTATTTTAATTATATGGTCTCACTAAAAAAAATGCATTCTTTCCTAAATGCTGTCACTACTTTATGTCAACACTATTTATTCTGAATGAATTTCCCACCTTTAAAAAAAAAAAAGTTTACATAGCTTTTTAAGACTAGAGTACAAGAAGAAAGTGATTTGCCAGTTTCACTTCAAGCGTAATATCATCACAATTAGAGAAATGCTTATACAAAGCAAAAACACCAGGCACTATACTGAGACACAGCATGAAATACCCTTGGCTGACCTCAAAGATTCATAGCCAACAGTGAAGGAATTCAAAGTATAATAGTTTGTCTTTCTGACACGATTCAGTTTTCCACAATGGAAACATCCTAGCAATAAACTAGCAGTCAGGTTTGCTCCTTTTACTAAAAGCAGTGTTAGTGTGATATTTTATCTCATCTTTACCTAGAACCCAAATAAAGGTGTGAAATACATACACTACCTGTTTATGATAATTCTGCTGAGATATATAACAGTGTCAGACAAGAATATGCCCTGGTAATTTCAGCTCATTCATACTGTAAGAAAGCTAAAACTCCAAATGTTTTGAAATTTTTAAAGGGTGGAGAGGGGGAAAAGCAGTTTATTACTGTACTTATACTCAAAAGAAGTTCTTTTAGAAGAATCAGCAGACTAATCAGTCTTAATTACTGTACAGTTATAAATAATTGTAAATCCTTTCACTTCAACAGGGATGTGGTGATGTGCTATAGCTCCTATGCCATACAATGTATTTTCTATCAACCTACCTACCACAAAATTTGATTATATAATTCATGCTGGAGGTAGCACTGAGAGCTACTGTAAGCCATTATACCATTGTTCTTTCATAAATTTTATTAACACCCATGGGTATTAATGTTCAAAATCTTCAAAAAGAAGTTAATTGCTAGGAATAAAATAATGTTCATGCTCTCAAACAGTTAAAACCAACAACGAGAAGAATGTTTTCTCTTCCTCTGAGCAAAAAATGAACTAACTCCCCTCCCAAAAACACGTGAGATGACAGTATCTCAGGTATCCATGAGATCAGAGTTTATCTGCAGCAAACACAGTTAATTAAGGCTTTCTAAAATACAGAAGTCAGTTTACAGAATAAGATCCTTTTTGAAGTCCATATATGCTGCAGAGTGAAAACAGGAACATAATTTCAAGAAATATAGTCCCTTGGTTCTTAATCCAAAAGCTGAGTGCTTTTAGAAATCTCTCCCTTTTTCAGGAATAAATTCAGATAATTCGGGTTAAAATAGTTTACAGCAAAAAGGTATTTTGAGAAAAAAATGCACAAAAAAAAAAAATCTGTGCAAGGCTTAGAAAAAAAATACTCATACACTCTAAGCAATAATAAAATTACTAGGAAAAGAAGAAATATTTGATCTCTTTATCCATTGAGAAAACTTTTTATTATTATTATTTTCCCCACACACCCAAAAGGCTTAAAGATGTATAAAAAAATACTCCAGTTTGCAGATTTTTTATTTCAGCTAATCCTTTATATGAATGCAGTCTGTCAAATAATCACATTCATGTTTTTTTTAGAAAAGACTGGCTATTCTGCCACGTAAATATTATTTGCTTGACTGGGATCCTTTGCCTTTCCACTTTCTTCCTAGCACTCATATCTTATGGAGCTTAATACAGAAACAATAGGGCAAGCACTACAAAATATTATGCATCACTGCAAGTAAACACTGCCTTCAGTGAATCATTATTATCCTGCATCCCTTAAACTTTCTATTTAGGGCTCGTATATCACAGATAGTTTCACCAGCCTGTTTTGCCTAAAAATGGCATCAGCAAGGGCAATTTTTTCAGTTCTCCCACTGAACATTGGCTTACACGGTACTTCATTTATACACAAAAAATACATATCCACCCACACCAAGGGTGTGAGAGCAATGTACCAACTTTACAACAAAACCGAACTGTCAGTTTCTTTCTAGATTGCTTCCAGACTACTCTTTTAGGCTTTTTCTTAAAACAATGATTACAGTCAAGTTTAAATTGCTGGAGTTTAAATTGCTTCATAGACTGGTATATTATATAAATAGCTACAGAAAAATAATTATCCTAAATAAAGATTGTTCACTAAAGTAATATATCTTACTGCCTAAATTCAACAATCTAAAAGGCTGACTTTTCCTTTTTAAAGGATAGTCAAGGTCTATTTTCAAAAAACAGAAATATGCAATACACTATGCTTGTTTGCTATATTTGATTCATTGTTTATAACTAGCAGAAGAAAAACACTGCATAAAAGCAAATGCTCTAAAGAGCTTTAGAACTAGTAGGACCTCACACGATTTGCTACAAATCTTCAGCAACCAATTAGCTCTGGCCAAATATGTCAGTTGCAATTAATTTTTAGTCCCTTTCCCACCCAAGAATAAAAAGCACACACAGATTTACAAAGTATTATTGTGATTAACATAGTATTATTCACAATTTTTGTCTAGAAAAAAAAATCTAAAATATCTAAACATTTGTCATTGCAAAACCTAACCATTTCCTTAAAAACTCCACCTGAATTTTTGAACTCCACTTTATAGCACCCAGGGATGCTTAGCTTCCTTTGCTCTTAGGAAGTTTCAGAAAAGCAGAATGGTCTTCAGGTTCTGTTCAAAAAGATCCTCAGAATTCTTCTGGAGGTTCATAACACTTTTTAAAAAAGTTTTCGGAAGAAATGTAAGCCACACCCAATTAATAGTGGAAAATCAAATATTTATGTTTTTATGTGTGAATCTTAATTATATAACCTACTTTTCTCAATATAAAATCTATTGTGTAACTTCAATTTTAAACCTTGTACCTCTGAGAATTGAAATATGAAAATTTTTATTCTTAAATTCTTATAAACATGTATTTGATAAAAGATGTTAATATTATGCTTATTGTTATGGAAAGGTTATCTTTTGTCTCTGGGGAAAACTGGCAATTCAGCACTCCAGCAGAGAATATTTCTTTGCAACAGACTACAAAACTAGGTTCCAAGCAAGAATATTATCCAAACGCCTCACAGTCTAATCTGCACTTTGTAACTATAAAATAGGTAGAATACAGATGTGAAACACCTGAGTGTTGACTTTACCCAACAAAACATCTCCACTGGTCTTTTTAAATGAAAGTAATGGGTTATTAACATAGGTATCCTAGCTCAGGCTTTGACTTGGCTGGCAAATGAGTTGCACCTTGAAAACAGTTACGCAGGAGACATTTACTGAACATCCACACAGGTGCTTGCTTCTGTTTTGTACATGAAATCATATAACAAGGCTGAGTTCAGCTTTAAATTTTTTCTGTGTATGCACAGGTGAGAGATTTTTCTCCCCGCCCCAGGAAAGAGTAATAAATGACTGATCAAACTAGCTTTGATATTTTGCTTCTGCAAAGAGTGCTCCAGTCCTGCCTGTTCCTGTCTTGCTAGCTATGACATACTGCCACCAGGTGGAGACTACTTACTAAGAAGCTACTTACTTATACATTAAGATAGGGGAGGGCTTTCATAATTCAAAATTGTTTTTGGAAAAAAAAAAAAAAAAAAGTATGAGATTTAAGTCTAACCCTACCTTCATTTAATTAAGACCTTAACCAATACCTTTCCTATCACTAGTATTAAGTCAAACAGAAGCCAAGGACAAAAAATAAAGCCTTCTCAGATTTGACCTTACTAATTCTGAACATACACAAATTAATCTTAAGGACTCTAGTGTGGGGGCTACTATTCAAACAGCTGAAGCACAGCAGAGGTTCTACAGAGCATGACACTACTGTGCTTGTGTCTGTGCATATGCTGGGCAGTGTAACTGCTTAACAGAAACGAAAGGGAAAGTATCAGAACAACCTGCACTTCCGAGTCACTCAACGGATTAGACAGAACCGCCACTTCTCTAGCATATACATTAGAAACAAGACAAGCATGTACTTTAAGTGACAGTGGCAACCCCCTCAAAATGCTCTGTTGTTGACAGTGACCGACTACAGAGTTTTATGGAACCTCTTGATAGCAACTGCTTAGAGTGTTTTGTGGAACCAGCACATTGTTTTCCTCCAGCTCAGCTGTGCCACACGCACTGCAATACAGACAGTTTCAGAAAGCTAACAAAAGCAAATGCAACATCTGAGTAATGTTGCAGATTCACCTGGGAAGGCAATCCACCCATATGCCACTGTCTCTTTCATTGGCCTAGAGCAGGGAGAGATTGTGGCCTTCATCATTAAGACACTAATGGAAGCAGGTGACAACAGCAAGGAGTGGAAGGAAAGGCACAAAGGCTGTAAAAGGGGGATGTTGCCGAGTCAACGCTCGGCTCTCTGGAGATTTGCAGCCAAACACACAGCAACATAAAACAGCACCATCAGATTCTTCAAGAGTATGAGGTGGAGATTATCTGCTCATTCATCTTCACCTCCACTGCAGTCTTCATATCATTCCTACAATTTAGGTTTTATTTGCCCCTTTAATACCTTTTCTGTCCCCTCTTAGATGTTGCAGTAACTAACATCTAAGCCCCTTGGAAGAGCTCCAAGATGCCAGGGAATAGCTCAGTCTGTTCCGCAATGAGCATACTCTGGGAGAATTACAAGAAGCAGTAAGAAATTCCTACCAGTAGGATATGATAAAGCAAAGTGATCAAGATTTCAAAAAAAGCTAAGCTGTCAGTGTCTAACTTGACTATAAGATAGCTCACATGTCCAGCTGGGATAACTAGATTTATTGTATCCTAAGACTCATAATCTTCCCCCAGTAGAGGAAAAGTGCAAGAAAAGGGATGTGTTACAGGAGAAAAGTGCCAGCCCGGTCTTCTACCATGTACGCTGAGTAACTTAAGGACAGACAAACAAATCCTTCTCTTGACTCACAACCACTATTCTACATATATGCAAAATTATGCCTTATAAATATAGAAGTTCTGACTTACAGCTGAGGAATATCACCATCTGTAATTTCATGTTAAATGAAACAGTACTCCAGCATGAGAAGGGAATTGGAGGAGCACGGACAAATAAGGGGAGTGAAAATAAGGCAAGACAAAAAAGTACTGAAGGACTGGGATTGTCACTACATAACCCTCACATCAGGTGCATAGGCACCATGACTGCATAGGCACCAGCAATGCCAGTAAGTTGAGAAATAGCTTTTCCTTCCACAAACCCGCACATTAAGTCAATGTTTTCTAACTATGCAGATAGACCACCTTTTCTTCCCTATCTCTTAACAGAGCATTTAAAAACAAATAATTTTTACTTAAAAATGCAGTTGAGCAAATGATAGAATTTTCAACAGTTTCTTTTCATTTAAAAATTCACCCAACAGTATGGTTGGGTGTCAACAGCAAAAGTTTTACTTCAGACTCAAAGCACACAGCCAGTATGATCCAGATTTGTGCAGCTCGCTTGCTTTTATATATAATAGAATTATTTTCCTCAGATTACTGACATTTTCTTGCATGGCCTCCTCTGTCTTTGCTCTGCCTCATGCAGACATTCAAAGCTTTTTCTGACTGCAATTTGAAAATAATATGACTCAACTAATCCAGTCAACAAAAACAATTTTGAATCTTTGCAGAGTTCTAGCAGCTGTCATCACAGTGAAACAAGAACAAAATCTGCTTTCTTATGCAACATACTCAACATGACACCTCCTAAAATGACTTTTGAGTCTTCATTTCCAACGTGTATTTTCATGGTGTGACCACCTTGCAAGAATACACACACACACACTCCCACCCTGCAAAAGAAAAAAAACAAATAAACACTACATATTTAAGAACAAATGATGAATTAAAAAAAAAAACACATATGAAATTAGAGATTTTATTACAAAATTCAATTACAGCAGCTAGGATAATTAATCTAAAATTTAGAGGGCAAAAACAGGTCTATGTGAAGCTTAAGCAATTAAATACATTGGGCTATTAAAATATTTACAACAAGCTGTTTACATTTCACCTGCAGAGGAAAATTTGTTTGCCAAAAACAATTTAAAGGGAAAATATGAACATAAAATTGTTGCAACTTGATGCAAAATGTCTGCAAATAAGAAAGATATCAATAATTTTTATATGTCTGCCTGTGTGGAAGAAGAGTATTATTAACTCACATCTCTAAACTGTGATTAGACTCTTCGCCGTGCATGGACAACTTCCATACTCTTCGCTGACTTGATATAAATTAAGGGTGTTTTCTTTCTTCTCTATCTGGTGATATTCGTTTTCTGCCCAGTATCTCAGATGCTATTCTCACAGTTCCAGACTGATTTTATTGCTTTAGGGGATGGTAGGGGTTGTTTGCTTATGAGCTAAATAAAGGACTGAATATTGACTAACACAATATCTTTACTGAAAAGAACCTATAAAGGACCATAATTTTATCAGATATCTCTACTATCCAACAATTCAGCTGGCTCTCATCTGAATAATCAGCCAAGTGTTTTTACCTACTTTAAAATCTCTCCTACAACTGACTTTTTTCATCTCTCTAACTCTAGCAGCCTGAATATTTTTAATAAAAAGTACATAGTACTTCTTTCATTTGAGTTGTTCCTGTCTTTTAACTAGCTGTTAACTAGTCAAGAAACAATAAACTGTATTTGTTACAGCTGACACATTCAAAAGTTAACCGCTGACATAGATTTGGCAGCTATCCCAGTACAGGAAAAAAAGGATGTATGGATCAAAACTACTTTGCATTCTGGTCAGAAACACACACTAGCAACATGACAATGAAGAACTTTATACTGGAAAAGATTCCTCTCTTACTGGACTGCATTTGAGGCTAGAGATTAAATAAAGAGCCCAGTTTATTACATCTTTGGTCCATAATAATGATCAAGATTAGAAAAACATGATGCATATTACATGAGATAAATCATAATTTCTAATAAAACAACAGTTGTTCTTGTCAAGCATGAATATATAAACATAGATAAAAATGTTTTTTATGCTTATATATGTGGCTATCAGTAAAAAGAAGCCTTTCTGTTACATGATTTACAAGAAGCATTTAAATAACATGCAAACTTATCACCACTTACAGTCCTCCTACTTCCCCAAAATGTTAGGAACCCCATGGAAGAACATGCTACTCAAAAACTCGAAAAATTAAAAGGCATTATTGGATAAAGAATTTTTAGATCCTCTCAAACTCTGAGAAAGGATGTTCAGCATTTTATTTAGAAACCGTATGCAAATGCTATTCACTTTGCTGACAGTGAATGTCTCTGTAACCCTGACCAAGCTGCATTTCTTTCTGTATCGCATTACTCTGCTGGCAAACACAACCAATACAAACCATAATTTAACATGTTTGGGTCAGGGGAAGTTACATTCTTCTCTACGTGAAGAGTTTTGAGTGCACTTACAGGAGAAAAGCCAAGGAAGGAGTGTGCCCTTTTTTCTTTAGCATAGGGCAGGGTAAGAATCTGTCAGAGACCTGAAGCTGGCACCTCTGCAGGGGCTCTTCACTGTGCCTTTTACATGGTATCACCATCACTGCAGGCAGGGAGACTTCCCCAAATATTCCTTTTAGCATCTTGTGAGAGAACACTGAAGAATATCCAAGCGTAAGAGGAGCCAAATAGGAGTCATATTACTGACTTCAGAGAAGTCATTTCTCCATTTGGGAGTCATCTCATCATCTCTGCAAGTCATCTATGCAAGAAACATAAGTGGAAATATTCATAGATGCTCAGTAGGAGTAGGAGGTGGTGATTGATTTTATGAATTCATGAAATATGATTGATTTTAAATATGTAATTTCAACCATCCTTATATACAGGTTTAAAATGGCTACAGAATCTTTGAGTCTCAAGCTCTTTTAACAGTAGTTAAAACACACTTACAGAAATACTGCTATATCCAAATATATCCAGTAATAACCAAATATACCCAGTAATAAGCTTGAGTTACCTGCATAAGCTAATAAAAGTAGTACAAGCACAGCTGCATTAAGAAATCTCTGCCCTCCCCTCCTTTTTTTCTTTCCCCTCAAAAAAAAAAAAAAAAAAAAAAAAAAAAATCTACTCTTATTTTTCCATAATTCTTTTCCAGGTCTTCAAGACCTGCCTTTAAATAAATTATGCTAATGTTTGTACAACTAATCCCATTTGCAGCACTAGATGACCCCTTCTTGTACAAAGGAGGCAAGGAACACACACACACACACACACATTTCACCCTAACTACTCAGTTCTCTCTCTTGTGCTAGAAGCTCAGGGAACATGTGCTGCAATCTGCAGTCCTGAGCCCTCCCCATTTTTATGGTGAGTTAAAGCAGTCACATAGATTGTAATAACATTTAGTGCCCTCTACCATGCTCATTCAAAACACTTGCAAATAACATTATTTCCTATTTTTATTTTAATGGATATCAAAATAAGTAGAGTTCTTCTTAATATTAGTGATACTGTACTTCAGCGTGTGTGCTAGTGCTGTCTGCGTTAGAACTCTATGTAGAGCTGGACATACACTGCAAAGACAGCTGCATAGCACTAACTCACTATAAATAAAAGGAAACAAAACTCCACAAGGCAAAGGAGGTCCATCTTCTACCCAAAAACTGAGAGAAAACCCCAAAACCATAGACACCTAGTCCAGCAATTTTAGTAATTAAGTTTCTGTGGAAGAAGAAAAAAGATGGTCAAATTGTGAGCCTATCTTTACTGACAGCATCTTTATAACCAGTTGGAATTAGTTGAGAAAGTGTTAGCAGTCCAAAAAAATCAGAAGCAACAAGGAACACCCTTTTGGGACATGGGAGAAAACAGTTTAGTTCTTCTCTTTCAATCTTCAAAGAGATTGGAAAGCTATTATTTTAAAACTATGAAAAAGGTCTTGAAAAGTATTTCATGGTAATTTCTGATCCAGAGTGAGAATACTGAGTGAGGAAACCCTGAAATGTTTACACACAGAGGCTGCAGAGTTTTTCAATGAAGTTCCCACCAATAAGTACACTTATATTTTATTAGTAAAAAGAGTATGCTTCCACTTTATATTCTGTAGAATTAAATATAAGTTTCAGGGGATACTTCCTTGGTATCCTCAAGAAATTCCAAATCATTACACTAGCTAACCAATCTCATCTCAAAGTCCATTCAAGATAGTAACTACTAGAATCAATGTACTAAAATCCCCTATATAACAAAAAAAAGGGCAAATAATTTATGCTTGTACACTTCAACCACTGCATATTTCGGTGTCACTTTTGACTCCATATTTTACCACAAAAGCAGGATGATTGTTAAGGCACTGGACTGAAATCAAACAGTTGGTTCAACTCTAACCTCAATAATGTGACCTTGATAATGTTTCTTTATGTTTCATTTCACAACCATGAAATGGGGTACATCAAGACAACTAAGGAAAAAGAACCACTTGGCATGACTTCTCATTATGTACAGAAATATTTCAGATTCACTTGATAGTTCTAATATACAAAGAAAAACAAACTTTACAAAGCAAGGGCAGCATATATTGATATTCCTGCTTTACAAGTTTTGACAAAATTGTAGCAAGATTCAATATGTTAAGTGAGGCTTACTGGCTAACATGCAACACTAACAATCTTCTCCTTTCTGGTGCCATGTGAGTTCATCCAGAGCACACAATAAACTGTATCAACTGGCAAATTTCTGAGACACAAATTAAGTTGTTTGTATTAAGTGACAAAACATGGCAATAGGAGAAGGTCTCTTGCTGCTAGCAAGGTGCTAGCAATAACTCTAGTGTGTCTTATAACTCTTCATGAAATAATCCTTCTCTATTTTAAACATCTTCCTGTTTTATTGTCAAGGATTGGAATTAAACCTATTAAATTTAATCTATAGTTTTATTTGTAGAAAGAACAAACAGTTTAAGCGAAACTAAATAATACATTTAAAACACTTTTAAAGAATTGATAATTTCATACAGCTGGGTTTTCATTTCTTACTGATAGTTCATTTCCTATCAGTTATACCAGTATGAATCTTGTACTACTTGTTTTCCAAAAGGATACCATTTGACTCTTACAACATCCATAAACACTGCATGGGTACTCAAAGGAGCATCTCACAATAAGTGCCTACAATAATGATAGTAAAGGTCAGCATGACCTCCTAGAATTTCTAGAATAACATCAAGTGTTATAAAAGACAGCTCAATGTTTAGGACGCTACCCTAAAACTCCAGAAATCGGAACTGATTCTGATTTATTGCTTGGTGTGACATTTCCTCTCCTTGTGTCAGGAATGTACAGCTCTGTAACAAGCTACCTGTGCCTGTGGCCATTAGCAGGCCTGTGGATGAGTATGAGACACAGTTCCCTTAACACTGGTATATCAATATGGATCCTGTTGCACAGGATATGAAACTGTTTTATGGAAGGCTGGAATTTTCTTCCCGGTCCTGACAAGAGAAGTCACTCTGTGCCAAACTGCTGTGCCATTTAGATTTACTGGTTTAGGTCTTTTTTAGCTTGAGGATCTTTGTACTGTGCCCCTGTGCAGAGCAGACGTACCCCTCATCTTGCTGTGGCTGTGTCAACATAATCTTTGGCAGGCAGATGCATGTTTTGAGCTGGCCAAATACAACCTAATAGCAATTTGTGCATCTGTAATTAGCACAACACTGGGCTAAAGCTAATAAGCCCTGACAACAGTTTGTTCAGCAGTGTCACAGGAAAGGCAGTTTCACAGGTTTTCATTTGGAGATAATTTTGTGTTAACTGGAAGCATAGGCAGGATGAGTTTGCATTTGCCTGGAAAAGACCATGTGGACATAACACAATGTCTGGGTTCTCCATTTCTCCAATGGTCAGATTGCAGGTCTTAAGAGGATAAATATATTTCATACTGAGAGTTCCTCAATGTTACTGATATATACAGGGTGGCATATATATGTCCCAGGGACGAGTAGAAGCAATTTTAGACTTCATAAATATTACTGAGCAGATACTTATGAAATATACATTTAATAGAGAACTTCACAGGCAAAATGAAAGTTGTCTTGATTGCTCCGATCTGGAGAAGCTAGATCCAAATTAAACACATCAAGTCTTCAGCTTTGCTTAGCCTTCTCTAGCTTTTTTCTTCAGGCTAACAACAAAGATGCCATTTGTGTCAGTTATAATAACACATTTCATTGTGTGGATGTTTATGCATATGACATTAAATGGACAGATCATCTACTTTTCCAAAGACAGCTACTTTGAGACTTGCATTCTTCTAACAAAAACAAACAACACACTAAACCAATGAGTATTTTACTCATTTCCAGCAAATCACAAGTTTGTTTGTTTTTGTTTTCCTCCAGTAGACTCAGCCCTTTTATTGCCAGGTTGCTTTACAGACAACTTAGATTACAAAACAAAAAAGGCTAACAGTTTAGTATCAAAAGTTTTACTACATAAAAATATTTACTTCCACAAAACTATCCCCTTAAAAAAAAAATCAACTTAAATTATGCAGTTGCACTGCGCTATGCAAGCAAATGGAAACACTGGAAACACTGCTGGAGGAGAGAAATTCTGCCAAAACAACAGATGTAGGGCAAAGCTCAGAGTTAACTCAATGAATCTGTGAGAAGGTTAACTGTTTCCTTTCTCGACGTATTTCTTGTAAGACATAAGCTCCACCAGAAGTACTTTTAGACTATCAAGATAAAATAACTCCTTACAGAATCAGAAAGGAAACCTTACACAAATACATTCCTTAACAACTAAACACAAAATGATTAAAAATGTTCATTTTTTTTTTTACTATGAAAAATACCTTTTGCTTCACTCAGCAATTCATTAGAACAACTTACATTCCCATTTTTGCTGTTTTAACAATTCTTTATCATAGATACTCTCAGCTATGAAATAAACAGATACATCCAGAAGACTCATGCAATAATTTTGAAATACTGTTTTTTTAATTATACAGGAATTAAAACAAATTACTTATAAACCAGGAACATTCACTTATGTTTGCATGTGGTTACTGTTCAAATGGAAAAACAAAGAACAAGCCCACATCGCCATGAACCAGTAAACAATTGTGAGAATGCCTAGGTGACTCTACTAGAGGTCCTACAGCCACATGTTCTTTAGATGTGATCAGGGTTTTCCTAAATGCAAGCAGTGGGTAGAAGGAATAGAATTACATTTTACAGAGAAAGACATCACGCAGCATATGCACACACCTGCTTTCTCCAAACACGGCCCTTAATGTTGACTCTGCTTCTAGAACAGCCCAATTGATTTTTGTTCTGTCTTCAGTGCATAGGTGTTCCTTTTACAAAAATACCACTCAGAGCTAAAGACAAAAGACCTGTCATGCAGAAGATGCCTGCAAATAAAGTCAAGTCTTCCAGACCTGAGAATGAAGTTTCACAGCCATTACATGAAACAGTGTGTGATGCTTCAAAATATACCTGGAATACAAAAACAACTACATTTTTATAAGATGACAAAAATTTTTTTTGAGTAAAACATGGACTCTCAGAAAAGGTTAGATGTTACATCCTGCTGTTTAAGTTCCCCTCCCACCCTTTTTTCATCAGTAAACCAGTGTTGTAATGAGCAAAAAGTATCCACTGGCACAGCTACAAAACTCATAATGTCCATTCTTACTGGCAAAAGTAGGATATCGCTGCACAAATCAATGGCTCCATAAGGTTGACAAATACAGGTACTCCTGCTGCTGCCTGCAGGCCACATGTAGTAGATACAGTGTGATAAGGGACAGCACAAAAGGAAAAATCAATTAAAGGTTTCAATCATTTAAGGATATTACTGCTTGAGTGTATACATAATGTAATATTCTACCGAAGTACCACATCTATGTCTCTACCTGACAGTCAAGTCCACTCTTCAAATAAATCTGCAAAACCAACTTTCACTGACTAGGGTGCAAAAGGAGAATACCTAGCAATTTTTCAGGACTATACTGAGTGTGATTCATAATCTGGAAAACAGTTACAAGATCATTCAAGGTACATTAAAGTGATTAATAATCACTGACAACACACACAAAAAGATCTTTAGAATAATGTTTATATAAGAATACAGAGGATATATTATTTGGGGTTTTTTTAGTCTACATAATAACTATATTGTATCTCTTGGGCACAGAAAATCTGGTATCAGAACTTCTCTATCCAGCAGCAAAAGGGCTTTTATTCAATAACAAAACAGATTTGCTCTTATACATAGTAGACGAACTGTTCACAAAAATAAATAAATAAGGCTATCACAATTTGGCACCTAAATGGCTGCTTAGTATAAAGCAGGTTAAGTCTCAGGTCTCAATACATAGATCATAGTCTTTTGCCATATTACTAATGCTTTAAAGTGATAAAGAAAAGTGAGTATAATAAATTTATTTTACCAACAGCAATGTGCATACAAATAGTACTTTCATATGCTCTCACCAGTATCATGCACTCAGAATTGAAACCTACTTGTACCATGATGTAAAATAAACATCCACAATTTCTTTTTGAAGGAACAGTAAAATAAAGTCAAGTCAGCAATTGGTTTAGGATAAGTACATACAAAAAAAAAAAAAAATCACCCTGTAAGAGATTCTTCAAATCCAGCAATGTAAATTCTGTACATACAGATGCTGTACAATCCAAAAATATACACAGAAAAGTAATACAGAGGGGCTAGGGAGGATTCCCTAAACCACATGCTGAAAGCTGTTGAACAACAATGTTGAATTGCCATAAACTGGCAAAAACACATCTAACATCCGATCATTCGGACAAAATGCTTACAGATACAGGGACATGATCTGAATACTGAATGTCTTAGGAACAATTCTGACTGCTAGCACAATACCACAGACCAAATCAAAAAACAACAAGTAAATCAGAACAATCAAAAACATGAATAAAACTGAACAATTTCCCTTCCTCCTCCCCCCAAAAGGTTAACCCATGAGCTGGGCAGACACAACCTAGCAAGACTTAAATGTTTAATAGCAGGAAGCTCAAGATCATAGTGTGTTCCCAGGGTGGGAGGGAAATGCAATCAGTAGCTTTGGTTTTATTATTAAAAACTGAGAAATGCACCCTTTTGGTTTTATGTATCATCTTGAATAGAGCATGGCATACAAGAACATCACTCTTGCCCTTAGTTCTCTTGTACTGCGGGATTAGCGCTACACTTTCTCAGCACTATGCCTGCCAGTTAGATACGCATAAAGCTAGAGCTTGATTTTCTGTACTTTGGTAAATCAAAATCCTCCCATACTCTCAAGGGAGTTATACAACTTTTAAAAGCTTCAATCAGGCCCTGAAAGCTGCAATCAGCACAACCCCTGAAACAGGGCTCTTGCCACACAAGGCTCCCAGCAGCTTCTGGGGGAGCTCCACATTCTACAGAATTCCATCAGCAGAAGTCATTTCACAAAACAGTTCTTGGAAAATAACTTATACAGCAGAGAGATAAATACACCATACACACTACAGATAGTTATCACTGGGAAAAGAAAATCAGCACTTGATTTTCAGCTATTTCAGATATATTTAGGATATCATTCCACAAACATAATCATAGGAGAACATGAATTATTACATTATTCATAAAATTCAGAGTTTACTGATGGCAATGCCCAGTTGGGCAAAATTCATCTGGAATATGAGATCCTAGCTTATGTTTACAAAATTAGAATGTATGAAAAACAGAATGCCAAAAAAGTGAAACATTAATGCCCTATACAAAAAAAAATTACTGATGTACTAAGCAAAAAAAGTACACACTGTTTCAGTGCCATGCGATTTTACCTTTGTATCTCTCCATTATTGCTGCATATGCAAATCAATTATTCAATGATGCATATTCTAAGAAGAAATTTCTTCCATTTTCAAAGAGATGCAGACAAGTGAGGAAGAATATTCAGACATTCAAAAAAAAGACAGGAAAAAGGAATTTTGAGCGCCAAAAACCTGTATTTATGAAGTTTTCTTCCAAATAGCAGTAACAGACACCTTGTATCTACATTCTGCAATATTTAGTGACACCAGCAAAATCTGCAATATCTACAAGGAAAAGATTCTCACAAATCAGAAATAAGATCATCTACACAACACCTACTGATGGGCAAGAGAGACTGCAATAATTGCATTTTCCAGAAAGCACCATTCAGCAATCTTCAATTATTCTTCTCTTATACTTTGAGAATCTTTGCATATCATAGAAATACATCATTTGATTAGATCTCCAGGGCATTCTGAAGATTAAATGTAATCCTTTCACAAAAGGACATATCTTTAAAGTAACTATGTTTCGTGTTTCTCATTCTTAGAATGCTCCAGAATCACGGATTTTATGAATAGAAATATTTTTGTCCTGAAGTTATTTATAATCACTTTATACCCATTTACTCACTTATCAGCATTTTCCTGTCTCTCAAGTATCTCTGCACGCTCCCTATGTTCCTCCCTGGGGTCTTGACAGTAATCACATACCTTTCAGCCCTCATTTTAGTAGGGTAACTATTCAAACACTTCTCTCCATATCTGTGTTATATCTACATGGAACACATTCTACAAGCATCTCTCCATATACTGTTTTATGTTTCTCCCTCTCTCCAGAGACTTTGCATTTAAAAATTAAGTTCAAACTCACTTTACAAAGCTCTTTAAAATAAAATCAAAAGAAAAAGGCAAATTCAGCTGCAGTACCATGGTATATGAAGCTAACACATCTGTAATTGCTTGCGCCTTGACTGAATATGGTGCAACATGTTTTAGTAGAGATAAAACTGATGGCAGCAATTTTGTTTTTAAACTAGATTGAAAGCATATTCCAAATGGCACAAGAGTAAACTATTAAGGGAAGCATTTCTACGCATGAATTCCATGTATGAGCGTCAGCTTGTAGCCAAACAATTCTTACTGTTACTTAAGCTATAAGTATAATGTAAATATTCTGTTTAAAACTAGCTAAATACTATTTTTGAAAAGGGAATTTTCATTCATATCTATATATTATTGATCTATTAATAGTGTATCATGCTGAATATTTCTGCTGAGTGGCAAAAATATTTATCAGACTTTGTCAGCTGTTGAGCAATATTTTTCAGGTAATTACAATAACAGATAAAAACAGGGTATTCAGCTAAAATTATAATAGAAAGGTAGTTAAGAGAAAAAATAAGTCAACAGCAAGAAAGAGCCACTCCACTCCCCTCCCCTCTCCCCTCCGCACCAGCCCCATTTCTGAAAAATACACTGCCACTAAAACAAATATAAATGAATACATCCATTTTTTTTTTTTAAATGAAAAGACAGCTTTTGAAGGAATATATGCAGCCCTTGGATAAGAGGAATCACTCCAACAAAGATAAGGCAGAAACAATGAATAAGATGAGCAAACCTCCAAAGCACTTATTGTAGATTCCCAAGTTTTTTTTTTTTTTTTTTGGGCATTTTCCATCAGAAATTGGTTATTTCAAATCTGATCTTACTTACACCACCAAAACTGGCGAAACATCACAGCCTTAGATAACAGAGCTCCAAGCCTGCTGAAATGATTTGTTCAAACATGTTTTTAAAAGGCTCGATCTCTTCAATCTAACTGCACTACTGCTTGTGTGTTGTACTGAAGAATAGATGAAATCAAACTGCTTTTTTCTTTTCTAAGAAGTGCAGAAACAGGTAAACGACCACAGAGCTTTTTCTTATCTATCACAGTAGTACTGGGTTTTTAATAGGCAGAAACTATGCCATGATTTTTAGTTCATACGCTAGACTGACTACCTTCTTCCCGAATTCAGTGATGCAAGACATGGTAAAATAATTGCTGTTAAAGAACAAGTCCTGTTTGTTTCTCCAACAAGCACAGACCTACTGAAATCTGTGGAAATGCTCCCCTAGCTAACATCAGCTGAGCTTGCCAATACAGCCCATATTCATTTCCATATTTAATAACTACCTCATAAATAACTCACTCTTCAATATATATATTTTTACTTCATATTCTCAGTTCAAGCTACTTATTCATTAATGATGTAAATTTTGATGCATGAATGCATAGAGTTGCATTTCCTGTTAGCAAACACTTAAAGAAGTGTTATTTTCCCAAATCACAAGAGCAGCACCATAAAGGAACAGCATCTTTCAAATCCCAAGGTCCTCCAAAAACAAAAGCTATTCATCTTCTGCCACATTGAAAGGTACTTTCCCCACAGTCAAAATTCATTTAACTCACCTAACTCCTGCTTAGCATAGCAGCCTCTAGAGCAGCCCAGCCAGGAACACTCCCATAGAGCTACTTAAGAATAGATATTCAAAACCTCAGGGTTTCATTAAATACACTTTTCTAAAAAATAAAGTTAGACTTGTGTCCACACATGCACATTTCCCCCACCCCTTTCTGTATCATCTAGAAGCAGATTTTAAATTCATTTTTTTTCTAGCACAAAATGATTTTAGGTGTCATCACAAATAGCTATAATTGGAGAACAGACTTTGCCTGTTCCTGTTCTTCTTGTTTCTCTAACTCATTTATTCTTCTCATTCAATAACTTAAGAACTAGATTCTGATCTCCTCTCCTCTGGTACAAATCAAAAAAAAAAAAAAAAAAAAAAAAAAAAAAAAAAAAAAGGTCTTCCCCAAGTAAAATAAAGTCATGAACCAAAATAAGCTAATTTGGTTGATAACCAATATAAAAATTAAATGCTAAACAAAAATAAGCAGCTTGATGTCTTATTCTTGAGGATATTTTATTCAAGATGTTAGAGCATAACATGAGAAGAGTACCTTGCTATTTTAAATTATTTTATTATTTTCTATTATTTTCTGAGATGTTTTAAGAATATCCACATCCACAATATTACATGCAACTGAGCCACAAAAAAAAAAAAAAAGGCACAGAAAATAAAACACAGTTGGGAAGAAATAATTATGTTACTGAAGGTAAGCACCTTCAGATTCTTGAAGAGCAAGTAGTTCTTCAAATGTTTTACTTATCTCTCAAAATTATTATCTATTTTAAACTAAAGCATGGAATGATTTCAGTCAACTACCTAAAGAAGAAAGCAGTTAAACATACAAGAAAAAAAGAAAAGGAGACATCAAATTAATTGATTAGGTCAAAATCAGCTCAAAACTAATTGTTTGGGTCAAAAGAAGAGTGCTAATATGACGCTTTGTGACTGATAAGGCAACATTTAGTGTGTAAAATGTAAATGGGACTTCAAATTTTGGATGTACCAGGGTAATCTCCATTTCTCCCATCAAGTCCCTTCAAGTTTTTGAATTTTAGGGGTTATCAAAAATAAAATCCAAATGACTTGTAGCATATAAACCCAGTATGCTCATGATATCCTTCATGGTATGCTTCATCAACTACACTACCTTAATATTATAATATGCATGTGTTCTAAAAAAGTTGGCCACCATCTCTGGCATAAATTAGGTCACAAATACTACTTAAAATACTGATAGGAATTATAATCCACATCCTGTGTTTGGAGAAGTATATTTCTTATTCTGTCACACTGTACCCTATAGTGGATTTTCAACTGACAATCACAATTTACAAGGCACTTATAACATCCTATTAACTTGACTTGATTATTCTGGAATCAAATCACATGAGATGAACATTACTGGAGGACTACTGGAGTAAATTGGAAGAAAATCAGTGAGTAAACATGAATCACCTGGGAAAGGTGCCTCAAGGGAAAGGTCGATGAAAGGCCAAATAAATATCAATTCTCTAGATGTTTGTTAAAAGAGATGGCCAAGAAAAGCAAATCACAATTTCATCATCACGCTACAGTAACATTCCCATAGTTAAAATGATAATTTACTTAAGTTAACCATTTTTTAAGAGGGAAAAGAAAAAACAAGTTCTTATAAAAGAAAGTAATAGAGACTAATCTAAAATCCTTTCATGCTTCATGGTCACCGCAAAAACTGAAACATCTCTAAATAAAGCATTTTGCATAGCAGCACATTAAATAAAACCCTCTTTTTATTTCTTGGCCATCCACTCTCAAGACTATCTGTGAAGCATCTCACTGCTGAAAGCTTACTGGCTGATATCTGGATGCTTGTCTTCACCTGATGAGGAACTACATAGTCCAAAACAACTCTGAAACTTCCTTTTTTTTTGGTGGGGGTGGGCAGTGAGGAAGGGTTGGGAAGGAAGGGAAACAGATGGGGGAAGGCAATAGGCTGATACCCATTTTTATTTATTTCAGCTGTTATCCAGGAACTGGTAACAGAAGAACGATTACAGGAAGTTTCAGGGTATGTCTAGGATTTTAGCGTGAAACTGGAATAAAATGAATAGGTCCACTTAATTCGGAGGATAAAAATCCCACCAACTTTAAAAACTTACATTTTCACATATTCTCTACACAAAAAGCAGCAAGAAAAAGAAAGAAGGAAATGACTGTACTGCGAGATATGAGATGCACATATTCACAACTCTTTAGGGAGAAATGTTCCTTATTAATTTAAAATCCTCCATGAGCATTTGCAAAAAGACACTCTTCAGAAGAAGACAAAAACAACAAACAAGAATCCTCAATACCAAAGCAGTTGGAAGATGAAATTTAAAGTACTATTAGAGAACAAGGACTCACTCCAGTGAATCCTCTCCTTCTAGATATGCCAAGAATAAACTCTACCAGAGAAGCATTTTCTATTACAGCTTAAAAAAAAAAAAAAAAAAAAAAAAAAAAAAAAAAAAAACCACACACACACACACACTAAATATCTAGGTGTTATATACAGAGGCCCTAAAAAATCAGGAGACCACAACGTATGAATATGTCCATTTCATTCACTGAGTCAGTGACCCAGGCAAAAAAAAAAAAAAAAAAAAAAAAAAAAAAAAAAAGCACCACCACACTGCTCCTTTTCAATGTTGTATCACCACAGACTAACACAGACTCAGAGAGAGGTTTCTTGCCTTTTTTTTTAAAAAAAAAGAAAGCAAAATTAAATTTGTGCCTTTTCATGCTGAATGAATTGTCTAGACAGCTTTGAAAGGTTAAGAAAAAAATCTTTTTGTTTTAGCTTAATAACATTGCCATTTAAAAAGAACTTGCCCCTTATGATGAAAGTCAGGGGAGAGAAAATTTGGTCCCGTTAGGGAATTACGACATTCACAAGCTCTTTACTTTAGGGACCTGGGAGAGGGGGTTGCTGTCAGAGATTGTTTTCAAGCCATGATGACAGTCTGACACATCACTGTTTCTTTTCCCCAATCTTAGACAATAGCACTTCTCAAAGAAAAAGCTTCATTCATGGTTTCAAAAAAAATCTACTGAAACTATATTCTTAAAAAAATTAAATCATGTATTTAAGTCTTTCAGTATTTCCAAAGCAAATAATCAGCATCATGTTACTCAGTTTTTCTTAAACATCCACACACTTCTCTTCCTCTACTTCTACCATAAAACATCATCATAATAATCTTTTATTACTCAGATAATATTGTTTTTCTTTATAAATAAGATAAAAGCTTCAGTTGATGATGTGTTTCTTGTTACTGCATTCCCAAAATAGGATAAAACTAGAATAGACTCTGGGATTATCTGAATCACTTCAAGAAATTCTCAGGATTACCTAAAGGAAGTGTTAAAAATAAGAATTACACACTCAATCCCTTGCCAAGACAAGCTTATTTTCCAAGATTGCTGTAAAATTTTCCTTGCCCTTAGCAACCTAAATGGGAATATTTTCCATATGCAGATGTTTCTTGCACTTCCATTTACTATTCCTTGCTGTGGATAAAGGCTGCATGCTCCCAATATTTCTGCAACCACTCTAAAATATCACCCCTCTTTCTATAAGAATTAACACCCTTTATATATAAAAAAAAGCTTTTTGAGTTGACCCAAATAACAACTTACTATTAATATTAGATTTATGAAGCTTTCCTCCCCTCCTTCCTATCTCCCTCTAACTTCTTGGCATTTTAAAACCCTCAGCCTGATTAATGACAACGAGAAGCTCACTCCACTGTTTATCTCCTGGTGTTTGCAAGGCCGGGATAGCAGAACTGTGCAATCCTGCCGTGCTGCAGCAATCACACTTCACAAACTAGCTTTCTGCAATCCCTCCTGTATAGGAGCCGCAGACCCTTCTCTATGCACACTGCACCCAGGTAGATCAAGGCAAAGAGCGAAGAGCTCTTGCTTTTCTCTTCCCTTCCTCCTCTGCCATCCCAGAGCTGGCTGTGCAGAAAATCCTCCGGATTCTCCCTGAATTACTAATCGGGAGACCTCCGGAGCTCACTGAGAGGTGGCCAGAGGCACAGAGGCATTTTCGCATAAATTTAAAGCAGCTGGTGCCTCTTTGCTCCTTGTCAATGAAACAAAATGTCTGTGTGGTAAAACGTTTGAGAAATAATTGCAGCGAAGACAGATCTACAGAACCGCAGCTTTCATACCTTCTCCCATCCCATCCCCTTCCCTCCCCCCCCCCCCTTTTTTTTTTTTTTTAAGCGCAACAGATCCCCCGGCCGCCCCGCAGCCCCCGGCTCAGCCCTCGCGCTGCAAGGGGACTGCGCCTACGCGTGCGCGTCTGCGCGCGGCTCTCCGCGCCCGCGGGGGCCGCCCCGGCCCCTGCCCGCGGCCCGGGGGAGCGGCCGCCGCTGCCCGCGCCGCCGCCGTGGAGCTCTGCCGCCCCCTGCTGCAAGGCGGCGGCGGCAGCAGCGAGGGGCGAGCGCGGACGCCGCTGCTCCGACGCCTTCGCTCGCTCACGTTTATCCGTTATTTATTGAAACAATAACAACAACAACTCCCCTGGGGGGCTCCGAGCGGCGGCCCTCTCCCCTCGCGCCCGCAGCCTTTCGGAGCCGCCTCGGAGCTCACCCCGCGGGACGCAGCGGCGCTTCAGGGACCCAGCGCCGTCCCCAGCGCTCGCCACGAAACTTGCCGGAGCACTTGGAAACACGGCGGTGCGTGCGGGAGCAGGGCCGAGCCCGCAGCGCCGCCGCGCACCCGCGAGGGGACCGCGCGCTGCGCAGCGGGAGCGCAACGGCCGCCCCGCGCAACGGCTGCCCCGCGCGGCGAGGGCAGCGCGAGCTTCGCCCGCTCCTGCGCGGGGATCCCGGCGGAAGGACGGACGGACAGACAGACTTAAGCGCGGCTTTCCTCGCGGACAGCGCAGAGAGCACCTCTCTTTCGCTCCCTAGAAGCCCACGTTGCCTTTTCACCTCGGGCGGACGCCTATTTGGAAGCACAACCCCGACAGTGATTTATTTATTATTTATTTATCTCTCGGAATCCCTCCCACCTTATCATCAAGGAACTTAAAAAAAAAAAAAAAAAAGGCGAAATCTCATCAAAATCCCATGTCAAGGCAGCCAAGTGCGCTTAGCACCTTCCAGGTTTCTTCTCTTCCTTATAATCGATTTCCCACCACCCCTTCTTGGAGACTGTTATAAAAAAGAAAGGAGGGGGGAATAAAACAAGTTTCAGCTCCTCTTTGGTGGGGTTCCAGGGAAAATCAATTGCTGCGATTCTTATTTTTATTTTTCCCCACGTTTCTTCCCCCATTAAGCCGAGTGGACGAGCGAGCAGGCAGAAGAAGCAGCAATAACATGAGATTAAAAAAAATAAAATAAAAAATAAAATAAAAAAGGAGAAGAGGCGGCAGCAGCCCCGCTCCTACCTTGCCCGCCACTGAGGAGCAATCCGAGCAGGTAGAGAGGCAGGAGGCTCATGTTCAGCAGCTCGCGCTCGTGGACAGTTCCCAAGTTGGAGGTGCTCAGCCCGGCAGCCCCCGCCGCCCGCCCAGCCCGCGCCGTCCCGCGCCAGCCCCGCACCGCGGAGCGCCGCTCGCCGAGTGGCTCCCGCCGCCGCTCCGTGCCGCACTATATCGGCGAGGCGGCGGCGGTGGCGAGGGGCGGGCACACGGCGCCCGCCGCGCGGATCCCTCCGCGGCACACGCGCGGCCGCACCACCCGCCAGGGGGGCGGTTCCTCCGCCGCTCCGAGCGGCGGGAAGCGGCGCGGGGGCTGCGCTGGGGGCGCCCGGGGAAGGAGGCGGCGGCAGCGGCTACCGAGGAGCCCCCCGCAAAGCGGGAGACGGGGAGAGCTGGGGGCTGGAGCGGTGCTGCGGCGCCTGGGCGGCTCCAACGGCTCCCCCGGAGCTCCCGTGAGGGGGCGGTTGGCGGGGGCGGTTGGGCGCCCGGCGGGCGGGAGGGGAGGAGGGGGCGGCCGCGCTGCGCGCCGTGCCCGGAGCCTCTGCTCGCCCTTCCGCGGGCGCTGAGGTGCCGCCGCAGCGGGCGGGAGCAGCGCGGGGAGGTGCCGCAGCCGGGAGCCTCGTCCTCTGCCGCTGCTCTAGCGTCGTCGGCACTTTCTTTCCTATTTTTTTTTTTTTATTATTATAGCTATTCATCTAGCTGTCTAGGAATTCGGTCGTTTCGATTTTTTTTTTTCCTATTAGCACGGAGGGCGGGAAACGCCTCCCCCGCTCACGGGGGTGTATGCCATAAAACCATTAAAAAGGAATTGCCTGCCCTTTTCGATGCTTCAGTCAGCGCTGCCTGCCGGAGACCCAGCTTGGTTAAAAAAAAAAAAAAAAAAGCCCCAAAGTAGAGAGAAGGGGTGAATTTTTATCCAGCTTGGCTTTGAAGAGGTAATTCTTTTTTGTTGTTTTAATTAAGCTCTGATCTCCGAAAGTGCTTTTATAACTTGTCACCTTACCACCTGTATGATACATGCAAGGAGATAGAAGTGGATTTTTAATATCATGGAGCAGTGATAGTAATTAATCCAACTTATTAACACATTCCTAATAATTTTTCAAACCCTCCTTTCATCCTTTTCAACAGCGTTTTTGGAAGGAGGAGGAGGGAAGAACAGGGGGAATGAGTCTGCAGAAAACAGGTATAAAATAGCATGATCAGTATCTTCGGCTTGACACTTGCTGCAAAATAGTCATCCAAAATTATGAAATATTGAAGGAAGAAATTATATAGTTGGCAGATCTTGTTGGGATCAACAAGATGCGTTATAGAGCTGTGAATCTTCCCTCGGATGACATTTCAACATACTGTAGAACACATACAGAAAATACAAGTGGAGGGGAGGGAGACATTTGTGACGTTGGTTAACGTATTCTACGTAAGTCAGAGCTTATTTTTCAGGAATATACCAGGTGACCCTGTTCTTAAGAGTAAGGATCTTTTGTAACCTGTTGTCAAATGAATAGGTTTGTTTTCATGTGTAATTGTATCCTTCGTATCGTTTTGAAAGAACAAAATTTGACAGCTTCAGCAGAACCTTTTGGATGAGAACTGGATTGATGCATAGGAGCTTTTCTGCTGAAGTGCCAAGGGAAGACTCCTAATAGCGAACGCTTTTGGCTAAGGCCTTTAGTCCTAGTTCTGGAAAGGACAACAAAAGCAAACATTCTGGTCTAAGAACTTTCCCAGTTAAGGAGGTCCTGTGAGTCCCAATAGTACTGAACTGCAGAAATGGACGTGGTTAATAAAGTAATACAGAAAAATGACAGTGTGGGGAGGAAATGACTGGATAAAACTGTTGAAAGAAAACAATATAAATCTTACTGGGCAAAGCAGGAAACCTTTACTGTGAAGTAGACAAGATGCTGTTGTCAAATTAGATTTATCTTTATCTTATAGTTAGTTTAGACCATTACCATCCATAAAAAATCCAGAAATCCAGTGACTAGTGAAAATAAAAGCAGTGTCAATAAATAAAACCAAACAAATTGTATGCATATCTTAACGTCTATTAATGTTTTAGTTAAAGGCCAGACGTAATAAAGAAGCGTAAGCAAGCAGTCTCTCATCTTCAAGCATTGCATAAATATGAATATAAAACACCCCACAAACACACCACAAGACAAGACTAAGTAGGAAATCTGTTGTCACATGAGCACCAAACATCACAGAAAGAATTCTTTCATCTCAAGTGTGTTCACTGATATAACAAATATTTTTATTTATCTTCCTCTAAGAACAAGGAATCCTACTTAGAAATAAGTATCCAAATTGGAGGGACATTAAAGATGAGACATTAGTGACATTCTCATCAGTTTTATAACTAGAAATAAATGAACTTGAGATAAAAGAATTCTTTCTATGATGTTTGGTGACCAAAGACATAGCCAACCAGTATTGCCATAGGATTTGGAGAAATCTGGTTTTAGCACAGCTTCCTGGAGCGTGTCCAAAGAAGGGCAACACAGCTAATGAAAGGGCTGGAACACAGACCTTATGAGTTGCAGCTGAGGGAGCTGGGGTTATTTAGTTTGTAGAAGAGGAGTCTCAGGGGAGACTTTATTGCTCTCTACAACTGCCTTAAAGGAGGTTGTAGTGAGGTGGGGGTTGATCTCCAGAATAACTACGGATAACACAAGAGGAAATGGCCTCAAGTTGTGTCAGGTTAGACATTAGGAAGAATTTTTGCATGAAAAGAGTGGTGAAGCCTTGGAACAGGTTGCCCAGGGTAGAGATGGAGTCGCCGTTCCTGGCAGTGTTCAAGAAACATGTAGATGAGGCACTTGGGGGCATGGTTTAGCAGGCAGAGTGGTGAAGGGTTTACGGTTGGACTCAATGATCTTGAAGGTCTTCTCCAGCCGTAATGACTGTATGGTTCCTGAGGAAATTAGGAACACACTGTCTACCTTTCTCAAGTAATGGGGCAAACACAACAAAATATGAAAAACAGGTACAATTTTCAAAGATAATCACCTTCTTGCAGTACAAAGGCAAGATCTCCTGCGAAGAAATGCAGGAGACCTCATGCGTTGTGTTTGCACAGGTTGGCTGGTGTTATTCTGAAGCATATGCCACCTTTTACCCAATAGACATGTAAGGGTCATGAGACTGGGAGGCAGAGGGAAGGTTTGGAGATAAGGGGACGAGGTACAAAACAATACAGGGTTTCATTGTTCCTGCTGCTTACAGAACAACTGCTTTGTTACAGAAAAAAATAATCTATAAGACGATATATCATGCTGAATCACAAAAGGATATCACACTGAGGTCATGCAAACAGAGATTAGAAAGATGCATAAAAAGAACTCCACCTGTATCAGTGTGGCTCTTGGTGTTTGTGGACATACATTAAATGAACCAAAAGATGAGCATTTCAGAGACCTGCAGAACACGAATCTACATGAATAATATTGCACCTGTAAAATTTGCCATTCTTTGGCTATTTATGTTTTTGCTTAAAGAGAATGCTGTGTCAAACCAAATAATTCTGAATAATGCCACATGTTTAATAGACATGTTGGCAGAAAAAAAAATACATTTGTCATGCTGCATAAGTTTTGCAACTTCAACTTCGTTATGGTGAACAATATCCCATATCAACTGTTGAGATGTCCAACATGGAAAAGTATTGTAATTAATATATCCAACATGGGAAAGTATCATAATTAATCTATCAGAGTAGTTGTTTCAAAGATGAATGGATCAATTTTGATAGGTTCCTGATGCAATTAAAATATCCCACCAGTTAGCAAAATGATTTGTTGGGAAAATGTTAAGAGAAAAGAAGGGAAAATACTACTTCATTCAGGGTAGTTATTGTTTGATTAGACTTTAGATCTTACTGGATACCGTACTCTTAATTGTAGTGTTATCTGTGTTAGTGTTAGTGTATTAGTGTTAGTGTTAGGTATATTTCATATGACACATAATTGTCTCCAGTTTTCAGAAGTGTCTTGTCATGTGCTGTTTTTCCATTAAAATTTTTCACTAACTGTGAAGTTAAGAAAAGAAAATGATATCAAGCATTAATTTTTACAGATGTCAGTTGTTATCATTTATCTCAATGGGGTATTAGGCTATCAGCTGGTATGAATAAAAGTGTCAGGATTAAGCTCGGGCAATAGAACCATTTTAAGCTATTGTAACTGTTCTTAAATCAGTTTACACCAGCTGAGGATTTGTGAACTTGCCATGAGAGAACTTATTTATAAAGAATCATTTCCATGATTCTTTAGCAGCCTAATCATGAATAGAAAGGATTATTTTCTTTTTGCATTTATTAATGATTGTCTATTCCTTGCAAATGTAATTAAATAGAAAAACTTGCATCTTGGTAATGATTTCATAATGGATATTTATACTGAAATACATGCTTCCCCATGGACATCCCAGTTGCCAAGAGATCCAGCTGGATTTGCTTAGTTGTCTTACATAAGCTGAAATGTTAGGGAAATTAAGCATTTTATGGGAACTTATGATAATACCACAATTACAAAGAAAGAGCAGAAAGACTATGTATCTAGAAATAGCTGTAAGGAAATCAGCATGTTCTAGAGCAGCTGTCAAATGTTTTCAGGACAGGAAAGAGAAAATGCCCTTTCTTGCAAACTCAGTATCTTTCACTTGCAAGAATATGCCTGCTGCAAACATTTAGGGTAATTTTCAGAGGTGCTCATGAACCAAATTGCTAATCATCTCCAAAGTGAGTAATTATCCCAAATAGGATGCTGTCCTATGAATGCCACAAACACAATTAAAGCAACACTAAGATAAAATATACAACAGTGAACAACAGCATTATTGTGGTGAGGAAATTATGCACAATAAACAAAAGACAGTTTCATAAATGTTTGTACCATTATTATGTTTCAAAATCTTAACATCTTACAGAGATTTTCATGAAGATTTAAAATCATCATGATTTTCGATTAAAATTCTATGAGAAATAGTCAAGAACAAACAAACAAAAAAAACCCACAATTATCTTCAATATATTTCAAGTTTCCTTAAATAAAGGACACTTTAAAATTCTCCTTGCAGTCAGAGACTCTTAAAATGATCAGGAAACTATTCAGACACTGGGAAGAGACTTGTGGATCTTGGGTAGGCAGGATAATTTCATGTCTTACGCCTACTACTGAAGAATGAAAAGGACGTGTATAAAGTAATTTTGTCCAGGTAAATATGACTGCTTAACTTTTAAAGATAGCAAGGTTGCTTGAAGCAGTGTACTAACTTGGTTACAATATAAATCACTGTGGTGGAAAAAAGAATCATTTGAATTTATACAGCTGAATAAACTATTGTACTCTTTTGTGTGTAGCGCAGCAAAAGCAGCATTTGAGAGATAACACAAGGCAGTTTGATTCTGCAGAAGAATTTTCATATCTTTCAAGTTGCTGCATTTCTAGACATGTGACTCTATTCCTCTTAGATCAGTCACTCACATAACCATGAACTCTCAACAGTTATTATCCAGTCACTGTCAGCTTCAGATATTTGGGCAGGATTATGTGCCCATATTATCTTCTTTTTACCTGAGAATGAAGCTACCAATGTTATGGTGCTCTGTCTGGCTCAAATACAATTGCTTTTCACATACACATTCAGCATCAGATCAATTGTGGTGCCTTTTACCTCTTTTATGCACTGAATAATATATAGAGAGTTCGCAAAACCCAAACCTTTTCATCTTAATATCTTTCTTCAATATTAGGAAGCAGTGCTTGTATTTTAGGAGCAAATAAGCCCTTTTTGATGTTTGAGAATGTTGTGGATGCTAGCAATGATGTTTCATAAATCACTTTATTTCCTTAGCTCTTTGGAACTGTCAATTTCATGACTGACAGGCTTAAACACCTGCTTTTGGTAGCTTATGTCAAGCAAGTCCCACCAGCCATTTGTTATTATCTCTTAGGTAAAAGTTATTCCTCCATGTCACACAGATGAACTGCATTACTGGATCATGCATGTACTGATACCCGACTTAGTGCAAAATCAGTTAAGTTAATGGAAAGCATCTTCAGCAATATTTCATCACGGCAGCACCGATGAAGGGATACCCACAAGATAGAAGGTATTTCAGCTTGTGGAATAGCAACGAATGCTTGCTGCACAGTTTAAACCTCTCTAGTTGTTCTTAAAATGATCATGTGTGCCTATACTAGTGCAAGAGACACCTTTCTCACCGGCTGTTATGTGACTGTGAAGCTTGTTCCCAGGTGTGCTTATAGTCATCGTAAATTTTAGAAACACTCAGAACAAAATGTACATGACGCTGACTTAGCCATCCATCCTTTTCTTAACTGCAAAGACTAAAAACGTACCAAAGCCCAGAACAAAAAAGGAAAAGCTATCAATAGAACATAAGTTAAAGAGAAAACAAGAAAGTTCATGAATATCTTTGGATGATACTTCTTTATCATGATGTTTAATGTGCTGCCCAGATGAAGTCTAAGTAGGGAGAGTGGGATTTTGAGAAATCTCAGTACCGTTGATCAGTCTGACTTTCAATCTTTATTGGAACAGGGTAATTATTGACTTATATCTGATACAAGCAAGCAGGCAGAACAGCTGATGAGAGGGATCTCAATAGCCAATAAACCTTGCAGGAAACTCTTAAAAATACATAAATAAGATTGGGAGGGACGTATGTCATTTAAAGTATATTAATTTATCTGAGTGATAAAAGAACGGAGACCACAATTCCAGCTGTCAAAGTGGAGGAAGAGATTATGGTGAGAGAATTCAGTTATAAATTCAGGAGGAGATTATCAGTTAGCAATGATGGAAAATACAAAACAACATGGCTTTTAATTGCAGATAGCTATTCTCCAAAGCACCGTTTATACCAACACTATTTTTAAAATTTTGTGACCAACAGTTTCAGATGCTCCTATTCATAAATTAATATCTGCCTCTTTGTTGAAACATTCTGATCTCTTGACACCTTCTAGCATCTTGATATAGTGAGGAGTTTCAAAGTTTAGCTGTATTGATAATATTTGCTTTCATTAGTTTTAAATTTGATAAATCTTGAAAGATAAGAATGCTCATCTTGACTTCTCTAGACACTGTGTCTTAAGAATAATTATCCTGCTGCCTCTTTTCTAAATTGGTGGTATCTTACCTCGTTTTTTTTTCCCTATCTTTCTAATGTATTTGTCATGAGTATTCTAACCGTTAGCGAGGTAAGGAAAAAGCACAAAATTGGGATGAGAATGATAGTAAATTATTTCAAACCCAAAGATGCCGTTTTCTGTCTGCAGCTCTTTGATCACCTTTCAGCTCACTTCACAGTCAGGTTACAAGACTTCCATAATCTGTTGTACTATTTAACCCATAAAAAATTTATTTATGGAAAAATTTAAAATTTATTTCCAAGATCATTAACTAGAACTAATAAAACTTTTTTTATTGCTTTCTTGTTTAGATTTTCAATGTAAATAATGAAAGGTTAAAAAAACACTTTAGTTAACAAATGTCAAGTAGTTATGACTTTTGCCCTAAGAAGGGAGAAAAAAAAATCTTGCATTGTTAAGTAAATCTGTATTATCCAAAGTACTTTCACACATTAAGTAGGTTTTTACTTAGGAGATGCATCATTGCACAAAGTTTTTTTCAGCCTTATAAAGAAATTTCCTTTCTCTTATTAATAGAGTTAGGTTTTATCAAGAACAATGACTACTTTACATCTCTTAGGGCAATAAAAAAATTCTCTTGACAAATAAGAAAGATAAAATTTAATTTCAAACAAGAATGAAAGCAACCAATGGCATATAGATATGTCAGAATCTTACTAAAATTAAAATTGCCTATAATAATAATGTATTTAGTTTTATAATGCATTTGATTTATTTCTTTGATATAGATATGAGGTTGTAATTAAATAATAAATTGGAATAATAAGTTTCAAATGAGAATTTTTCTACTTTAAATGAGCCAAAATTTGACCGTAATTTTAAAATTATATGAGTAATCAGGTTAATGTATTGGTTTATAATCTGGGTGGGGTTGTATTTGGGAGTTCTATCACACAGGAAACCCCTTAAATTTATGTATAGCAAGACAAGAACATGAGAAATATCAGACTAGGAAATCACCTTTAAAATATAGAAAGGCCTAAATTTCTCCCCTCCACTTTTTTTTTTTTTTTTTTTTTGGGGGGGGGGGGGGTTGAGGAGCATACCTTAGCCTTTTTGTACCTCAGTTGGCTCTGTGCAAGGCGGTGTCTTTGTGCTGCACTGCTTTTAAAATGATGTCCTCAAACAGGATCAAGTTTCCAGATGTTTCAATTTCTGTTTTTAGGTACACATGAAGCCTGTGTACATATTCAGGCTCTTTAAACCTATTCACCAGTGACAGCTTATGCTCAAAAGCAGCTGAAATCACAGTAAATGGGATCAGGACTTGTAATTAAGTTCCTGTCATCATTCCAGCAACTTCCCTAGTAATTTACACCCAGAATTTAATGATATAACGATATTTTACAAATAACAAGAAATCTCTTTTACAACTTCAAAGGCAAAAACCCGTGAGTTCTAGATACATCTTTTGAAAATAAAAATGCAGTTTTTTGTCATATGAAAATTGTAAAATCTCACAGCAGCCACTGGTAAAGCACGATGCTGCACCATATTTATGTTACTGCAGTAGAAGTAAGATTGTCAGAGGGAAAACAGGTTAAGAAATCTGGTTTTGTAGCAACGGTGCCAATAATAATGATGAAATCATCAGTTATGTTTTTGACAAGCAAGACAAATCAGTGTGCTGTATATATTGCTGTGCTGACTTCTGCTTCCTAGGAAAAAGAAATGGGAAAGGAGGAGGGATGGGAAAGATCAATATTTGCCAGATGAAGAACGAGAATTGTAAAGATAAATATGATATATGTCATTAATGAAAACATTTTTAATATTTTTAATATTATTTTGCTGATTTTTCTGTTATTGCTGTTTAGTTTTGTTAAGTTTATCAACTCAGCAGAACATAGGCAAAGCCTATTAAAAATATCCTAAGCTGTTTTAGAACTGGATTGGCCCCTGCATTTCCAGAAATAAAGGAAAAAAGATCTAGGGAGCAGTTTGAAAATGCAGAATTGTAGCCCTACTGCATTGTCAGCTTTGGACTTAGGTACTGAGTGAAATAATGCCTTTTCATTTGGAAATATCCTTGGAGGCAGTTTTCATCAAAAAGTTTCCTTTGCAGCAGAAAAGAATTAGAAAATTATAGCAGAGGCAAAGTAGACAATTGTATCACATGACTCTAAAGATACAAAAGGAAAAAATCTTTAAATCCTGTTGTATTATTTTCCTTTCTTTTAGCATCCTGTTTGCTTCAGACTTTTCCTGCTATTGTCTGACTTCTATGATGCCACAGGTAACAGCCGTAGATAGTGCTAAGTGGTATTAATGCTTTTCCATTTATATGCTGATGAAACTTCCTCTTAAAAGCATCCTTGCTTTGAAAAGTCCAGCTGGAGGTCAGCTATCAGTGTCCCTATCAGCGTCCTTTAGAGTTTGATGCTGGGGCCAATACCGTTTAAAATCTTAATGGCCTTAATGACCTGTACTGTGGGACAGAGTGCACCCTCAGCCAGTTCATGAGTGATACTACACTGAAGGAGAAACACCTGGGAGGAATGGGTAATATAGGAGATTGATGTGCTGCTTTTCATAGATGGCTAGATGGGCTGACAGTGTTGTGAAGTTCGGCAAATGGAAATGCCAGGTCATCCATCTGGGAAGGAATAAACCCATGCAGTAGTAGGAGCTGTGGGCTGACCAAATGAAGGGCAGCTCTGTGAAGAAGAATGTGGGGTCCTGGTGCTGGGCTCCCAAGTTGTCCATGTGGCAGCAGTGTGCCCTTGCAGCAAAGGCGGCCAACAGGCAGAGCATTGCCAGCTGGTGGAGGGACATGATCCTTGCCTTCTCCTCAGCAATGCTGTGACCACATCAGGTCCCGAGTGGTCCCGAGACACAAAACAGATGGACCTGCTTGAGTGAGTCCAGCGAAGGATGACAAAAACAATTAAGAGACTGGAGCATGAAGAGACTTTGCAAGAGCTGGGATTGATTGACTTGGAGAAGAGAAGGCTGAGGGACGATTTTACCAATGTTTATAAATATCTGTAGAGATAATGTGAAGATAAGGAGGCCAGACTCTTATCAGTGGTATCCAAAGACAAGATCAGAGGCCATGGGCACAAACTGAAGCACATGAAATTTTGTTTGAGCATAGAAAAACACTTTTTTTTTTTTTGGCTATGAGGGTGGTGGGACAGAACAGGTTGTCTAGAGAGGTTGTGGTGTCTCAGTTCTTGAAGATATTCAAAACCCAACTGGATGTGGACCTGGGCAATTTGCTTTAGCTGTCCCTCTGACAGTTGGACCAGATGATCTCCAGAGGTTGCTTCCAACCCTAGCTATCCTGTGGTTCTCTGTAATTTTTAATAAGCTCCTAGAAAATTGACAATTATTGTGGAGAAGACCTAGTAAAGAAGGGAAACGATCCTTTGATCCAGACTAATCATGCTGTATATTAGTAGTGTTACTTAAAGCAGTTACTCTTTTCACTGTCACTCCAGTAGTGAAATAATTTTGGAAGTGAATTATGAGATATCAGAGATATCCACATTTTTTTTTCCTCATGGGACACCTCTAGCTAGAGTAATGGTTCAGTTCATTACTAAGGGTTAGTACAGTCAACCCTACGTTGTGATATTGACGTATATATTTATATGTTTCTGCACAATAAAACTCCTTTTGAGGTGATTCTTTGGTAAGATAATAATAAAGATACTCAGTTTTGACCCTTGTTGTCCATATTTGAATCCATTTATATTATTTCTATGTATTATTTTTTCATTTCCTCTCTCTTTTGTTAGGCTCTTTAGATGATTATTTATTACCTTCACAGTATTTTCCTTTAGTAGTCCCTGTTATAATTTTGTTGCTTTAGTATCCTTTGATATCCTTAAAACTGTAATTTACTTGCTATTTATGGTTTCACTCTATGCTTTCTCTTTCTTTCCATTCTTCCAGATACCATTTTTTTTTGGCCAGAGCTTCTACAAAAGCTGGATACACCAAGTTGTCAACCACAGTGATGACAGGGCCCCTGACTTGGAGCATGCATTTCTTAAAGACTCTTTGATGGCCTCAAGGTACAAGAAATATCTGCTTACTCTCTAAAACAAGAACAGACAGAAAGCTCAGTGAACTAACATTTAGCAAATACAGCATGGTGATCCTAGTACAGCTCTAGCTCACACATTGCGGTTCACAACTGTAATTTCAGAAAACACAGAGAATTCTAAAAATCCTATTCGGCACAATATTTGTCAAGATATTTTAAGACATATTGAAACCATTGTACTTGCCAAAATCTAATTAACAGTACATATGACCTGAAGCCATACTTTCTATTTTTCACACTTCATCTATTCTGCTCTCAAAAATCAAAATCCTGTCAGGCAGTAATATGTTCTATAGTGGCAATGAACCTTTCCTGAACATTTCCTTGCCCTTGCTTGCAGAATTTCTACTTGGGAGTCAGCTTGACTGGATAATTGTAGTTCAATGGTTTAATTGTGGTGTGCATGTGATTTGGAAGCGCTGGTCTGGATTTTGCTTTCTGTGATCAAGCACACCTCCCATGGTGCCTGGTATGACTTCAGACTTTCTTTCCTGTGAATAAGATTTGCAGAACTGAGATGGTGTTTTTCCATGTTGTGACATGACTCCTTGTTTAACAGGATGCCTGTCACATATGTTACAATAACTCTTGAAAATAGTTTTAGACTTATCCATTAGCCTTTTCATAGGTAACCCTTTCCACTAATGTCAATAAAGCATTCCCTCGATTCTCAGGAGCTTGCTAAAGGAAACAAGAGAGAAAGAGAGATTTGGCTTTGCTTTAGGCTTCACAATACAAATGCTGATTTCCTCAATAGTCTATGATCCATGCAAACACAGCATTCAAAAAAAAAAAAACTAGAATAAAACTATGAAAGCAGACAAAGAGTCAAGGTCTCTTGAAAGTTCAGTATTTAAGTTTAGAATAGCCATAATATTTTCACTTAAGAGCAATTAAAGCGAAGCAAGTGTTTTCATTTCCTTACATGTTTTACTAGTTATATGTTGAGAGGCAAATGACTGTCTACTGAATATAGGTACTTACCACCTTGGTGTTTGAAATCCCTGAACTGGGAAAAGAGACACTTTTGAAGATTAACGGAGCACATGCTGATGTGTACTGACATGTAAGAGGGAGGAATCCTTCAATAGTCAAAGAAGAAAATTGTTTTTTTATTTGATTCTAATTAATATCAGATTGCTTATGAATTTTGTTCCCAGATAGAGTTCCATAGTTCATTCAGTGAATTTTTGATCTTCTCTAACTTGGACAACAGCTTTCTGGTTTGCTTGGGTTACAATGAAAAAGAAGGGAACCAAAAATAGTTAGGTGTGAAGGGACCTCTAGAGGCATGGTAGTTCTATTTTCTAGTTAAGAAGGAATAATTTAAAAGTTAAACTTGATTGCTCAGGGACTACAGAGGTGCAAACATGAGCAACAAATACAAGGTTCATTTGCAAGGTTCATTACAAGGCATTTAATGAAATTGCAATCTATTAAGTAGAGAATCAGCCAAGATGGCTGTTCTGTATTAGCTGAAGGTGTTTTTCAGACCTTTTTTTCTTTTTTTACTTATTTTTTAGAGCAGTGCGTCTAGAAACATCTAAAATATTGTCTGATGTACGAACATAGAAATTACCATAGTAGAATACAAAAACTGTCCTTTTAATTCTGTATTATATATCCATCAGTGACCAACTACAGTGGCTCCACAGTAGCATCCACTCCAACAATCAGTAGCTCCAGATCCAAAGCAGGAAGCCCAGTGTAGGTTTTAATGCTTCCCAAAGATGGGAGCTGATAATTACAGATATTCTCTTTTATATGAAGCCTTAATTTACTCTAGAAATCTCTTTGCGTTTCTAGTTTTATCAAATTTTATGAAAATGAGTTTGACAAAGTTGTGTAAGGAAGTATTTCTTTTATTTGTTTGGAATTTACATGTATCTAGTTCTACTGAATATAGCTGTTTGGTATCACACATCATCTTTAATGTCAAACAAAAGCCTAACTCTAACTTAACTATGATTTACGTTGCCTTTCACCATAATGTACATATAGTAAGCAATCCAAAGACAATCTCCCCTCTTCTTGCCTTAAATATATGCATTTAAATTGATCCATACTAAATTAAAGGTATGCTTATTAATAAAATAGAGCTAAATCACATCAAATTTCGTGGAGGATGTAAGTAATAAAATTGTTTTCTTCTTACAAGGTTGTAGGGGATGTAAGATTGATTACTTAAAGGGAATTTAGAGAAGCTCTAGTCTGGAAAAGAGAAGTTGAAAGCATTCCAAAATTCTAGCCAAAGAAGAAAAATCCACCTTTTTCCCCTTTCACCACTGCAACATAGGCTACAATGCAGACCTAGTGTCCTCAGTTTCAATCACTATGAAGTAGGACACTCTTCTATTTTTATAATTTCATATATTTCAATAGAAATACAAATGGACATTTAAGTGCATTTACATCCACATTCACAACCAAAAAAAAAGGAATTCTTGAGAAACAAAACTATTTTGTCAGTACCTTCAACCAGATTAGAATTAACTTTTTTGAGGTAATGGTAATTTATCATCAATCTGTTTGTAATCATTATTTTCCCGTATTATTAAGTTCTAAATTTGATTTTCTGCCTTCATCTGTGTGATTTTGATTCTTGTCATTACACAAAAACTATCAATAGCTGGAACTTTTATGTATGAGTTCTCTAACAGTACAAGGGGCTAGAACTGAAAAAACCCTGCTTTTCAACTATGCAAAAGAAGTCAAGACTTTTGACAAACATAACTAGCATTGCTTTGCTACTTGACCGAATCGCAGAATCACAGGATGGTTGAGGTTGGAAGGGACCTCTAGAGATCATCTGGTCCAACCCCCCTGCTCCAGCAGGGATACCTAGAGCTTTAAAAGAGAAAATAGCTGACAAACTAAAGGAAAGGGGGAAAATAATTTAGAAGCAAATGTTTTACATTGCTTATAATACTTTTTGACTAAGAATGTTTCAATAGAACAATTATAAAAATGAAATTAAAAATAAAGTTTATTTCAATTAGGCACATTAATTAGAGATCTTATACATACAAAAAATTGTCATATACCCTGGCCAAAAATCTTCAAAGCAGCATACTGAATAGTTGGATTTCTCCATGTTGTTTTAGACAACAAAAAGGAGAGAGTACCCACCACTAATGAGCATATAGCAGAGTGACAATAATTCCAGTGCTTAGGTCTGAATTGGTAAATGACTCTTTGACCTACTGAGATTTTTTAGGTTTGGTTTTAAATAAAAAGATGAACTTTGAACTTTTGAAGTAAAAGACACAATTGCACATGGAACATCTTGGAAGAATTCTGGATGTGCTTGGAGGGCTTTAATTTGTACAGTACTTTCTTTCGTCTGAAGAGCACTATGACAAATGAATGAAACACATCCTTTTTTCTTTTTTTTTTTTTTTTTCTTCAACTACCAGCCCAGAGACCATGGCTGTATTTGCAAGAGCGATTTTTATTCTCTGAAATTAAAGAAACAAGAGGAAAACATAAAACAGTCCATTAAAATGAATTCTTCTTTTGGCATTTAGCCTGCTTGGCAAGAACCAAGTACCCCATAACAAAAGTTAATTCTTCCTACCAGTACTCATGTGAGTGTCTTCTACTATTTTAAACATCAATTTAATCCAAGAGACTAATAAAATGTTAAATAACATGTAGAATCAATTCCCAGCTTGCAGGGGTAAGAAGGAGGAAAAAAGATGCTGTAAGATGTTTGGGCTATAATGTCTGAATAAGAAAAATGGTTCTGTGGCTGTTGGGGTCATTTTCAAGAAAGTAGTCTGGTCTGTTAGTGAAATATTGTTTTCTCTTACAGTGTTTGTGCATCCTACTTTAACGGCACTCTTCACTTATCAGTTATAAGAAAGATGCACTGAATTCCACAAACTCTGTGCTGCATCTTTATTTCTTAGAATTGTCTAGAGCTGTAATGATCAAACAGAACAGGTGGTTGCCAAAGGCATGAAAATATTAAAAGCAGCAAAGTGTTTACTGACTGTTGGAAAGAGAAACTGCACTCACAAAGATTACATTTTCTTTAATTTCCTCTTAGCAGTAAAATCCTGAATTGTAGTTGGTTTGAGAAGTGGGTAGAATAGTAAGAGAAAAAAAGACAAGTTATTTTTAGATGGTCTTTCCTGTTTAGCCATTACAGGACTGAATGATTCATTTTAAATACCATATCAGCATTTCATTAGATAAACATAATTTTTAACAATGAGTTAGAAACAAGCTATATTAGCCTATTCCTTCTGTTACTGGAAATTTATCATTATAAAATGCTCACATATAGAACACAGCTGTTCCTCCACATTTTAGTCCTATATCTGTTCATCATTGATCTATCTAGGAAGACAGGAATATACACACATTTGTGCCTCTGTGTGCTTGCTTGTGACTCTGTGTAAATTAATATTTAAAAGTTATACATAAATACATATTTATGTGTTTCTGTATGTACATATATAAGGGAGAATATGTTTATGTCAACATTCTTTCTCTCTGTACAAGGACTGGATTCTGGAAGAAATGAGGGGATTTAGAGGGAGAGGCCTTCTTTTGCCAGCGAGGAATTTTAAAAAAGCCATTCTAAGCAGACTTTTCCCCCGCCTCAGCATAGTTGCAATTCTGGTGCGATGAGATTGCACCTCAGTGCCCCCACAGGGCCCTGCAAACTAGGCCACAGACTAGAACAGCCCTGGGACTTACAGCGTATGAGGCCTGCTGCCAGAATCACATATGGCATGTAACATTGGTCTTTAAGGTGCGTTACGCTTACCTGGCACACCTTCTTCAGAGTCAGGAGTAGAGTAAATTAGTCCTACAGATTAGAAATAGACGTAAATTATCCTTTCATCCTAATCCATAAAATGGAGTAAAATGGAATGTAGAACTTCTAAGAGCACGGTAGAGGGAGCTGCGCTAAGAAAACCTGCATTTATTTCTCTAGATTTTTAGACAGTTTCTCTTTAAAATTCATATCACGTGTGTGAAAAAGTTCAAAAATGAGCATCATTTTCTTCTCCCAACAACTTACTGTGTTTTATTGTTTTGTAGAATTAGCATAGGAAGGTAGTAGTTGCTTTAGAATCAGTCTTCTAATCATGAAGTATTTCCTCCCTGCTTTCATTCTAAGTCTCAAAGGGAAGAGCACAGATCAAATGTTCTTATTAAGACTGAACCACTCTCACTAAAAGGAAGAGAGTAGCTGCTTTTCATGAACAATTTTGATCACGGACGCCCACAAAGATGCTGCATTTTCTTTTGGACTAAGGAAAGATAACCAGAATAGGGGAGACTAATACTAATGATATTTGATTTTGCCTCAGAGAAGCATGCTGCAAAAAACTGTTCAGAGTTTAAGCATGAAAAGTTTGTCAAGATGGGAAAGTTACCAGTCTCATGTGGCCTCAGGGAATGTCTTTCCCTGGTCTGTCAGATGTCTCTGGTCTAAGGAACCGGGCTATGCACAATGAGAAAATAGATCTATTTTCTGCAGAAAAAGTAGCAATCAGATGTCTCCTTATTGTACAAATTCTATATTTATTTATAAAAATAGCTGTGGATTAGCCCTTCCCTGGATTTGAACTGCTGTATTATCTTTAAGAAAGCTATTGAGAGACTTAGTGAACAAGAGGAGCACTCCAGCATCTGGAAGTATTGACTCCTTCAGAATGGATGTGATTAAAGATTAATAAGGTCTTTTATCTTTTATATTTCTTTTTCTGTTCTATAGGATATTGTATTTTCCCTCTGGCTGTATAGCAGATAGTTTATTACAATATACTTTTCAAGCATAGTAGAATATTGCAAGCTGGTGTAGGATGGGAATATGATGAGGAAGTGCTGCAATATCTATGTCTCCTCCTGTTTTTGTGGCCTTCACTTTTAAGTTTTAACATAGCTACACAGGCTTAAGCCTTAATCGCAATACCAATATACTAATATATATTGTCTGAATGCAATTCACATCCTCCATATGCATCTATAGCTGAGGAGCTAGCATATAGAAGACATCAGTATGTATTTCTGCAGCTTAATCCAGCTATTCAATTAAGAGTTGGAGAAGATTATTCAGTTTGATAAGCTGCTAAAACTAGATATCTCTTGATAGCTTCTTCTCCTTCCCTTGTCATCTTTTCAGAAGGACTTTTAAGAAGACAGACTTAAGAGTTATATTTTGTTGTTCTGATTTACCCTGAAGTTGGGATGTACTCATATGGCTTCTTCATGCAAAAGTCTTATCCATAAGGATGATAAAATCAAGCCTTATTAAAATACCTACTAATCACAAAAATTCTGGGCCAGGGAATGATAGTTTGTTATGTTTTAATCTCACTGTATGCCACAGTGAGGCCTTGGCTGTGAGAAGAGCTCACGCAAGCAGTGACATAAGTTGTTTTCCTCTTCTTTTCCTCACTCATGCTTCTCCAAAGGAAACACTTTAAAACAAATTTGAGAGAGGAATATTCTCTGCCAAAAGTGAAGGGCAAAAAAAAAAAAAAGAAAAAAAAAGGGGAGGTAGATTTCTGAGGACAGTTTGCACAATGCAGCCCTTCATGTTTACACTCTGTACTCTGTATTTTTGATGCAGGGACGGGCACAGACTACATTAAGAGCATGGAAGTATGACTCTCCAAAGACATTACTGAATTGGCAGAAAACAAAATCAGTTCTTATAATTGGATAAAACTGGCATTTGTGAAAGAACGCAGAGATTGGGAGGATCTTAGGAAAAACTACATATTGGGTAAAATTTCAATTGCTCAGTATCTGACAATAAAGAGTGTCAGATAGTGATACGAATTTGCTGTAAGACACATGGTGTAAGGAGCATAACGAAACAGTGAGCTGAGATAGTTGAAAAAATATATTACAACAAGGCTTAAAAGTACATATTAGCATAAAATTAATTTTATTAATGTTTTAGTAAGATGGTGTCCACTCAGAAATATTAGAGACACCATGAAATCAAACAGTTTACAGGGGAATTAAAACATGTGCCAACCCTACAGTATTGGATAAGTCCATTGTATAAGTCTGTCTTTCAAATGTAATTATCACAGTGTCTGAAACATACATGCACAGTGTCTGAAACATACATGCACAGAAGGATGAAAGGATAAACTATACAAACGCTATATATACTTGTAACTTATAGAAGAGTAACTTGTACTAGGAGCATTGTTTTGCTGAATATGTGAAAAAAAATCATTTTTGCGTGCTCAAGAAGGACTTGAGCCATCCCAATACCTGCTGAAAGGACACCATGGTAGGGCAAGAGCAATCCAGAAAGTTTCTGGAGTGTATTAATGGCAAATTCCTGACACAAGTGATAAAAGAGATGATGAAGGGAGACGTTCTGCTGGGCCCCATTCGGACCATTAGATGGTGGAGTTCAGAATCCTGAGAGGAGGGAACAAGGCAAATAACAAATGAGATCTGCTTGGAAGAGCCTCCTAGGATCTGGCTCTGGAGAGGAGGGGTTCAGAACAGCTGATTGAGTTTCCAGGATCACCTCCTCCAAACTCAAAATTGTTTCATTCCTATATGAAGGATGTCAAGCAGAGGTGGCAGAAATGGTATGTGAATGAACAAGATCCAAACATAAAAATAAAATGTATGGGGTGTGGAATCAGGGATAGGAGACCCAGGAGAACCATATAGAGACCCATCCAAGTGTGTATCTATCAATACCTTTTGGAGGAGATTTTTTACTCTGTGAGTGGTCGAACAGTGAAACAAATTGCTGAGAGAGGTTGTGGGTCTCCATCCTTGGAGGCTTCAAAGCCCAGCTGGGCATGGCAGTTCTGTCAGCCCCTTCTGTAAGTTAACCTGCTATAGGCAGTGTGGATGGACTAGAAGATCCCCACGACTGTCTCCTAGCCTTAACAATTCAGTGATTCTGCACTTAAAAGGTTCAATGCTGTAACTTATGATAAACCCACCTCAAAAATGTTCTGTGAAAGTACTTGAAAATTTTATATCATCACTCATTTCTTGCTAGTGGATATCACATGTATGTTAAAGTAAGCCAAAGCTAGAATGAACATAAATTTTCTTAAAGTTATCTTGTAAAATAGAATTCATAAATTAACTTACGAATATAAATCTTATATGTAAATTAAATTTGAAAAATTTCAAAGTATTTCAAGTAAAATTCAAACACTATCCTTTTTTTTCAAAGGATAAGACTAAAAGGAGTTTTAAGCAATATCGAACAACAAATAATCAACCAAACTGAATTAGTTATAAACTAATGTACAGCTAATATCCAAATAGTCTTTTCAACTTTAGTGAACTTACTTTCCTACAAACAATGCCATATCTGGATTTCAATTCTCATCTCTTTTTAACCTAAATTAAAGCTTTCTTATAGTGTAGGTTCTAAAGATTTTAAAGCACTTCATTCATTGTCTGCGTCTTAGAATAATGAAAGAACTATGGCTGTGTGTTAGCCAGCCAACAGAATGCAGCTGCAAATATTTCTCCTTAAGGGGCTGAAGACAGGAACTTTGTGAATGATAGAGTCCATCTGTGTCCATCTCAGACACAGTCCATTTACAACTGAATCTTCAGCAAGGACCTTTGCTTTCCAGCAAGTTTTAACTGCTAAACCATTTAGTCTTTGCATGCTGACAAATCTGATACTCTGAGCTTGAATCAAACCAGTCAGTTCTATAAATTATGAAATAATGCATTAGAGTTTGAGATGTGCCAATATTTTGCCCTTTCTTTTTTCTTTTTCTTTTTCTTTTTCTTTTTCTTTTTCTTTTTCTTTTTCTTTTTCTTTTTCTTTTTCTTTTTCTTTTCTTTTTTTTTTTCTTCATGTAAAAAAACCCAACAAATGATTATTAGAAAGAAAAAAAAAAATGGCCTGCTTTTCAAAATCTCATGTTTGCATATAACATTTTGGCTTACTTCAAGAACTACGGACGAATTTTTTGAACAAGAGATTTGAGGATAGATTTTACTAAAGAAGTTGGTTGATAGCCTACTTAATTGGTCAGAGAGTACATAAGCACACAGGCTCTTTGAGAAAGGAATGTTTACAGGTTTAAGCAGTTTGAAATTATATCTTTAGTCATATAATCACAGTTAACTGAATCAAATAAATTACTGATGAAGAAACCGTATTACATTATGATACTAGCCTGCCTGCCAAAGAGGAGTACTTGCTAGACTGTTACTTACAGCACTTTGTTTTTAATGAGTTTTAAAATATATTATGAAAGGTGAACCTTTCAAGCTGTCAGTGAACTAATGAGAATAGTTTCACAAACCTACATCCACAAGAACCACATCCACAAAAGTTGTAAGGCCCTGACTCTGCAAATATTCGTGCATTGAGTCCATTTGTACATATATTGTTAAATGCATTCACTGACATGAGTTGATGACAGCCCATTAGGTTCACTTAGTCCTCAAGAAACACTATTCCCAGCTTTCCTGTGCCATTATATTTACAGTAAAAACAATGAAAGTTGGAAATAAGAATTCATTTGCACTTTTGTACATGTCAACATCTTTATGGTCTGGATAAGGACAATCTGTAATAATGAGAGAAACAAAGAAGAAAGGGAAAGAAATGAGAGGAATTATACAAAAGTATCATTCTGTAATGAAATTTCATTTAGTAAATGGTAAAAATAATGCACAGGCAAGGAGATAAGGATCATTATTATGTTCGTTGTAGATAGGATAAAAATATATAATCATCAGACCGTGGGAGTCTCATACTTTGAGATTATCCTAATTCACCAAGAGTTGAACTAGATGGTCATTCAGATGCCATAGCTCAGTCTGAAAATGAGTTATAAATTGTGACTCTTGCTCAACCTTTTAGGGGCAGCATGAATTGGATAGTGCAGAACAGTATTGTAAGTAGAGGTCATTCCAAATATAGCTCAGAAATTGCCATTTTAGAACAAGGGATATAGTTTTCATGGCTGGCTAAGAAACTCTGAACTTTTCTATAGTTGCGTCATCAAATACATTAATATAAATACAGAAGTAGATCTGGATAATTCAATGAAAGTAACACTTCTTCAATAGAAAGTACAGTAAATGAGACTGCTTCTTAAAACCTTAGTTATGAAACGGCTGGATTTAATGGATGCTGCATAAGGCAGGTGTGAAAATATTTGGAAAAGAAGATAATCTCTGCTTAACACTGTTCACACTCGTGCAGTTTGCACAGAGTGATTTTCTACTGCCTGTGGAAAGGCTCACGTGATGTTTTTGAATGGCTTATTGTAGCAACAAGACTTAGGCAGGTGTCCTCAGTGTTTAGACTATAAATCTGACTTTGATTCGCTTAGTGTCTATTTTGAGCAGTAAAGGATAAACATTCAGTGATATCAATACAAGCAAGATGGAAAAATAAACAATCTCATAATTTCTAAAATATTTCATCTTTTCCTTGAATAGTGAAGCCTATTATCTTTCTCCCCAAGAGGAAAAAGAACACAAGTACCTTCTTGATACATAAATGAGCACAGAAGATCTTTACAGATAAAGATGAATTCAGAGCTTTCTTGGTGTGCTACCTGGAAAGAGAATGTATATGGTAGCTGGCAACAGAGCTGACAGTTCGGCCTTCTAAAAATGATCTACTGCTTCTGTTATCAAAGCAATGGAACTGGTAAAGCTGTCTTCTTTTGAATCCCATCTGACCTTATGCCCTGGAGAATATAGACTTTGGAATGCTATGCTTAAATACATATCATCATCTCTACCCTGCATGCTTATGGCACTACTAATCAAGAAAGTGCTGTATAGGATTGCAAAGTCTCTTTGTTTTGCTAATTTTTTCTTACCGGCTGTTTCTAGAGCATCTGTTATATTTTGCAGAGATGCAGCTAAGCACTCATCACATATAGCGACACCAGACAGCAATCCTCCATTTTACCGCTCATTAAAAAGCTTTGTTGAATCCACCCAGCATGTCAACAGAGGCCATGTTAACCAAAGGAAGCAAAACACCAATAAATTAGATCACTTAGAATACATACACAGACCCTTGAGTATCTTGTGGCCTCACTTCTATATGTAATAGTGTACATTTCACCAGAATTTTTCAAGAAGGGAACCTAATCAACCTATAGTGCAAAGTGGTGAATATCAACTCTGTAAGCGTATCACTGTATCAGTATAAACTTCACATTGTGTCAGTCTAGACTTTACCTCACTGCTGGGGTGGAATATGCAGTCCCTTCACCCAACCTTAGCCAAACATGTAGTGAATTTACAGTATTCGCTGTATTTGCTGTGGTACAATGTTTTATTAAAATATCTTAAAGGTTTAGTATGATGAAATTAGGAGATTCATGATTCAAAAAAAAACTTCCCCAAACAGAAAAAAAAATCTCATAGACTGGAAAGAGATTATTTAAAATATTAATAAAAATATGTACCTTATGCAGGATCTTTATGATATCTTTATGAACAGATGAGACATTCTTCCAGAACATGAAAAAGAACAAGAACTCTAGTACTTGTTTAGCATGAGGATTTTGACATGGAATGCAAGCAGAGCAAGAAAATGAAATGTTAACATACTGGTTATATCCTTTGCTTATGTAAATACATGTTTATGGATTTCTCAAACCCTCTCTCCCCATCAGTCACTCACTTGGTTAGGTTTACACAAGGAGTCCTTCTAGGGAACACCCAGAGGCATTGTACAAAATCAATATAAGAACAAATATGCTTAAATATTCATGAATACAAATGTTTAATGGCATATGATCTCAGTTTAATCTGAAAAGCAGGCAAGATCCTGAGGATTTACTCTTTTCATATTCGAGAATGCACCAATTTCACAGTGAAGAGTTCATTAGAAATGCATTAGATAGGATGAATATAAAACTATATAAATAACTAAATGCTCTGTAAAAATCCTGGCACAGTTAGGATATATGGTGGGATGACAAGCATCTTGTAAAGAAGAAAGCTCTATAGATGCTTCACAAGGCTCACAACTGCCTGATAGTTGCTGTGGCTATGAAACCTCAATCACCTCAAATCACTTTCTGTGGTAAAGAGGAGACAGTACTATATTTTAATATGCACAACCTGTAAGTTACTCCAAAAGAAGCCACAAATTCAGCCGCAGTTCTTATTATAAATATATTTATTTAACACAAAAACGTATTTCTCTAGATTCCACTACTTCCTGAAAGTCTCTGATCCCTCTAATTCGGATTCCTTGCGAGTCATGAGGATATGATGTATCTATAGAGTTATTTCAAGGAATGCTATTTTAACAGGCATGAAGTATGAGGTATAGATGATGGATATGAAATTACAGTCACTTGATGAGATAAAGAATGGTTGCAGTCTTCTTTCCAACAGTTTTGCATCTCCTAAGTGATTAACTATTTAACTTGGATAGTTTGATATTTCTGCTATTCTGGAAATACTTTATAGTCTCCCACAGAGTAATTTGGTGGCAGCATGAGGACTGCTTCCCTCAGTAGCAGACTCTCTTTAATAAGTGTTTGGGCTAATAAATTTACTGAAGGTGAACTTGTTACTCTTCCTGTTGTGCTTACTCTGCTAGCCTGCTACTAATCTTTATAAAAGTTCGCTGACGTCAGAGAGTGTGTTAAAAATATTAACAGAAGACAGAGAGGTATCTCCAGGGCTGCCCAAATCCTTGGTGCCTCACAAAGTTGTAAGCTGTCTCCAAGGCCCTGTTTTTCAGAGATTCAATGCTCACATGCACTCATTTGCAGAATAAGAACTTTGAAGACAGCTGCTCTGTTCAGGGTCTCAGGAGTATCCTGTGATTAAAGCTCAGCATCTCACTTCTTAGTCTATCCTGAACAAGACTTTGACTATCCGGTGTGATAACTGGGTTATGTTAGATCATGTTACAACTTTTCATACAATTACGATACCAAAAGAAATCTCTCCTTTGTCAGACTGCCTGTTTTTACAGACTTAATTATCTTTGAAACTTCTCCCTCCTGACAGCTGTGGCTGGATTAAGCCAATAGCTTTATAGCCTGGGGTGAAGTCTCCTTCCTCCCCTAGAGATGGAGTTTCATCCTAAAGGCCATTTTTCTATTGGAAATGAAGCTGAAAACAGAATCTGCACAGACTCTGTAACAGTGTTTTAGTTGAGTCAGGTAATGAGCTAGGATTTCATACCTATCCCTCTAACACTTTGGTTCAGTTACCACAGAGCCTTCTATAGCTTTACAGGTTTGGACTGGATTCTGACTAGAAAATGTATAAAGATTTTTGAATAGTACAAAAACTTCAATCACGCAGTTTAATTTTATATTTACATGACATATATGCATTATATATTGGAATTGGCTTAAAATTCTGTATATATTGAAATTCCTTTTACATAGTTTACTATTACTCTTACAATCCCAAACAGAAATGACAGCAAACCTTGGGCTATGCAATTCTTTTTAACATGTATTAAAACAAAATGTTGATTTGGGGGATGAGGTTTAGGGAATATTGAATCCTAATCAAAATATTTACTTTGTTGTTTCAAATACAAATTATAATAATACATGTAATGGTAGGAAGTGAACTGGAGATGAGAAGTAAATACTATAGAAAAATAAAATCTTTTAATGTATATAATTATTTTCTAGTGAATGCTTGAAGATAAATTAAGTACCAATTTTTCATTATTTTCTCTGTTCAGAAGAAACAGAAAATGGCTAAGAAAATTTCTCTTTAAGAATCAGTAATTCATAGCCTTTAAATGAAATTAACTCATAATTGACACAGAGAAGTCACATACTTTGTCCACTATTTCATCTTTTGATTAGAAGATCTGACCTGCTATCCAAAATAATTTCAGAAATAATTAACTTTGGAGCACTTCCACAAATATTAAGAAAAATATGTCTAGAACGTATCTATACAAAATGGACATTCTATATAAATATTTATATATTTATATAAAATGCACATATCTATATAAAATGGGCATCTATATAAAACTGGGCATTTGTAGGTGCAGTCTTAAAAACATAATAAAGTCACAGGATGAATTTTGGCTTTGGATGAGTTCAGCCAAAATGCAATTAGATTTTTCTCACAGGAAAGAAAAGCAACCTTCTTCCTACTGAATTTTATCAGTAAACCATAGTGAAAAGCTGTGCTTAAGGTTGAGACTACTTTTTTTTTCTATTCTGTTTCCATCAGCATCATTTTCTGAATTACTTACTTACTGCATATATTTAAAGCTGTCTAATGCCTTCTAGTAACCTAAAAACATTATTTTGGAAAATTACCTTGAATTGTAACCATTATCTATCCTTTACTTATATATGAAGGCTCATACCTATCAGGTCTTTCTCTCGCCTTTTCCCTCCAGCTATTCTTGTTCTCCTCAGTTTCTGGGAGCAGTGCCTCTCTTGAAGTCTATTATAAAGCTTTCTTTGGAAGCAGTAACAGATGTTTAAATTGGTATAGAGAAATTATACTTATGCCCTACTGGATTTTATAACCACAAGGGGGCAGAACAAATCATAGAAAATGATTTCTGATTTTGCTTCAGGGCAATTAAAATATCCATAAGGTAAGTACAACACCCCATTTTTTTCTTCCAGATGGTTTAAAATGTCCTTGCTGGAGACATTTATCCAAGCAGCTTTTATCTCCTTATCTTTAATTATTACAATAGAGACAAAAAATGAATTACATTAGTTTCCAGAAATCTTGAAAGCACCACTTTGGAAACAAGGGTCATTAAAGAAAAAGGAATAATAAGGAGAGGAGGGGAGCATGGGTTTTTACATGCTCAGCATGGATTTACCTGCAGCAATCATGTCAGCTAGGCTAAAAAACCCCAGTGATTTAACTTCATAAAATTTATTTAATTTCTTTGGAAAATATTGAGCATGCTCTTCTCCAATTAATTTTGTGTAAAAGCTAAAGATTATTCTTACCTTGCATTTTCTAAAGTGAAAACAGTTTAGATTTATATTTTTCATTAAAATAAGTCAAATGAAGAGCATGTTCTCAATATGAGCCTGAAAGTTTTGTTTTAATTCTGAAGCTGATTCAGAATGAGAATGTGGACAGAACTTTAATTGTAGAAATGCAAGTAAGATTATAATGCTACTAATATTCATCCTTCAAGAACTAGTGAATTCTTTTAGTAAATATATAGACTGCATATTTTAAGAGAAGTGAAACACTGTTATTTAGCTTTATTTTGATGCATTACTTACTGACTTTATCATAAACTAAAAAGAAATCTGGCGTAGCACTTGACTGCTCTGATCAGGATTTGTATTGTGTAAGGAAAAAATATAGCGCATTCAGAAAGGCTGATATTTAAATGTTGCTTAACTAGGCTGTGAGTTTCATTGCTTGTATTTCTTTATTAATGAAAAAAAAAAAACACATGAAGAAAAAGGTGAGACTGGATGCACGAGAAGTACCTACATCCAAACAGGAGCAAGTTCTGTTTACAAACAGAATCTTTTTAAAGCAGTTGAAGGGGAGATTTTTTTTTTCTTTTTTTCTTTGCTTCTTTTTTTTCCTTTTTCACAGAAATGTTAACAGACTAACTTATGACTCACATTCATATTTGATTGGGGGGAAAGAAAATGATAGTTAGACGAGGTGTGCACCACCTTCGTTCTGGCTCCCAGAATAATGCTAGCCTGCAAGCTTCTGTAGTGTTCTAAATGAGACAATTGGGAACATTTGATGCTGGCATAGCTCAGAAGTGACAATATACATATTAATATGCATATGTTTGACAGCATATGAATTATTAAACACACAAAAATACATAATTTCTGACAGAAATGAACTGCATACACAACTATACATTGTTACAGATCAGATTCAAAATAATGCCACTGCTGCTAGATAGGCTGAAATTTGCTCTGCTCAAAGACAAACATATTCCTCATCTTCACTTTACACAGCCTCAACTTCACTGTTTGGAGAGAACATTGCTTTCTTTTTCAAGATTGAAGCAAATTGATCTCAAGTTATCCACTTGTTTAAAGGACTTCAGAGCACAAACTAACAGGAACTACAAGGCCTGTTGGAGATCAGGATTAGAATTCAAGATGATCTTGATTGATAAACTGGAGTTGTCTAAAAAGAAAAAAAGAATGAAAAAATGAAAAAAATGGGAAATTTCCCTGTTCAGAAAGAATATGGTACTTGAGTACAAAATGACACAGCGAGGTTTCTCAGGAGGAAGACTAAGGACTTAGAGTTGTTATTGTTCATCAGCAATCTTATGCTGCTGTGAAAAAGGAATCTAATGACAATTAAAAGCAGCATAGATATGTAAACATGCATGGGTGCTACTTTATTTTGAATTGGTAGGATCTGAGAGAGTATTTCTGAAGTAAAACTGGAGTAGACTGAAATGGTGTAGGCTTTTATATTTCAAACGTTAAGGAGAAGTAGATCAGTTTTAGACAGAATTCAAAGAAAATCAGCAATACTATTTACAAACAAAGACTGAAATAGGATTGATTTGTTAACAGGAGGAAAAAAATATGAGAAATCTTTATACCTATTTTCAAATATGTAAAGTTTGCTTCAAAGCAGAAGGAAATAGTTGTTTCTTGATATCTATAATAAATAATTTAGAGAAAGTAAGACTTAGACTAGACACCAGAAAAATCCTTATAAAGGTACAGATAATAAAGCACTGAATTTTTGGTTGGAAAGAGCTAAAAATCTCTATCACTGGACATTTTCTTGAAAACGTTGTACCAACATTAGTGTGGGAAAGGAGGCAGTATCAAGAAGGGTCACCCTCAGGGTTCTTGCTTCCCCTATTTCCTGTGATTCAGGCACATCCTTTTCCTAAGATCTTATTTATTTCCAAAAGCTAATAAAAGAAAGCAATGCAAAATCCAACCTTTGTTTTCTTTGATTGTTCACACTGTTCTTCTGAGTCACTTCTTATCTCCTTTACTGAAAGGTGGTGTAAGTCCAGTGAGCTAGGAAAATATACACAGCTTGGGCCTGGACTATTAGTCTATTCAGTATAAAGATCAGGAGGAAAAAAAGAAAGAAAAAATGTTCTTCCATAAGATCACACAATCACAGTTGTAAAGGCTAAAATGTACATTTGTGACGGCAAATAGAAAAGTGAAAGTTCTAAGAAATCTGAGAGAAGACTGTGGCTGAAACAGAATGCTGAACCAAGTCATCACAGCAGCTAAAACTTCTAAACAGTGAAGATTATAAAAGCATAAGGAAGTTTTTTGGAAGTAAGAACTACTAAAGTAAATGAGATTATTTATGACACTTTTTTTCCTGTCACATGTTATCTTGAGATACTTGGACAAAGGAAGAATTTTTTTTTTTCAAATAAGTTAGAATTACAAAGGGTTTGTGATAAATTATTAGTAGTCTTATATGAACATATGAACTAAACTGAGATTGTGTAGGAATTACCACAGCAAACTTTTTGGAAAATGTTACGAATTCTCCCCATGAAAGCTTCATTGAAGCAATTTTACATCCTGTGTATTTAATCTGTTTGATAAACACACACAGAGTGCTGGCATCTAGACTCATTGCAGTGAATTATGATTTCTACATTTATTTCCTTGAGGATCACTTCTCAGATGACCAACAAAACAGTATCTTTGCATGTTTTGAAATCAATATTATGTTACTCACGCACTTAACCATTTAAAGCTGAATTCAGTTTTTAAGCAACTGTTTTGCTTAACCAGCTAGGAAAAATATATTCCTAAGGTATATGTTAAAAATCCATATTCAGTGTGTCCAGGCATGTTTGATCTCTTTCAAAGCCTTGTTGCAGGGAATTCATTTTCTCTGGCCACTCCCTTCCTTATACTCATTCCCATAAATTCCATAACTTGAGATGAAGATGTGTCTACTGTAGTTCATCAGTCTAAAAGGCAGGGAGAGGACATCGGAATGTCTTCTGGCTCCGAGCTGCAGCAAAGACATTTTCCCCAAAGGCAGCAGAAGGAGGTTGCTCCGGGAGAATTGTGAGCAGCCTGTCAGCCCCTCACTGCCAGACAGAAGAATAAAATAAAATAAAATAAAAATAAAATAAAATAAAATAAAATAAAATAAAATAAAATAAAATAAAATAAAATAAAATAAAATATAGAATCTGTTCTGGCTGTAGGAGGGGGCTGCATTGTCCAGGTGCAAGGATGAGCCTCTCCATCGCCAACAGCAGTACTGTACAACCTTGCACTTAGCCTCCATCTTGAGTGGCTCTCCTGTGCTGCTCACAGCCATGGCATCCTCTGCCAAATGTCGGGTCAAAGGCTACAGCTGATGACTGATTAGCCTGTTATTTTTCTACTGTGACTGGTGCTTTCTGGACACAACTTTTTGCCTCCATTGAAGTTCAATTTAATACAGTTTGGATGATCTGATAAAATCCAAAGTGAATTAGATGAACAGACCATTTTTCATACCACAGAAAGTGAGTCAGATATTGACTTAATGGATTTGGAGAAGGCTTAGATGAGTCATTCTTCTCCCAGTTAATTGATATTGCTAGGACATGCTAAATGTATCCCTAAATAGCAAAATAATTTATAGAATGTGCTTTTCTGGCTGTTAATTGTGCAGCTGGATAACCGCATTTAAAAGCTCATCCAGTTCTCTTGAAATCACTAGAAGGTTTTCCACTGACTCAGAGGAAGCTGAAGTAGGTTTGAGGGACCATTATCAAAGGCAAGAGGTGACTTGACTGTATAAGAACTTGAGGGTCTTATTGCTATAAATATGCTGTATCCTTAGAGTTTTTCCAAAAACCTCAAGGACAGAAGAAACCCTCCTTTATCATCATCCTTCTTTTCTATGAAACGGAAATGCTGCATTTCTAAAGCACTCTGATTTTCTTCAATAGCCTTAAAACATTTCATGCATACAAACCGAGGGCCACAGAACAGTTGACAGTGTGACAGTTGAGTAACAGCTCATTCGAGCCCTCAGGCTTATGTGGCATTACCTGCTCTTGATACATCTTCAGGAGTGCATGTTACAAATGTTTATTGTAAGCATTGTTCTGAAGGCCTCACATTTCTCTGATGTTTAAACTTTCTTGACCACTTAAACTCTACTAATAAATACAACAAATAAGGAATACAAACTAAATTGGCAAAATTAACAGAAATGACCAAGTAATTTGGTCTTTCAGTTATTATTAGCACATAGTATTCAGTAACTTAATTCCCTTTTTCTTTTCAGAAGAGCATGGAATCCTAGAACAGTGTCTTCTCTGTTTAAGAATATGTTCCAAATGGCACTAAAAATGCAACATATTAAAGTATGCATTCTATGCTCTTAGTGGGGAAATAAATATTCAGCCATTAACATATTCAGCCATTGGAAAAAAAAACACAAAACTTCTTAGAAAATGAATGAACTACCTTTTATAGAGAAATTAAAACATCTTGAGTTACAATCAGCTGTGAAACAAATTTAATTTTTAAAGACATGCAAAAGAAATTATCCAAATGGAGGAGGCCCTTTGTATTTATTATTAATATCTGCTATCGCTATGGTAGTCAAAAGTTGAATTATAAAGAGCAGAACAGAATATATGTATGACATATTCTTCTACTTTTTTTTTTATTGAAATGTTTAGCATTTCTTTTTTTTTTTTTTTTTTTTTTTATCTGAAGGTCACTAGACCTGCGTCCTGATAAACTGCCAAAGGAAGCACATTCCAAAGGCAGTTCTCTGAATGACATGTTCAAACTGAGCCACAGACCTGAGTTTTCTTCCAGCTTATCTCAAATGCTCAACCACAACCACAGGGTTGAGGTCTATCCAGAGCTTTAAAGGTCACAAAAACACCTTGGATTGTGTGAAGAATGTCAGCACTGAGGTTTGCTTATGGGTAGAATATTTAATTATCTCTAACTAGATGGAAGTGTCATCTGTCATTCAACTCATAAAGGAGCATAAGATCTGAGAGGTAGAGAAGAGATAGATTTTTAGGAGGAAAATGTCTGCAAGACATGGTAACATGGTCCCTTCTCAGAAGAGTCTCAAGTCATCACTGTGATAGGGTTGCAATGGCAGCAGTAACTGCAGTCAGCTCCTGTGATTCTTATGGTGGAATAAAGCATGAAATCAGAAAGGTAACCCATCTGTAACCTGAAATTAGAATAAAGTGGGAGATGATTAAGTACATAAGGGGTTATTATATAAGTAATCATGAAATACAGATACTTATAGTTGGGAAATACAATAAGCAAAGATGAGATGGAAAAACTAGATAGGTTTAGTATGACTGGAAAATCTAATTGCTTCCAAAGAGTAGTACTGATACTTTTTCTTATTCTCTTTCAGGTAGCGTAACAACAAAAGAATGGGACAGCAAATTTCTCTCAGTGGGCTATGGAGGGAATCCTAAAATGTATATTAGTGCTAGAGCATTGTGACGGATGTGCTCCTTCCCCAGCCCAACCTAACTTTTCACACATAGCCCTATTCAGGTGTAACCATCACATTATGTGATCCTGACAGTTGCCTCCCTGATTTCTTCCCCCACCCAGACATTAACCATCAATAACAGTCCTGATGGCTGTATCCTCATGAGGAGAAAAGTGTAACTGTGTGTACAGCAGCCAACAGATATTTCTGAATTGAAAGAATGACTGTAAGTCAGTCAGTCATCTTATCCCATAAATATGGGGACAGCCTGAGAGCCCATTTTGCTCTCCTTGCATTGCAGTGGGCTGCATGCCAGGATCTCCCCTTGAGCAGGGACGTCTCTCAAGGATGCTCCTTGGGGTTGAGTGATCCTTGCCACAACGGATTCGTGGTAAGTGACTATAGCACACTCTCTCTTTTTGAACTTGTAAACTTTACGGACGTAACTGCACGAAATCCTTTAGTCATAAACCATTGACCAGATCTGGGACTAGGACTGGATCCTAGGACTGGAGCCACACCCAGGCTCCTCTCAGAAGGAGTTTGGAAAGCGAGAGGGTCCAATCTGAACCCTGTGACTCAATAGAAGGGTGTCCTTGATAATTCTGTGTATGTCTTGAACCCCCAGGCAGTAATTAACAAGTGATCTTCCCATAGAACCTCATGAAACCATTGTCCATATCACTAAAACCTCTTACTGTTTCTTTCACATGGGTGAAGTGCATTGTGTCACCCCCATTCCCACCACTCGTTCCATGACAAGCATGCAGGGTGAGGATTAAGTTTATTAGTATTTATAATTTCATACATAACACTGTTTTCCCTACACAAGGCTTTTCCTGTTTGTTTTTGGAAATTTTCATTGTCTGTTGAGAAGGGTCCTATCCAGCAACCCTCAGTTCAATCCTCAGAGCTGTGACACCCATGCACAACTTCATCACGAGCAACAGACAGACCAAGGGACTGGATTTCTTTGGAAACTCCTTGTTCTCCAACTTTTGCCATAACTTTGGAGAAATGACCTGTGTCATCCAAATCAGACCAAGGAAGGGCAAACACTGAGGCTCATTTATATACACCCTTCATTAAATTAAACAAAGATACCAGCAGCTTCTATGACTTCCAGAAATATTATTTCTTTGACTCACACAGTGGGGAATGGAAATTCAGAAGTTACATAGATACCTAGTTCCATAGCAAGAAGACCCTAACAGAAAGTAGTTGAGTTGACTGTAATTAGTCAAAATCTTGAAGTCTGTTTTATTCATAGGATCTACTAAGAACTCAACAAGCCTATTCATATGAATAAATTCCATATGATTGTCTATTTCCTGTATGAAATTAAGAGAGCAAGAACTCAGCTACATGTGCTGCTTTAACTGTTCCTTGCTATTCACAGATATCTCCAGTCCCATTCTGGATAGGTAAATCAAAATCTAGCTCTGTTTCTTTGCTGTATAGTTATTTTGTATAGTGCTGTATATATGGAACCAAAAGTATATATTAGGTAGACTTCTGCTTTCCTTGCTGTGTAGGTAGAATTTTACACTCTATGTTCTATATATAGTATTAATAATTTAGTCATTATAGGAGCCTCTAGAAAATTAGGAATTGCTATTTTACAAATTTAGTAAAGGCAGGGAGTGAGGAAGCTGAGAGAATTTGGGCATTAATAGTCTCCCAAATCAATAGGAACTGTAGTTTACACATCACTTCTGAAATTTGAGCCATAAAAAATTATCAGCAACGCAGGAAAAATCAATTACTAAACTTGGATTAGGAACTCTTAACTAGAGCTAAACACTGAAAAATAAAATCTGTTTGATGACCATGTGACAGTTTAATTTATTTATGACCTTTGTTCCTTGCTATTTGAAAGTGTTCTGAGAGGATGTATTATAGGTTGTATGAATGTTTTAGTTAAAAAATAAGCTTACTTTTACGTAACCATACTCTCACTTTAACAATAGGAGTTTTCATCATACTTTTGTTGAAAAACTCTTTTTAATTTTTTTTTCAATTAATTAGTAAGCAGAACAATAACATATGATTTAGACGTATGACAGCATATAATGATTTACCAATAGCAAACTTTAAATAGTCAAATGACAATTCACCTCCTCCCTCTCACCCGTGCTCCCCTTAGGCTGACAGTTCTGAAATCATTAAACTATTTATAAATGATTTGTGAATAGAAAATCTATTTACATTAATAATGAATGATCAGAGTGACCAGTTCTTCCAAATAACTGTTCAAATCAGGTCTTTCTACTTTCCACTACAAATGTAAATTTATCCTTAAGGTAAAGTGGAAGTGAACGATATTAATTGTACACTTAGAAATAAAATACAGGGCATATTCTAAATTGTTGCGTAGTCACTGAGCAGTGTATGCTTCAAAACTTGTTAAAACTTCCTGCAAATATTTAAAATGCTATGTTCCCAAAAGTTATAACATCTAAAATTAATATTTCGTGTATTTCTTTACTGCTCTGAAGGTTTTCTTGACGTGCTGAGCCCAATCTCTATGTAAGACTAGCACATCTGTCTATTTTTATAGAAGCATAGAGCAGTAAAATAATATATTATTATTTGTTGTTATTAATAAGATTCTAAGCTAGCAAACTACACATATATCCTTTTTAATTCTATTCTTAAAACTGCCTCACAGCTCTCAAACAAAACCTGTCATTTCAATGCTTTGCACTATTCATTTCAATGTACCCATTCTGGGTCCCTTGTGAAACCTCACCTCCCACTCAGATGCCAAAGAACACGTAGACTTGTATGAAAACTCAGTCTTGAAAATGTCAAATATACAAATGTCAAATTATGCATGGGAAAGTTGATCCAGAAAATAACCTAGTGTGACAAGATGTGCAGCCTGGATTGATTCACCAGTTAAATCTTCATAAGACACAGGACTTATTTGTGGTTTACATTTGCACTGAGAGGATTATTAAACACAATAAATTAAAATGTCTTGAGGAAGTCCATAAACTGAATGATGGCTTTCTGGCAAACTGGAAACAAAATTTAGTTATGCTGTTTTAAAATTTTCCTTTAATATATTTTCCTTAGAAAGAGAAGCAGAAATGATAGTAGTTTATTATTGCTGGCAAATAAAAATAAAATAAAAGAAACCCAACCCTGCAAACACTAGAAAGAAGAAAAAAAAAAAAAAAAAAAAGGAAAGAAGCAAATAGATGTTTGTGAAAGATGAATACTACTTTTTGAACAATCACGAAATTAAGTTAGAAGCTCTCCCAGATTTTCATTTCCAACTATATCACTTTCTAAAAGCAGCTAGGTATTAATGGCTTTATTTTCATTGAATACAGCCAAAATGTCAAACAAACAAAAATATTCGATATCCCAGTTCTAAAAATTCAGGTCTATGGAGGCATAAATAATCTTCTCTAGAGAGAGCCAAAGAGCTCAGATTTTCAGCAGACGTAAAAAAATGGAAGAGAAATACAGAGATAGGGAAAATGAGTGTACACTTATTGAAAACTTTTCATTCTCACACTCAATGATGAACAATTTACTACTAGCAAAACATTTTACTACTCACAATAGCAATAAATAAAAATTGTGACATAATATGAAGGCTTATGATATTATAATTGAGAAAACACCATCAGAATAGTTTTCGGGAGATCTTACGAAAACTCATATGCAAGTTAAAATGTAAGACAATAAAACAAGTTCATAGATGTGTTCACATCTTCTTTCATGTTTATAATCTCAGTTTATAATAGGAGTGGCCTGTGACTTCTCACTGAAGTCTAAAAGTGCAGCATTAAAGCAACTACAAAAATTCTGAAAATATCATTTGGAAGTAAATGCAACTGTTTATATCATGCGAAAAATTGTAAATGTGCTGAGATAGTATTAAATTATTTTAATGCCACTCTGTTCTTTAGCAACAAAACTTTCATGAATGCTAACAGCAAAAGCATTATTTAAATGTGTTTTGTTTCAACTCTCTTAAAACAACAACAAAAAAAGAATTGTAGAACTGAATTTGGAAAATAAGATTCAGCATTTGTAGAGACCCTATTAAGTCATTACTGAGAATTTACCTTTATTCTTAGTGTATATTTATTTATTTAAACTATACCTTTATCAACTACAGGCCAAGCACGGTGGATGATATATAATATTTTCTGTTGTACCAACTCCTAATCAATCTTATATCACTATGTTTGCAAGCATCAGTAATGCACAATAAGTTTAATAGTAGCTGTCATGATTCTCTTAAAAACACGCTAGTGTTTAGAGATCATAACAAATTGCTCTTTGCAGATCTGTTTGGCTATCTCCTTTTTTATTCAGAGACCTCCATAAAAACTCATAGCATATCTTCTTCCCAAATTTTCAGCTACAGCTAAGTGCTCTCATATAATTGTAGCTACTCCCTAGCCTTCAATCTATTTTCTGTCTTCTGTCAGTTAAACTAGTAAACAAAAATTACCATAAATCTCCATTCTGAAGCTCTAATTCTGTTTTCTGCTGTTTATTGAGTTCTGGATTGTTGCCAGTACAGGCCTAATTTATTACAGGCTAAATTTATATAATGACCTATGACCTTTTATATAATTTATATAAATGTATATAGTGTCCTATGCAACAAATGCATATCACAGCTATAATTCATATCCAAGTATAATTGCAATGGTGTGAATATATTTAACAGTTAGGATAGTGTGTCTGCTTAACACTGCCATTACCTTCATATTACTACTCTTTAATCTTCATATTAGTAGTCTTTATCTACAGCCTACTGATAACTGCTTTTCTTATGTGTAACTTTTCTAATGTGACAGGACATTTAAAACAATAATTTTGAAGGCACCAGTGTTGAATAAAAACCACAGCCCTACACAAGGAACGATAGTACAAGCTTATTTGCACCAAAAAAAAAATCATTTAAGATCTAGGTCAAGAGAAAGCAACAACTACTGCTAGGTCCCCTCAATCTTTGCAGTGGCTGCTTACATTTGTCAGTGACACTACAAATCTTAACCCAAGCTAGAAATTAACTTGCAAGTGGGATGAATAAAACCCAAAGATGAAGTAGTGATGAGGTAATAGTAGTATTTTATTTAGCAAATCAATCAATTTATTGAGTAGAACAATTTATACAGCTCTAATATATCAGCAGCATTTTGACTTATGAGATTTCTTTATTTATAATGTAGTCCTGGGTGTTGCAGTCACACTTAAGTTTCATATTCATTCTCTCTAGAACTTTGCAAAATTATTTTAAGCCCACCATAGCAATTGGTGTTTATTTTATTTTATTTTATTTTATTTTATTTTATTTTATTTTATTTTTTGCAAACCTATTATCTTAAGGTGAGAATAAATTAGTGCTGGCTTCATCACCAATATCCATTTTTCTTGCCAGTTTCAGCATCCAAAACTTTACCAAATAACCCAGATTACAATATTATGAAATGAAGTCTCAACTCAAACTTTGAAGGCAGGAACATTTCTTATTCTCCACCGGTAATGGCTACTCAATATTGTATCTTCAATAGTTAAATTCCAATATGCAATGAAAAGGTCTCACGGAAATAAAGAAAGAATGAAGACTGAGCTGTATCATGAAGACTGAGCTGAAGGCTATCATTTAACATTTATGTACACAGCTAAAAAAACTCTGTCTCCACTCACCACTCTATCTCCATCCTCAATCTCATCCTCATTCTCATCTCATTTTTGGTTTCAGTTGGATGAAATTGAAAAATGCAGACCTGGAGAATCCAGCGAGGAGGCTCTTGTAATGCCCCCTCTGGAAGCAAGACTGCAGGATGCATTTTAGAACACATCCACCTCAATTCTCTTTGAAACCAAATTCACAGTTCCACTGAGAGAAGCTCATTGCAGAATATATATTAGTTTCAGTGGTACTAGAGGAGGATGGTGTTGACAGCTTGGCAATTTTCTTTGGACACGAAGCAAGTTTTTTGCAGAGGATGGATCTCATGGGGTATATGAGCAGTGGGAAAATTCAGGCCCATGCTGCACTGTGAGCATTATTTAAGCGTGAATGTGCGGTTGCTTTGACTAGTATCACTCCACTGAAAATATGTCTTCTTGTGATCCTTGGTAAGGAAATGAGAGAGAGCCCCTTGCAACACTGATGGCACCTTGAGCCAGTAGTTTTCAAACTGCAGAGAGTTACCAAAGAAGGCCGAGAGAAAGAAGACCAATTCCTTTTCCTCACAGATAGAAAGTTGTAGGGATGTGTATTAATAAGAAGTAAAAAAATAAAAAAGAGAGAGAGAGAGAGAGAAAGCGAGAGAGAAAAAAGGCCATTACAAACACTGCATCTCCCAGATTCCTTCCAGAAAGCAGGACTGATTTGCTGGATCCATAGCAGTTCCTGAAGTAGATGGTGACAGTAGCTTTTTTATCATACTGCAGTGAAACATCGTCTTCCTTCACATTATTTAAGAGCTTCTGTGCTCTGTGAAGAGGGAGCATAATATAAGGCAGAGAGATTCTGTCTTTTCTGCTAATCTCTGGTAAGTTTCTGGCAATTGTTACAGCCATGGACTTTCTGAAAGTCTCATTAGAAAAACAAAAGATAAAGCCTTGTCACTCAACTAAGAGCTGACAAAAACATTCTTCTCTAGTTGCTTTGTTTAGTTTTCTAAAGAAGCAATGACAAATTGAGACATTTTCTTGAGATTCAGAAGATGGCTCTCCTCAGTTGAAAATAAAGCCGTAATTCCCCTTGCTTCTCAAACTGCTTTCCTTCCCTTCCTTATATCTACCACATCTTATTCACATTCAGTTTGAGCTCTCTGGGTTTCTTCCAGGCTCCAATTTATCTCAAATACTAGGACAGCTGGGACACAGCAGGGAAGAAAATGAGAGACAGGGCTGGCTGTTACCAGTTGAGTTCTGTTCTTGCTCTTCAGACTGACTCATATAAACTTGGGCATGTCACAACCTTTCTGTATCTCAGTTCATAGGCTTTCGAAATGTGTATGATTACAAACCCCTCAGGGATTTTATAACAGTGGATTTTACACTGAAATAGGTGGCTGAAAACAACTTTACGGGTGCAAACCATTCTCTACATGAACAAATTATTCAGCTCTAACACACTTGTAAAAAGAACCAGTGATGTTTATACTAAAAATGTTAGACCAGAAAGTATCTTTATATATACATGCATATATGTATATATGTCACTGCAGGGATAATAATTTACCTTTTTGTTGAATATTATGCATCAGGATATTATCATATTTAATATAATTAATATTCAAGGTGCTGTGCCTATGCACTTCACACATAAATGTTTAAAGCAATTAAATTCATCCATACAATGACAGATTTCTAACTAATACATTAGATAAAATATGCACCTCAGATAAAATATGACTTTTCCTTTCCCCTTGACTGTTTGGTCTTTTCCTCTCTTTCTCATTTTATGTCTTTCTCTCTCACTCTGTTCAGCAAGGAAGAACAATAAACAAAACTTAGAAATGAAAAGAACCTAAAAATGAAAGTCATAGATGTCCTGGTTTTCATCATTCAATTTTGGAAACTCATTATCAGTGTTCATTATAGTCTAGCACCTATTGTCTCTGCACATTTTCTTGGCTTGAAAAGTAAGAAATCACATGTTTGTGGCCGCAGAGCATTAACTAGTATCCAATATTCCTGATTTCTTCAGGCTTATGTTCTATCTTATCAGACACACTTAAGTGCCTAATTTTCCCTGAAGGGGCAAAAATGAAGAACAGACCACAAAGGCAGATACTTGAAGCCAAAGAGAGAGATGAAGTATATAGAGAGTGAGGTGAAGGAAGTCACTGTCAGTTAATAAGAATTAGAAACTCAGGAAGATAGTTTCATATCTCCTGTAAATCTATTCAAAGGGCAGAAAGAGCAGGCAGCGAGGAGTAAAAAGAACGGTGAGGAACACTTACAGACCATTCCAAGGGGAAATACAACTAAAGCTGAGTACTACTGTGTCCTGATGTGACTAAAGCAGGTTAAGAGTTAGACTATTCCTCTGTGTAACTTGCCTAAGGGCTGACTACAACTGCAGCTTCAATAACTTAGCCTAAGCTGTCTGAAAGAAAGATGGCATTTTTCTGTGTGTTCATGTAATGCATGATGCAAGAAGGTTAGCTTTGTTTTCCACACAGCACTTCGGCCGAAGTAAATACACCAGTCTTCATATACGGTCATATTCATGTCTTTCACTTGCTCCCTGACAGTAAATCTAATACCTACCTAAACATACATAATGTATGTTTTCTTTCTTAACTTAAATTTAGAAATTCCAGGTCATTTGAATCAGAACATAAGCAAGTAAATATAAGGAACACAAAATCTAAACTAAAAAAAAAATCTAATCAATTTTCTATTTATTTTTGAGAGTGCTTGCTGATGCCACACAGTAAGCAAAGCTCTGGGAAGTGTAATGCACAAAAAAAGCTTTCATAGTAACAAATAAAGACAAGGTACCACTAAGAAGCCACTCTGCTTTAAGGTTGTCAGCCATCTATTATCTCAAAGAACATGGATGTTTGTTAGGACCAAAACACCAAATATCACTGTCTGAACTAACCAGCTAAAGGTTCCCTTTATAAGTAGAGTGAAAGATACACTCTGATGTAATATCAGTGGTACCTCAGAAATTGTTTCTATGGACCTTAAAAACAGAAAGGACAGGCAACAAACTTCAGAGATGCAAGTCTGTAATGCTGCTTGCGCCAAATGACAGATGTTTCATCTAGAGAGTAATTGCAAGACAGAGCAAGTAGTTTCTTAAGTACTAGGATTCATCATTCTATGTTGCAGCTTATGATGCCAAGCTGTAGGTGAATGGTATGCAAAACATATGGAACGAGCTGTGGTTTTTAGTTGTTCATCTGCAAAGCCCAATCTGACTTAAACTGTCCTGCAAAAAGCACTGTACTGGTCACTGGTCAGAAATAAGTGATTAAATAGGTACAACTATTCAATCAGTCCTATATTTATTTCATAATTCAGGGGACTGATGGTTTTGTTTTGTTTTGACATTAAATTCTCCTGTGTTTTTTTGTTTGTTTGTTTGCTTTTTATATTCGTACTTTCATTACAGGCCTGGAGATGAAAATACTTGGTGAAGAACGCACGGGAATATGCAAACATTGGGCAAATGCACAACCTTAACCATTTAACTGTTTACTTGACATTTAATAGTGTAGATGATTAACACATGATAACATATGATAAGTTCTGCATATCATGAAATACTGATGAAATAAGCATCAGTAAATAGTTACAATAGGTGCAATTATTATCACTGTGGCTCTTTATCCAGAGAAAGCTAAATCAGTAAGACACACTATAGGTGCTCAAGTTAGATTGTAGAAAGTCAAAAGGACCAGAACAATGATAAAACACTCACAATTTAACAGTCAGTAAAAAACCTAATACTTTAAAAGCAGGATTGAAACTTCTGAAGCTTGGCCCGCATTTGACAAGCAAGAGTTGGTGTTCTTCCAAGTAGTAAATCACGGTACCTGCACCAGCTGGAAGCTGCCTATGATTCATATTCTTCATCTATCACATATTCTTACCATATACCATAGCACATACTATTTACACAGTGAACCTACATGGAGGTGATTCTGCCATCGCCATCAATATTGGGGAACTCATCCAGATTTGGAAAGAGGAAAACTATATTTTCATTCCTGGCTCCTGGCCAGGAGTAAAGCCTCTGTGACCTTCAGAAAACATCATATGCTTCAATTCTACATTGGTAAAATGGAGAGAGTGTATCCAATCTTCACAGCAGATGGAGAAAGTACAAATCTATCAGTGACTCATAACTACCGAGGCAGTAACAAATGAATAAACAGACAGATGTATAGACATATCTAACAAGGTTCAACTCAGCAGAGTCAAAGTCCACAACTAGGGCTCCATTGCACTCCTGAACATCAAAGTATAAATAACAGTAAATATTATCATAGGTGCATGTGTGACAAGGTAAACTCTTCCTCCATAACCTTTTCATTAAACTTGTGTTTACATTTGCTACATCTACCTAGAAATTCTAAAGGGGATCCATAAAATAGTAAATACAATGCCTAGTAATAAGTTTTGCAAGTTTAGGCAAAAAGTTTTAAGAATGAGGTGAACTTTCATACAGATGCAAAATTAATTAAAAATGTTCCAAATCAAGCAATTCCAACCCAGGGGATGTAAACATACTATTTCTATAATGATGAAGTGCTTGCCTTGAATCTAGAGCTACTTCAGTTTAAAAAAAAAAAATCATAGATTTTATAAAATGCCTATTAGAAGAAGCTCCCTGGAGGTAGGAGGGATTGTAGAAGCAGAGTCAAATGTAGTAAGTTAATGAAAAGCAAATAAAACCTATATAGTTCAAACAAAGCCTAATCCATTATTCATAGAAAAGATCTTTCTCTCACATACTGAGTTTAATTCATCACACTATGTTTTACAGCATCAATTAGCAGAAAGATTCTCTTGCTCCCCAAAGTTAGCAATACAACTTCCCATAAAAGAAAATCTATTACAGCATTTACCAACATGATGAGAGATGCATAAGCACAATTCAGCATGTGAGAAAGAAATAAAAAAAGTTTTTTCCCATGAAAACTCATTCAGTTACCAATGACTAGATGATGACAGACCTATTTGCCTGTCTTAGCCCAGGTTAGTTACCTGTGGCTTTGGGAACAGAATGCGTGGGACAGGGGAGATTGGTCCGTCCACACCACCTTCCTTTTTTTTTTTCTTTCCAGTGAAGGACTAGAGAAACTTTGGGGGTTGGGAAAGGAAGGAAAACAAGTGAAAGCACCAAAAAACAGAATTAATAAAGATAGGAAGAAGATAGGATTATTCTTAAATCTCTTTTTATGCCATATATGTCTGGCTCTAGAAGTGGCTCTGTGGATCTATCTAGGTTGCAACTGTATTTTGAGTGTTGCTAATATGCATTTTTAATTGATTATACTTTAACAAATACAGTTCCAAAGATATATATGTTCTTTCCAAAATATTTTACAGGCTCCATCATATAATTATGTTATATATACAAATTTGTTTTGTTCTTTTAAAATTCCCCTGTGGTATTTATTTTGACAGCAGTGTTGTCAAAAGTGTCAAAGGTTTCTAATCCAATTTTCATGAGGGTCGGTATTCAGAACCCCCATTCCTTTTACCCAAGACACCTAAAAACACGCCCTGCAACAAATAGGTGCAAAAATCGCAACGGAGAATTATTGACTAGGATTTGAATATTCACATGATATGAGTATCTCTGTAAGGACAACACACTGGGATCAACAGCACTATGCCTATATTATCATGGTCCTGAACCTAGTTGCTCTTCACTAAGAAATCTGCTGTTTGGATTTCAGCTTTTACACTGTGTCCATTTGCATACACTTCCCAAATAACTTATAAAATTGGTATCAGGAAGGCTTTGTCAGAAAAAGAGCTTTTAGTTTTACTTTTGGTTTGCCATTTCTTTGCATCCCAGTTTCTTCTTGCCTGTCTGCACTGTACTCTTTTGCTGGCAAACTTAATAACAACTTCAAGTGAATAGAACTGAAAATAACATTTGAGGACAGATCAGTAAGGTAGCCTTTCTCCATTGGAAAACTCAAGGTACATGTACCAGCATAATTCACTGACATACCAGTCAACACAATTCTTTTTGAAGGTTAACTAATAAAGAACAAGATCATGATTCTTTGCAACTTATTTTCTTTTTCTGTTTACCCTTACATACCCTTTCAAAACTCCAAACCTGGCTTCAGTCTTCTTCCTCTAATTCACTGAAAGGATATTTATAAAACCTTCCTTCCAGCAGGAAAATCTCAAACCCGCCTGGATGCCACCCTGTGCCACGTGCTCTGGGTGTCCCTGCTGGAGCAGGGGGGTTGGATTACATGATCTCTAGAGGTCCCTTCCAGCCTTAACCATTCTGTGATTCTCAGTTTGGCAAAGACTGTGTAATTACACGGTAATATGTATATACATATATGTATATGTGTACACAAACTAGAAATTTGAGACACATGTCACACTATTTCTACATTTCATCCTGTTGTCCTCCTGTCACTTGAGTTTTTCTGAACTTGCTTTTGACTGTAGGTTTTCCTGTGCAAGGACTGAACCTTTGTTTGCATCTTGAAAATACATAAGATATTGTGGATACTGTGAGATGACCACTACAACATGAAACATAATTAACATAATACTGATGAATATTATTTCATACACTTTTAACAAAAGACTTAGTTTTTTGTTTGTTTATGATTGTTTGTTACTTTTGTTATTAACCACGATATAGGACTGTGCAGTCCATTGATTTAATTTTAACGAGTAGAGAAATTCACTGACAATTAAAGAGTGTCTAATCGTTTAAAAAGCTTTAATCCCTCTCTAGGTAAACCTAAATAGAGGAATACAAAAAGCAAGCATAGAATTAATAAACTTTCAAACAAATATATATGTGTACAGGGCAAAAACAAAACAACTAAAATATATTTAAAATATATATGTAAATCTATATGTTTCTAATAAAATTGGAAGACAATATTTCAATAGCTTTACTAAAAGTGTTAACTTCATTTAATATAAACTATATAAACTATATATTGCAAATGTTGCAATCAAAGTGTGACTTCCAAAAATTTCAGGGTAATGTGAGGAGAAAAATTGAATCACGCTATTATTTCAATACTGTTGAAATGTTTTATTTTAATTAAGTAAATCTTCATTTAGGTTTAGTTTTCATTTGCTTATATTTTAATCTGAATATTCATTTTAATTATTAAGTTCATGAATACAAAAGTCTTACAAAGTCTCCATCTTACAGGCTGAGATCCTCCTGGCCTGTCTGGGACTCCTGAAATTACCTTTTAGAGATATTTTCACCTTTGAATAGGATCTTATCCTAATATTAGCTATGAATTAAAGGGATAACAAGATAATAAAGGAAAAATATGAAGAGGTATAATAGAAATATAATTAATGAGAGAGTACGATTAATGTATCTTTAAGATGAAGGACTTTGTAGCATAGAGTTAGCAATTCCATCAATGAATATCCAGGAATTTAAAGGAGTTCTGTTCATACGAAGGTAATCATTTGGTAACTGCATGCCATACTGATTTATAAAGATGAGCAGTAATGTATCCAGCTAAAAAGAAAAATCAAATGTTGGGCACATATAAACCTGTAATAAAAATGAAATAATTCCTCTGTGTGTGTGTGTGTAAGGCATAAAAAAGTTTTGCCCAGTATTAGCTAATATTTCTCATCTTGATTGCTTTCATGGAGAGAGCATCCAGATATCCCTATTTGTTTTGGACTAAGAAAAAAAGAAAGAAAATTCTCACTGGTGATTTCATTCAAGCATTACGTTAATTTGGCACTGGGGACATTCTAAACACCTAGATATATTTTATTGCTATTGCATCAAAACAGTGTCGTCTGCCAAGAAAGGCTGAACTCTCTGAAAACCATTCTGGCAGGTGACAACTGTGGAGTTGCATGAAATCCACCATTCCTAAGGACTTAAAATCAATACCTTCTCTACAGTATCAGCTTCCGCTGGCTCAAGAAGACAGACACCGGAGTCAGAAGTTTTACACAAGAAATTAATTTGGCTCACTACGCCTGAGGTTTAAACTTCTTCCACATAGTTAATGATACATGATATCACTAATGATAAGTATGAAATGATAAGTAGACAAGACAGTAGATGATAATTGGTTGTCAGGTTAAGAAGGAAAATGTATGAGGCCTTGGCACTTTTACTATGATTCCTCTTTTTCAAAAAATTTGGACATGTCTGTGCGTCTCTACTGGCAAATACCATATTTAATTATTTTGAGAGTTTGGCAACATTCTCACATTACATAGGCAAAAAGCTTGTTCACATTTCAAAGAAATGCATAATGCAGCCTTGTGATAAGAATATTCTATCCTTTCCTCTTTTATTTTGGTGTGACCCTGTGGGACAAATGCAGAAACCTGAAGAAATCTGCCGCTTTCTCCCAGCATATTATGTTTTATTCTACCAATACATAGAGAGGAATGATTTTCTTACATATTAGTGGCTAGGCTAAAAAAGGAATATTTGATGTTTTCTAACTATTACCAGCTTTTTGGAAAAAAAAAAGATTATTTTGTTTGTAATACATGTTTGTTTAAGATCTTAAAGTAATAAATGAAAGTTTAGCGTATGATATTATACAGAAAAGACATTGAATGCACTTTATAATAGCCTTAATTAAAAAAGAAAAAAAAAGAAAAAAAAAAAGAAAAAAAAACAGAACTCAGCTGTCTCTTCATATATAGAGGTCAAGGGAGACAAATCAAATTCTTTTGGTTTTATTCTCCGCTATAATGGCTTCATTTCTGTGGCTATTAACCTTTTAGTCACAAAGAAGGTAAAAACAGTTATGAACCATAGTGGCAGACATGCAGTAATGTTCCAAAGCCAAAGATACTACTCATTAATTTTATTATCTGAATTGGTGATTGCTAGATACAATAAACCAGAGTCACTAAAAAGAAGACTACTGTGTGCATCAACAGTGGACCCAGACCTTTATAATCCCCTCTTTATAACCCTCTTCCATGGGGCATCTGCCAAAGCAGGACCAAGAACACATTTTGACTGGGAGGTCAAGTGTCATCCTAGTTGGATGGTCATCCAACCAGCTGATAGTAGAACACGACATCATGACAGTAGAGCAGTGTATAACTAAGCTTTATTAATGACAGAGAATTATTTGTGATAATTCTAAACAATTGTTATTTTTAAAAAGTGAGGGGAGCAGAAAGGGGATAGAATCTATACAGCTGAACTTGAACATATTATTTAATTATATGATTATGCTATTGGCTAGCAGCAGAATACTGTTCTTCCATTTTTATTCATGATGTGATGATAACTTGGTTATTGAGATTGACCTTTTCCTTTCATTTTCAGAAAGCCTATGCTTTATGCATACTTAAATGAGAGAAATGCTGACCTCTTTTAACAACCCAGCTTGATACTTATCATGTTGACAGATGGTTTTAATTCATGGTGATATTATACTGTACTGTTACAAGCAATTGATACTAGAGCTGGAAATTCATTGAGCCATACACATTAAGAGTACCATAGATACTGGGCTTATGATAACTGAATTAAAGATCATTCAGAAAATTTTTAAAATCAGATATATTTTCTGAAAAATCAGGTTAACAACTAGTCCATCAGTAATAAGAATTACTAGTTTTACAGATATAACTGTGAGAAAGTGAAAACTTCTCAGATAAAATATTGTTCCCCAACAATTATTCAACTAATGTTTTTGTATGTCAAAGTTGTATTGAACATTCCTCTTTTTTTTTTCTTCCGGATTGTGGAACTTTAGAGGCTTTAAAAAAATTCTTTACTCTTTTCCTCCACCAGTATGTGTAATAATGAATGTGAAATTCACTTTGGTGAATGTAGACTTTAGTCAGTAAACTTCACTGGTGGCTCTCAGACACTTCTATGATAGCGCATCACAGTCTCAAATACGGTATTTTTAAATCCTTGCCACTTTGATATTTTTCTATAGTTGCTTGATCTGTTTGTTTTGTTTTGTTTTATCTAGAAGACACAGAGGATATGAAAGGCCTAACAGGTGCTGGTTTATACTGTGAGTGATCACTCATAACCTGACTGGGGCAAATCTCAGCTTTGATGAATTTGTAGCCAAAATTAATTTCTCTCTTTAATGATACTTTAACTATGATCTCATCTAACCAACAAATTTTACCTTACCTACAAGGAATACACATTTAAGATTCTGTTTTATTTTTATATTTATTTTTTAAGTATTTTGAAGTCTTTCACTGGGAGAAGTGATGAAAAGACGTCTCAGTAATGCTTATGATCTGAGATGTTTTGATTTCTTCCGAATCGGGTTTATACTTGTGTGTTGCAATGGTATATTGTAAGTGGGAAGAAACTCTTTAAGGAAAAAAAAAAGCTAGATAGGAAAGCATTTGTTTCAACTGCTGCTAATCTATATCTCACAAGAAGATTTCTTCTTTTTCTCTACTTTTTTTTTTCTTGAAGTAAGTCACTAACATCTTGTATTTGTGTATCAAATGGTAAGCTTAGCCATTATAAGGAAAAGCAGAAAGGTGAGAATGAAAAAGTTAGATTAAGCAAGAAATACTAAAATAAAGAAACATAGGTAAGAACAACAGGGGAGACTGCAGTTAAAGATCTGTCAGGCTTTCCATTACAACATAACTGTGACTGAATACAGATAGGAAGCCATTTGAAAGACCTTAGCAAGACTTGAGCAAATACAGAAAAAAAGAAAGAAACTTAAAAAAAAAAAAACACGCAAAAATACACACAGAGGAAAAAGAAAGGAGGTAGGAAAGAAAAGAAGAGAGACTGTATTCTGGAACGATCGTAGTGATAAATAAACCTGTATGAGTGAGAAACAGGATATGAAAGGAATAGACTTAATGCTTTTATCTCATCTATTTCTTCTTTAGTGTCTGAGCAATAAAGACAAAATAAATGAACTAATCTGAGAACTCCTATTTTCTTAAGTATAGCTTCCTTTTATTCTTGCTTATTGAAAACCCATTTAATTTAAAATATGTATGAAGAAAAGGGAAAAGCTCTTAGCCTAGAACCATGTACAGCCAGGTTCAATCTGAAGCACACTTTTTATGGCAGAGTTCCAAAGAGCAGTAGAATGGGATTTACAGTGGCAGTGTTGACAGGATCTTAAGTATAACAGCATTAGAAAACTACCGCTGTAACTTTTTCAGATAGAGACAGCTACAATAAGTTGTAGGCTACAATTAGGGTCCATTTATTATTGCTATCTTCTCAACATTGAAAAGGTTAAGGACTTTGGGCTTTGGTTAAGATCTTTCAGGACTCTAAATTTTCCTTGCAGTTTGGGTCAGCCATAAATACCAGAGAAAAGCCCAAAGGATTTCTTTTTACAAGTTTTGCCACTAGAAAAGTTGGAGAGACAGGAAAAAGAGGAAGAACACTGAGAGCAATACATTTGGTTTTCATTTAGCCACAAGACTTTCTTTAAGATCTTGCTTTAGATCTGCTCAACAGTTAGTTTCCATTGTCCTTTTATCTTTTTTCTCAACAAGACCTCAGTAAAGTGTCTGTACTTTTTGTAGAAAAAAAAAATAGAAAAAACCTCTCTATTTTCCTTTTAGAAATCTGAGCTGTTAAGAGACAAAGTCAAGCATGGGGCAAGAACTTACCCTGCATACCATTATCTTCTGTCTCAGAAATACCTTTTCATGTGGCTGATATGCCCTCATCAGAATCTGAAATTCTATCGGTTGGCTAGTGAGATACTGCATTATGTAAACTAAGAAAACACTAGCCGGGTATTTTCAGAAGATGCAGCTATTCTGTTTCTCTGGATTCTGACAACAAATCCTTACTTCCTTCATATTATATCTTGCTGCATGCATATCTGGCTGATGATAAGCTGAATATGGAAAGGACATACTTCAGGACCTTCTCATGTAAGTCTTACAAAATGAAAAATAGGTCAGCTGTAAATTTTCAATTAGTTTTTTTTTGTTTGGCATGAGATGCTATGTCAATCTGAATATTGATTTGAGAATTTTGCAGCATATTATTGTTGAGTGCACCGGTTCCAAATAAACATTATATTTTTCCATGCCCAGCACTGAATTTTCACTTTTGACAGTAGACTCTTAGGACAAAATAGTACTAGGAAAAGCTATACAGTGTCAGGTCTGCACCAAGATATTAACACTCATTAACACTAGAGACCAGAACAAGAAATTTTGCAATGTAAATGCAATGTAAAAAATACACATTGACATATTTTTTCTGCATATCATTAAAGAAATATAAACAAAATCACTTTGCTCAAGGGTAGAGAGGAAAAAAAATACAACCAGGGATTAAACTGCAGATTCTACAACAGTTAACAGATTTGAAACACCCTAATTATAAGCAGGGTGGCGCAACTGAAACATAGGGCTCCCTCACACTGACCTTCCAGTTTGTCCTACATGGCTTTTTCAGTCTATTTTTCAGCCTGTTTAAAACTAACTTTCTTTCTTTCTTTCTTTCTTTCTTTCTTTCTTTCTTTCTTTCTTTCTTTCTTTCTTTCTTTCTTTCTTTCTTTCTTTCTTTCTTTCTTTCTTTCTTTCTTTCTTCCTTTCTTCCTTTCTTCCTTTCTTCCTTTCTTCCTTTCTTCCTTTCTTCCTTTCTTCCTTTCTTCCTTCCTTTCTTCCTTTCTTCCTTTCTTTCTTCCTTTCTTTCTTTCTTCCTTTCTTTCTTCCTTTCTTTCTTTCTTCCTTTCTTCCTTCCTTTCTTTCTTTCTTTCTTTCTTTCTTTCTTTCTTTCTTTCTTTCTTTCTTTCTTCCTTTCTTCCTTTCTTCCTTTCTTCCTTTCTTCCTTTCTTTCTTTCTTTCTTTCTTTCTTTCTTTCTTTCTTTCTTTCTTTCTTTCTTTCTTTCTTTC